>NC_048229.1:65035451-65172405 GCF_002007445.2 Ailuropoda melanoleuca
TTCCTAAACCTCTACAAAGAAGTGATTTTTTTTTTTAAAGCCTAATTAAGAGGTATCTTCTGCCTCAGGGGACAGAGTTTTCATTTCCCTTCTTTTTCTTCTCCCTTCCTTCATTTCTCCACTTCTTTCCTCCCCCCACAGCTTCCCATCTCTCCCCTGCCTGAAACTAACTCCCCCCACCCCGCCCCCTACAAAAAAAAAAAAAAAAGCCTCCCAGAATGTGCTATTCCAGAGTATAAATCAGGAACCTTTCCCCAGTGTTTTGGCAACTATCTTTCACACTGCTTTTGCTACAATAGAGGTAAATAACTGGTCACCATTGTTTTCTTGTTAGATTGATAATGTCTTCTGAGGTCCAAGGCCCTGAAATAGTACAAAACTAAAATGTAAAAGCTTACAAACTACAGATCTGGCAACAGATGCTCTTCTCATCTGGTTCAGTCGTAGATAAGGGACTAGAATTAAAAACCTTTTTGTCTCTGTGAATCTCTTCCTCCCTGGTGTAGTCCCCATGCTGAGAGCCATCAGTCTTCTATTCCTACTTGAGTTAACATTTCTTTGGTCTGCTTTGGATTATGGAAACTCACCTTAAAAACACTTGGTGTTTTCTGTGCCATTTTGCCTGCCTGTCTACTGTGCGAGTAAGCTGGACACATTTGTGGTCCGTCATGTCTCTCTCTGGATGATGTGTTCACTTGTGGGTTCGCTGTTTGAGCTGCCGGCAGTTGAGGAGATGAGGTGCATACACATGCTATCCTGGCATAAGTAGTCAGTACCATTTCATTCATTTATTCAACAGATATTATCTAGGTGACAGTTCAGCTGCTTCAAGTGTCATTACAATGAACAGATTCAGTAACCTGACTGTTTTCCCATTAAAATTTTTGAATGGGTAGTACATGATGTATGTGGCAAAAAATTGAAATAGTGCAAAAAAGTCTACTTTTATATATATACATTTTATATACAAATAATACCTATTATTTATATATAATATTTATTGTATATAATTCATAAATTATATATATATATACACACATATATAAATAAAATGACTCCCTTCCATCTCCAACTCTCAGTCTCCCTGTTCCCCTTCCTCAGTGGTAGCCAGCTACCATTTTCTTGTTTTCTCTTCCCAAGAGATTCTGTGCATTCAAAGATATAAATGGGTGAACAGACAGATTGATCCATTGATCAATCAGTTGATAAGCAGACCAACCATCCCTTCCTTAAAAAAAGAATTGCATATTATTCAGTACCTCGTTTCTTTCTACTTAAAATTTTTATCTTATGATTGTTCTTTTTTTTTGTATAAGAAACCCACTTTATTTTTTTTCAAATTATTGTTTAAATTCTAGTTACTAAACATACAGTGCAGTTAGTGATTGTTGTTTAACAGTATTCCATAGACAAGAATTGTGATCAGATGGCATTTGCTGTACATAACAGGATTTGATGTGTTTTTTTGTTTGTTTGTTTTTTTGAAGATTTTATTTATTTATTTGACAGAGAGAGACAGCAAGAGAGGGGAATACAAGCAGGGGGAGTTGGAGAGGGAAAAGCAGGCTCCCCTCTGGCAGGGAGCCTGATGCGGGGCTTGATCCCAGGACCCTGGCATCATGACCTGAGCTGAAGGCAGACGCTTATCAACTGAGCCACCCAGGCGTCCCCTGATGTGTTTTTTAATAACAAATAAGATTGTGTGGTGCGTGGGTGGCTCAGTTGATTGAACATCTGCCTTCGGCTGGAGTTGTGGTCCCAGGGTCCTGGGACTGAGGCCAGCATCTGGCTCCTGTTCAGTGGGGATTCTGCTTCTTCTGCTCCCTCTGCCTACCCCCATGCTCTTTTTCTTCTCTTGCTCTCTCTCTCAAGTAAATAAGTAAAATCTTTTAAAATAATTAGATAAATAAAAACAAATAAGATTGTCTCCGTAAAGTCTTGACGTGTTATTTTAAACTTCATTTTTTAAGTTAAGAGTTAACTTTTGAAATCTAGTAAATTCCATGTATGTTAGAAGCTATCTATAAGTTGCATTTAAAGGCAAGTACATTTTTTTTCTTCCTGATGCTACTGACTTATACAACAGTTTTCTAGAAAATGTACATAATATTCAGTTTACCTTCTCTTTCATGGGAGAGAAGCTAAAAAAGAATACATTGTTTGTAATTATATAATGTAGTTACTTGGTTGCATTATACCCAAAATTTCCTTTAAAGAATTGTTTAATATTCCTGTCATACATAAAACCTAGTTTATTAATGTTTGAAGTGGTTACGCAGATGCCCTTTAGATAGATGAGCGGTGATTGCTCTTTACCAAATAATTTTGCATGGTTGATTCATTGTTCCTGATTTTGTCTAACATTTCTTTTTTGAAACATAATATTTTGAAATAAAGCATAGAATTTAATGGCCAAATCCATCTTGTAAAACAAAATACCCATTGCTGCAGCATCTCAAGGATTAATGTCTTCTCATAACACTTTATTTAGAAATAGTGTGTAGTTTTGCAAAAGAAGGTGTTAGAAGGATAAGGTAACATCTTTTTCAAATCAGCCCTCCAGTGTTAGAACAAGTTTTTCACTTCTTTGGTCCCAGTAGAAATTATTTTGCGAATGTTGAAATTTTTTCTTCAGTGATGTCTTATATATGTCATCCCAGTGGATTCTTGAGAGAGTCATACAGAGATTTGTCTTGGAGGATGTTTTTCATCTTTGAATTTTGCCCTTATATGCAGGGAAATGTTTTTTACTTGACTGGGCTGACTCTAGGGATGATACATCCTTTACAAGACAGTAATTATTAATACATTGAAGCTTCTTAAGAAGGCCGTCCTCAAGACTCACGTATGGTCATGTCATAGTTGGGACTATAAAATGTGGAAATCATAGATTTTAGTAGTGAAGCTCTTTAGATTTTAAGAAATACTGAAATTCATATTGTGACAGTTCATGCTATAAAGTCCATTGTATTATGGGGGAAAATCCTTTCCAATAATGTTTGAAACCAAAAATTCCAAAGCTGTTTTTCTAAGTTACTGGCCACATAGAAACCAAAGTGTTCTAAATAAAAAGCTGCAAAAACTAGTGGACCACCCAAATACTCATGAGCTTCTCTGAAGGTGTCATGTGGCTAAAAATCCACTTTTTCCAATTTTAAATACTTGGAATCCTTTTGGAATACCAAGCATCTAATTTAGGAATTAAAATATAAGCTTCTAAAAAAAAAAAAAAAGCTCCTTATACACCTTGCAATAGATTTCCCTTCTATTTAAACCTTTGAAAGTCTAAACTGCTTAGGCTGAAGGGTCACTTTATAAATGCCCTATGTATATATTTTAATGCATCATAATCTTAATTCACTGTTCCTTAAGCATGTGTTTTCCCATGTTTTTTTCAAAAATGGTTTTCATAGTGAAACCATGCCCACTGACCCCCAAATCCTTTCGTGTATGTTTGCCGATTGCTACGTTTCTTTGTCGTTCTCTTAACCATATCAAAGAGAGTCCATACTTAGAGTACAGCGCCTCTTGGAATAGTACCTAGAAGAGCATATCTCTGTATACCAGGTGTAAGATAGAAAAATTTACCTGTGGGTAGTGCTCCTTCAATCTTTCCAGAAGTAGGAGAATAGTCTTTCCTTCTCTCTAACCGTTAGAAGATTTTGCTAACATGCCCTTGGGTCAGAAAATTGTGTTAATTAAATATGGCTTTAGAATTAGAGTTTATCCGGTCTGAGCCTTTCATTTTATAAGTGAGGAAACTGATTTAGCATTGAACTTGGAAGACTGTAGACAGTTTCAGTTATGAGCAACTTAATAAAAAGGCTACTCAGATATTAGGAAATATTTCCTTTTACCCTACAGAGTCCGTGTTTATTTTTTTATTATATGAGGGAATTAATGCTTTAATGAACCTCAAACTTTAAGAAACCAAGTTATTCAAACAGTTCGTTTCTGTTAATTTTGAACTAAAATCAGAGTAGACTTAAAGCAATTTAGTAGTGCGGAAGTGTATTCCAGAAACATGCATATTGATTACTTGGCAAGGCTTTTGGTAGAAGAACTCTGGATTTGATCTGCTCACTTGTAACTAAAATCATATAGTATTGCAATTACAGCCTTCCATGCCAAGGATTGAGCAGTCACTGTTCTCCTGACCAAAAATCTTTTTTTTTTTTTTAAAGATTTTATTTATTTATTCGACAGAGATAGAGACAGCCAGGGAGAGAGGGAACACAAGCAGGGGGAGTGGGAGAGGAAGAAGCAGGCTCATAGCGGAGGACCCTGATGCGGGGCTCGATCCCATAACCGGGATCGCGCCCTGAGCCGAAGGCAGACGCTTAACCGCTGTGCCACCCAGGCGCCCCTCCTGACCAAAAATCTTGCATGTAAATTAAGATGTGGGCAAGAACATAACCAGCCAGATATGCCTGAACACATGAGGGAGTAAGTTAAAGTCAATCATAAACTGTAGGAATTTCACTTAAGAATCCATTAGATTGAGCACAGAGCTTTGGAGTGGAAGTGGGAATTGGGGAGCTGTGCATAGAGAGAACGGCGGGGGGTGGGGGTGAAGAAAGGTTTCGTGTGAACAAAACCTTTTCTTTTTAATTTTGTTAGATTAAAAATAACTTATGTGGCTTCTTTCCAAACTTGGCTGAGGTACTTGGCTTCTAAGAGCAGTGCCTTGAACAACTGTTTCATTATAGTTGATTAAAAGTGGAGTCACTGTAGTTTGCCATTTACTTGGCTGTAAGTGTCCTAAAGAGAGGGTCCATTTCTTTCTCTTCTCTTTCCTCCAGTGATAGGGAAGTTGGTCTTTTTGCCTCCAGGGATGGAATGTTCTTAAAACAGGAATTGAGGTATTTAGTTTTGTTTTTTTTTTAAAGTATGTTTAAAAATTTTTATTGCTCATTAGAAACTTTTACAGTTGGAGCATATTATGATCTTCTCTCTGGTCTTTCTCTCTCTTTCTTTTCTCAGTTGCTTTCTGCATTGTCTGAGGTTCAGTCCAGTTAGCACACATCCCAGGCTTTTAGTTGTAAAAGAGGCTAAAGGTTTGAAATTTAGAGAATCCAGTAGTGTGAACTTTGGCTTTTACTATGAGTACAGATTAAACACAGCGCATATATTACTCTATAATGCTTTTATGTAAGCCTTTCAAATTGTCCCAGTTTTTTTAATACTGACTGTACCATTTTTTGTTCCAAAATCATTGTATATATGTAGATAAAGCATAAAAGACCATGGACATTTTTTTTATGAAATTCAGTTATTTCATGGCTACTATAGTGGACTCTTAAAAGGCAACATTATAAATTAATCCGATCCACATACTACCATAACTACTACAACCACCACCTTCCAAATTTATAAAACATTTGCTGTGTTTCTCAAAGATTGACTTGTACACGTTTTAATTAACCTGATTCATGGTATTTTAGTAGAGATGTCCCAGATAGCAGTAATCATCAAGGTTTCAAAGAAGGATAGTAGTTTATTACTGTGGTTTATCTAAAACTGTTTATTAAAAGTTTTATTTGCCTGTAGGCTAATTTCTTTCTGGTTTGGGGCATTATTCATTTGCATGGCAATGTTTTGGGTGTATGAAATTAAAACTCATTTCATGATCTGCACAAAGTATCTAGACCAGTATGTAGGGTTTTTGGAAGTTGTTGGTGATTACTGAAAATTGTGTTTAAACAGAGTGAATAGTCTGTGTTCACACCCTAGCATACTTCTACATATTGGCAAAGAGGATATTTTGGGCAGCAGTAACCTCTGCTAATGGGTTTGTCCTCTGGCAGTAAGTTAGCAGGCCTTTTGTGTATATAGCTAATTAATGGACTCAAGGAACTTCATTTGATATTTACTTAAATTGGATTTAAAAATTTTAATAACAGCTTTGCAAGATATAATTCACATACCATCCAGTTTACCTCTTTAAGATGTACCCGTCAGGGGGTTTTAGTATATTCATAGAGCTGTGCCACCATAATCACAATAATTTTGGAACATTTTCATCACTCCAGAAAGGAAACCCATACTATTAGCAGTCATTCCTGTTCCCCTCCAACTCTTCTTCCCCTGCTGCCCTCCCCACTCAGCCCTAGGGAACCGCTTATCTACTTTCTGCCCCTAGATTTGACTAAGCTGGACCTTCCATACCAATGGATTTCTAGAATATTTGTATTATATGTGGTGTTTTGCATCCAGCTCATTTCATTTAGCATAATGTTTTCAAGATTCGTCCGTGTGGAAGCATGGATCAGTACTTCATTACTTTTTATTACCAGAATTTTGTTTTTAAGGTTATTTTGATTTTTCTGCCTTAATTCCATTCTTCCCATGTCATTGTTAAATAAGCCCTAGGGTTTCTAATCGTAAGTTTTATGATTTCAGAGTAACTAGTTCATTTCTAGAAGCCACAAAGCAATCATCTGCATGCTCTAGAGCATTTCTCAGTTGATCTACTTGACACTTTTTGATCTTTTGAAATATGTTTTCAGAAAATGTGGTCTTGGGGCACCTGGGTGGCTCAGTCATTAAGCGTCTGCCTTCGGCTTAGGGCGTGATCCCAGCGTTATGGGATTGAGCCCTGCATCAGGGTCCTCCGCTGGGAGCCTGCTTCTTCCTCTCCCACTCCCCCTGCTTGTGTTCCCTCTCTCTCTGGCTATCTCTCTCTCCGTCAAATAAATAAATAAAATCTTAAAAAAAAAAGAAAGAAAGAAAGAAAGAAAATGTGGTCTTTGTTATTGCCAGTAGCAAGCCCAGCTGAACTAGGCATATCATGATTGCAGCTAGTTCATTTCAATATATTTTGTATCAATAGCTTTTTTTTTTTACGTCTAAGAAAGTTCAGGCCATTTTTCTATGCTTTCCTCACTTATTCTTCACTAGGGAGTACCAGTATGTTGTCAGAAGTAGAATTCTTGGTCCTCCCAGTGTATAAGGTTTATGAACATCAAATTGCATGAAAGATGAAGTTCTGTTATTAGCTGCAAACTTTATACAGATATTCAGGAAGATTTACATACTTACTAATCTTTGTTTTTCTTGGTAACTTTTGAATATGCATCTTCTTCAGGACCCTTTGAAAGATGCCCCGTGCAAAAGGTTAGTATATCCTTAATGGACTTCCTTATGCTCAACATGATGTCTGGCAGAGGTTCTTCTGTAAATATACGTGTATAACATAACTTAAGACTACAGCTTAACTTGGGAAGAAAAGGTACAGCATGGGGAATATTGTGAAAGTGTTGTATGGTGACAGATGTTAACTACCCTTGTGGTGAGAGCACAGTGTAAGTATGAACTTGTGGAATCACTGTGTTGTACACCTGAAACTAATGTAACATTGTGTTACTGTATTTCAAGTATATGTTAACTATATTTCAGTTTTTAAAAAGTATAGTTTAATATCTAACTCTTTTTTGGCCAAAATTACTGCAAATTCAGTAGTTCCTTACCATTAGCAAAATTAATTTTGACAGTTTCAGTCGTTTTGAGTAATCTTGAAAGTTCATGCTTTGAGTAATTTTTAAATCATGTTGTGACATAAATTGGAATCACATTCGGTGAGAGGCCAGTGCATGGACAAGTAACTACTGTTAAGCCAAGCCAGCAGTCTCTGCAGCTCAGCCCTGCTCTGCAACTTCCACTTAAAACTTAATCTCATTTAATCCTCACAATCACTCTGTAAGGTGGATGCAATTATTGCATTTTATAGAAGGAAAAAATATGTATTGCATGTGTATTCAGGGATTTGGGTTTTTTTCAAAGGTTCACTTCAAATAGTGGTTTTAGGAATACTACAGTATTAACTCTGAAAGGGATACATTTGCATCCCTTAAGTGTACTTGAGATGACTCAAGTCCTTGGTTTGTAAAAAATCTTTATAGAGATTTTATAGAACTGTCTGTTTTACCTTTCTGAGACCCCACTTAAAGCATTTCAGAGAAAGTGAGAGAAAATGTGTTATTCTCCCCACCCCCCATAAAAGTATGGCCTCTTTTTAATTTGTGGTGAAGGACAGAGAATTTAAAAAATTTAAACTTAAGAGGAAACTATTAATAAATTTGCCTTCCTTAATCTTAAGGTCTTATGCTCAGCCAAATACTCCAGAAAGTATTTGAAAACGCAAGCCATAAACTTAAAGTAGACTTAGGCTACACATAACACTTGTTAAGAATTACTAAAGGGGTGCCTGGGTGGCTCAGTCAGTTAAGCATCCAGTTTGGTTTCAGCTCAGGTCATGATCTCATGTGTCATGAGATCGAGCCCAGTGTTGGGCTCCATGCTCAAAGGGAAGTCTGCTTGAGATTCTCTCGCTCTTCCCCTGCCCCCATTCATGTGCTTTCTCTCTGTCTCTAAAACAAATACATCTTTAAAAAAAAATTATTATGCAGAATACATAAAGAATTCCTACAAATCAATTAAAAAAATTTAGTAGAATATGAGAAAAAGACTTAAGCACTTCTCAGAAGAGGAAACCCAAATATTGGCACTTGAAAAAAAAGATTTTAATTTCATTTGTTATCAGAGAGATGCAAATTAAAATCATAAGGTAGGGGCCCCTGGGTAGCTCAGTTGGTTAAGTGTCCCACTCTTGGTTTTTGCTCAGGTCGTCGTCTCAGGGTCGTGAGATCTAGCCCCGAGCTGGCTCCTCACTCAGTGGGGAGTCTACTTGAGATTCTTTCCCTCTCCCTCTGCCCCTCCCCCTGCTTGGGCATGTGTGCTCTTTTTCCCTCTCTCAAATAAATAAAATCTTTAAAAAATAATAAAATCATAAGGTATATGATGACGACCAGGTTGACAAAAATTGAAAATTCTACAGATAAGAGGAGTTGTTGAAGAAGTGGATCGCCAAGGTTCTTAGATCTTCTTAGGGGAGCGTAAATAGGTACAATCACTTTGGAAAAGAATTTGGCATTATCTAGTAAATTTGGCAATGTGAATAACTTTTGACCCAGAAATTCCATTTCTAGGGATATATTCGAGAGAAATGTGTGCACAAGTATGCCAGGAAACACATACTAGAATGTTCATAACAGTGAAGTACTGGAAACAACCCAAATAACCATTCCTTAATAAAATGAATCCAAGACATAATAAAATAAAATGAATGAATCCATTCTGGTATATTCATAAAATTCTGGTATATGCCTAGAGTGGAATATGCTACAAAGCCATAAAAACGAATGAGTCACCACTGCATGCAGTAACCTGAGCAGATCTCCAAAAGAGTGTTCTGTCTTCCGGCCAAGAAGTTACTGTTGCACCTAAAACTCTTTTGGTGCAGCATAAATCCATTTCCTCTGCTTCTATCCCCAGTGACAGTTAAGTATTACAAAGGGTTGTATGAGGACTGGTGGTCGACCATTCTCAGTCTTTTATATGGAAGAATTTCTCTTCAGTGTTTTCTCAAGGACCCTACTTTTGTCTGTTGTGGTGGTTCTCCAAGATACCTGAATTGATTACCTTTCTGGGGGAATTACTTCAAAGTTCCCATGTGCCATAGTGCTGTTGTACATGCCAGTTTGCTTGCTTGCTTTTTTTACACAAAGCTCCTTGGCTGACATTCTAAACTTCTCTGGGGCAGCTTTCGGCCATGCTTAAATGTGCAAAGTGCCAGGCATGTTTAGGCAAGGAGAATCTTTTTTTTTTTTTTAAGATTTTATTTATTTATTTGACAGAGAGAGACAGCCAGCGAGAGAGAGAACAAGCAGGGGGAGTGGGAGAGGAAGAAGCAGGCTCCTAGCGGAGGAGCCTGATGTGGGACTTGATCCCAGAACGCTGGGATCACTCCCTGAGCCGAAGGCAGACACTTAACGACTGTGCCACCCAGGCGCCCCAAGGAGAATCATTTTTGTTATTGAAACTCAGCCAGTTTTATTGGCTTCAAAACCTTTTAATACCAAGGCTACGTATGTCTTAGTAGAGGGGCATACAGGTCATTTGGATCATGGAAAAATGACATTTTAAAACAAGCAGTGCTTATTAGCTGAATAGAGAAGAATTATTTTAAGGAGAGTGACGACTACCCCAACATGCCTAAGGAAAGTCTCTTACAGGACTTCTCAAGCCAACTGCCGTTTATTTAACTTTATTTGACTTTTTTCCCCTAAAGATTTATTTATTTTAGAGAGAGAGCAGGAGGGAGAGGGAGAAAGAGAATCTCAAGCAGGCTTGATCAGGTTTCAATCCCAAGACCCTGAGATCACGACCTGAGCCAAAACCAAGAGTTGGTTGCTTAACCGACTGAGCCACCCAGGCACCCCAACTTTTAAGCCAACTGCCATTTATTTATTTAACTTTTCAGGATGTTCTTTGTGGGTGCGTATCCTTGTTAGTGTCCAAACGTAACTAGAGATTTAGAGGATGGGTCTGGAATCAGACTGGTTGACTCAGTTCACTTTGTAATTTGGGGTACAAGGCTTGTATTCTCTATGTATACGAGAGTAATAGTAATACCTACCTATTTCATAGGGTGGTTGTGAGGATTAAATTTAGAAAATATATGTGAGACAGATACAACATTGCCAGTAGTTGTATTAGATGGTATTGCTTTTAAATTTGTAATTATATCTATAAAATGGTGGCTTTTTTCCTGTTTAAAAATATTAATTGTAGAATATGTAAAAAACAAAGCATGAAGAAGAAAAATATAAGCCATCAATAATCCAGAAATAACCACTACTTGTCTTTGTAAAAACATAAAGAGGTGTGTATATATTTTTTAGTATCATACTGTCATTCTGTTTTTAATCTTTTTAAAATTATTGTTGAATATTGTCATGCCAATCCAGATTTTTATTTTTTTTCCTGCTACTTGGGTGATAAAAGAAGTTAAACTTCCCAAAGTAAATCAAAACTCTTTGCTCATAAAAATATTAAAATGTGGGTGTTGAAAGATAGCAAATGTTTGTTATCAGGTGTTCACGGCTTCATTGCTTTCCCCCCACTTCTAGTTGCTGGTCATACTGGATTTTGCCCATCCTAGGCGCTATTGTCTTAGGTTTCCTGTATCGTTACTACATGGCGGAAAGCAAATCCTCCTGAGGAGACCGTGTGGAAGTTGGAAAGCATATCCATTGGGAGTGCGAGCTAGAGACTTGTTTGGAGGCCAAGCGATGCCCTCTTCTCGAATCCTGCTGGGTGTGTGCTTCCCCCTTGGAGCCCAAATGGTTGGCCAGACATCCAGCCCTGACCTGGGGCCAGTGTCCTTCATCTCCCAGAGCCTTACTCCCAAAGCACCTGCTCATTGTTCTGTGTCCCTGCCAGTGGCCCCTCTCTCCACTGGCTTCCACCAGGCCCTTTGTGTTCCCAAACTTGGTTTTATAGTTACAATCCATATGTCCTAGTGACATTGTACTTTGGTAAAAATGCCTGCTTTCCAGTTTTTTGAATGCTCATTAGAGCATTCTGATTTTGAAGCTTTCCTTTTTCCATTTTTCCTTGAAGTAAATATATATATGTATATATATATTTAGTTCTGACTTAATTCTGTTATTTATCATAAGGGGTTTCATTAATGAAGTAAAGTTGCACACCTATGATTTAAAACAAAACTGCTAAATGATCTCGTTCCTTGTTTATATTTGTTCAGACCAGGAAGGACCATGAAATCCTGCCCTCCCTCCTGAGCCTAGTACAGCAGGTCGCTCTTGCCGCCCCTCGCCCAAGTCCGCCAAGTGGTGCTGGACAGAACTGTGCTTCCTTTGTATTTCTTGGGAGTGGAGAGAAAGAGGGAAGGGGAGAGGTGAATTGGGGTGGTAGGGTGAATTCCTAGTCCTCTTTCTTTTGCAAAATATTGAAGGACATTGACACTACTTTAGGACGGGAGTGTAGGAAAAGCACCAAAGACTTCATTCTTTTCTTTCTCTCTCTCTCTCTGTCTCCTCCTCTCCTTCCTCCCTTCCTCCCTTCTTTCCTTCCTTCCTTCCTTCTTCCTTCCTTCCTTCCTTTCTTCCCCATGTAAAGACGTCATGCTCTACTTTGGTGTGGCACCACTTTCCAGCCATCTTCTTTCTTTCCCCCCAACTGTTTTTTATTGATTGAGATACAAATTTATAAGTCTATCTGTAGAACTTTACCAGGGATTTTTTAATTGATTGATTAGCGAATTTTTTCATTCCCCATTTTACAAAAGCAAGAAAGTCCAACCTGATCAAAGATAGAGTACCTGACCTGCTGTTAGCCCCAGTTAAAGAATTTCCATAGTAAAGTGACCTTCGAAAGGGGGAGAGCGTGACAAGAGAATGTTTTCCATTTCATCCGGATTTTACCTCTATGGCTCCGATTTGTGGTTTTGTTGTTTTTCCATTGAGGGGGAAAAGAAAAAAAACCCAACCAACTAGTAGTTTTTTTCCTTGGATGAGTGTTTAATTGAATAGTAGGTCATTATTGAGAACTATATGAGTGTTTCTTCTTGGTTCAGGAATTTCTCTGGCTTACTTGACTTGACTTTTTTTTTTTTCCCTGTGGAAGCACCTGAGGAGACAGCGTACAGGCTGTTTTCTGCCAGCAACTGTTTGTGGTGATTCCCCCCCCCCATCTTTTAAGGATTACCAGTCTGCTTCTGAGCCATTGTCCTACGCAGCAAGGAGCAGCTTGGTTCCAGAAGGACCATGGACACTACCCAGTATCTACCCCCACCCGACTTCCAACTTGCCACGGACTTGACAAGACAGGAAAGTGGCCCGCAAAGCACTGTCTGCCCATGCAAACTATTTATGAAAAGGTTCAACCCAGGTCCCGCAGTTGAGTGAGTTCAGAATTCATCAAAATAATATTAGCCTTGTATTTGCACACTTGGATATGATATTATGAAGAAATTTTAGGGCATTTTTGGCAGATTTATATATCAGGGATATGGGAATAGTCGAACTTTTATCTTTAGAAAATATTTTTTATAAGATGCCACTTTTAGACAATTTATTGAAAAAAACCCTTTGGTTATTATGTAACAAAAGTGGTGTGACTATTGATGCTCCTCCCATTTGAAGGCATAAGGAAGGGCTGCCTTGAATAAGAATTGGTATTTAATTGCTGTAATAATTAAGCTGCATCATTACATGGGCCACTTTGGGTAGAAATGAAGAACAAAGGAGTATTGAGGAACTGGAAGGGAACATTCAGGGTGAAACTAAGCCAGCAGATAACTTGGATCAATTAAAAGTATGTTGGCAGTTTCCAAAATTAAATGAAAAACATCTGGTTTATAAGAAATGTTAAAGAGTGATAGTCTTAAGTAAAATTGGTGGGCTTTTTTTTTTTATATATATATATTTTTAGGGTGAACACCAACACGAAAGGTATGTTTTTCTATTTCATATTCATGTCTTTTCCTGTTTCTCTCTGGACTTTTTACTCGGAGCCAGAGGAAAAGATTTTCAGACTTGGTCTCTACCGTCCATGAAATCCATCCAACACCCAGGGCTTCTTTTGATCTACTCCTGATGTCACTTTGTATTAGAAAAACCACGTTTGGGTCCATTCGCTGTTACTCTGCTGCCTACATAAACAGCCAGGCGAAAGGTAGAGCTAGTGTCTGAATTTGCAGAGGTTTTTCTAAACAATCAAATAATACAGTATGTTAGCCAAGTCCATCAAAAGGACTTGTTTTAAGAGATAGACTCAAATTCTCAAAACAGTCTCGGCATCGGTAGGTCATGAAAA
This sequence comes from Ailuropoda melanoleuca, assembly GCF_002007445.2. Taxonomy (NCBI): domain Eukaryota; kingdom Metazoa; phylum Chordata; class Mammalia; order Carnivora; family Ursidae; genus Ailuropoda; species Ailuropoda melanoleuca. Next base: position 65,049,132 of record NC_048229.1, read on the forward strand.
CCCCTCTGGAGAGCAAGTGGAGCCAGTCCCTGTTGGCTGACGTGGCCCCCAAGTGCTGGTCTCTGGGGGGGTGGTTGTTGGTTCCCAAAGAGGACTGGCTGTTGCCCCACACTACACTGTACACGTGACAGGTGGAGGTCACAAAAGGAGGAGACAAGGGAAAATGTGTGCTGCCCACGTGGGGATGTGAGTGCCAGGTCTCCAAAATTTCCTAGCCCCTGTCCTTTAGTAATTGGTTTTGGTGTCTAAACGACTCCACATTTGTAAAGACAAGAAAGTGGTGGGGATAAAGTTGGTATTGTGTTTAGTTCTTTTGCAACCTTTTAAGCAGAAACAAAAATCCATTGGAACCTATAATTTGAGCCTGTAAAGTTCTTCGAGCAGTTGCCATAAATGCATATGTTGTGAGATAAGAGCATTGTTGAGTTTATAGTCATTGAGTTCCAATGTGGAGCAATGAGAAATGCTTTATATTTATAGGCCAGGTGTATCATTACTTATGGTATCTCATGCTTCAAATCTCAAGTGATACTTAATCTGGTTAAATTCCATTTTAGGAGAATGAAATGCAGAGCATTAACGTTCATTACTTCCTTCCCTGGGAGAAATGGAATCAGACATGCCTTGTCTCAACAAGAGATTGGGTTTTTTTTTTTCGTTTTTTGGTTTTGTTTTTTTAAACCATCTCACTCTGTTGCCAAATATCACAAGAGTAATGGGGAGTTTAGTTCACATTTGGCTGTTCTGTGAAATGGCCTGGTTTGGAATTTGTGGGGGTGATTTCAGAGGGAGGTTCCAGAAAGCAAAGAGGTATTTGTCAAGTTACCTACCCAATATCTAGTATCTTACTCATATAAGTTTTAGGAGCTGCTCTTTTCTTGTACCCATATTTTCTACATGTGCTCGTTGGGCAAAATGTTATGATTATTTAACTTACTTTCTTTTTACTTACCCTCAACTGTGAACAAGTAATATTAACATTCCTTTTGTGTATTCAATAATGGAGTTTGTTTACCTATTTTATTTCAGCATATTTTGAACAAAGATCTTTTTCTCTTTCTGCTGGAATGTGCACACAGTGAATGTTTGTTAGAACTACACACAATAAAGATACTGTTTTCCTTTTCTTGCCCTGACTACAGTTATTAATTTTTTTTTTTTTTTAAAGCAGAAGTGTTGGCTCTGTAGTCCTAAGGTGTTCTGGAAGAAAAGAATTTGAAAAGCATGAAAGTCCCCTATATCTGTGCTAATATTGGGTTTAGTGTAACTTGATGGGGAGTTCTGTGGTTCTTCAATGGTCCTTCTCCTGCTCTTTCTTTGAAGTTAGTCACTCAGTTGATAATCACAAGAGGCAAAAATCAAGACTTTTGCTGTATTAATGGACGTGAAATGGCAACCAAGTAGACCAGTTGGGAGTTCTGTTTTTTACTGAAACCTGGTAAAGAGAAGCCAGTACAAGGTAATAATATTTTGTTATCTGCAATGCCAGTCTTCAAATGGTTGTTTTTCTTGGAAATAGCTAAAGTGTTGGGGAAAATTAAACACCGAGATTGAAGTTCTAGCGACTGTGTTAATTAAACAAGGGAAATAAACAATTCTTATAATTATCTTTAAAACATACTGATAGCCGTCTAACATTACTAATGAGACATCGTTCATTAGGGCTTGGTTATTTCACTGTCACATGAATTACTAACAGGAAAGGTTAGGCCCATTCTTATTACTAGTGTTTGAATCTAATGTTTAATCTCCAGTCCTAATAATTTGTATGGCTGCACTGTTCATGATAATGAATATTTGCCAGGTGCTTGACAAACCCTGGTTTATTCCTGAAAGCCTGAGGTAGAAGACTGGGATTCCAATTATGTAAATTTAAGGTAAGAAATACCCACACAGTCTACTAAAGTGTTGGTAATTGTAGGTATTTTTGATAACCTAACATTAATTATCTTAATAGATACCTGTAGTGTGTATTGAAAGGACCACTCAGCTTCATCACATATATTCCAGCGTTGAAAAAAACTTAATTTTTTTAAGACTTTTTTTTTTTTTAAGGTATCTCTGCACCCAGCGTGGGGGCTGAACTCAAAACCTCAAGACCAAGAGTTGCACGCTCTACTAACTGAGCCAGCCAGGCGCCCCTAAAAAACTTAATTCTTATATAAAGCATCCAGGAAAGACTAGAGTTGCTGTCAAATGAAACATGAAGATACAGCTATAATACTCTTTATCATTTGTGTGCCATCTACTATGTGCCATGTAGTACCTGTGAAAGCATTTCCGATCCTTACCCTTATAGCATCTTTACACAGTACGTGGGGATATCTGAATTTTGCAACAACTCGCCTGAGGCCATACAGCTAAGATGAAAGCTAGATTTTAGATCCAGATCTATCCCTAAACTCTCCATTTCCTCTATTGATGGTTTTCATATAAAAACTAAACCACAACTGTATAAGAATTAATAACGTACTTGGTAAATTTACCACTAATTCTCAGAGATAAGTGTTTCTGTGTATGGTCAATGAAATGGTATCAATAATAATCATTTTCTCTGAATTAGTAGTTACTAAAAAATAGCCACGGTCTTAGGAGTCCCTGAAAAATCTTGGGGTTGTTGAAGAGATCCTGTTGTTTCACTGGAAATAACTTATTTAAAATGATCCTTGTAGGGGTGCCTGGGTGGCTCAGTCAGTTAAGTATCTCCCTGTAGCTCAGGTCATGATCCCAGTGGGATGGAGCTCCGTGTCAGGTTCCCTGCTCAGCAGGGAGCCTGCTTCTCCCTCTACCTCTGCCTGCAGCTCCCCCTGCTTGTGCTTTCTCTCTGTCAAATAAATAAATAAAATCTTAAAAATAAAATAAAATGATCCTTGCATCCCTTGCAAAAACAGTCTCTTAAAAAAACAGTTAATGAGAATTTAGATTTGAACTATGTTATTAGAAACAACTTTTTTTAAAGATTTTTTTTAAAGATTTATCTATCTATTTTAGAGAGAGCACATGCAAACGAGCAGGGGGAGGGGCAGAAGGGGAGAGAATCCTGAAGCCGACTCTGCACTGACCACAGAGCCCGATGCAGGGCTCAGTCTCAACAACCCTGAGCTCATGACTTGAGCTGAAACCAGGAGTCACATGCCCAACTGACTGAGCCACCCACATGTCCCTAAATTTATCGTTTTCAAATGGGAAGTAATTGATAATTGGTTGGCTTGAATTTAGCCTCTTCTGAACCTATCTCTGCAAATCATGTGGATATCTGAGAAGTGAAAAGCCTTCACTTTGTGCCATGTACCATAACATTTGGAAACTGTTGTTTCTAGCTTTTGAGATTGTTACATCATGAAAAAATGATTTGGTTGAAGTCTGATCAAAGGAAGCACAACGTAACACAAATAACAAATGCTGTTTGTTACCAGTGTGACATGGCATTTTTCGTTTTTGGTTTTTGGTTTTTGCCAGCCTCAAAGCAGTTCGCTCTCGTTTGCTCATGGTCCTAATCTCTGTCACTGAAACACTGATGTTAACTTTAGAACCACATGAACCGGGAAAGAGAAAAATGAAAAAACCCAGGCACCTGAATTTCACTTTTCCTTAGAGAAGCTTGCTTCTGAGATTTTTTTCCCCTAGCTTCGTCATCTGAGTTTTTCAGAAAGGGGAGGTGGTGTTACCTTACAGAGCAACAGGATGGTGTCCACAGTAAAAATGAAGTTTCTCACAAATCTGCCTCCTGACACAACTACCCCAAAAGTCTGATAATCAGGAACAAATAGAGAAATGGGGGAACTATAGCCTGAACAGCACAGGAAGATGAGCTTTCCAAGACTCCCAGTTGGATCCCCTTTTTCCCCTGAACTCTTTTTTTTTTTTTTAAGATTTTATTTATTTATTTGATAGAGAGATAGCCAACGAAAGAGGGAACACAAGCAGGGGGAATGGGAGAGGAAGAAGCAGGCTCCCAGTGGAGGAGCCTGATGCATGGGGCTCGATCCTGGAACGCTGGGATCACGCCCTGAGCCGAAGGCAGACGCCTAACGACTGAGCCACCCAGGTGCCCCTTTTCCCTGAACTCTTTAAAAAATCTTTTTTGAGTTTTTTCTTAGTTCTTATTGTAACCCCTGCCCTGCCCTTCATTAAACGACTTGGCCTTCTGTTTTACTAATAAATTATAAGATAACACCTCAGCTATGCTTCTCTTCGTTTTAAAGTATTGTGGTACAAAAATGTACCCTTTAGTCTGTCCTAGAAAACATTTGGGAAAAATAAAGCCCATTTGTTTATGATCTGGACCATCCATATAAACTAGTGCAGTTCTGTTTGAACATTTTTGTTGACCTTCGTTTAAAGCTAAATTCTACCTCTGGACCTTTTTCATGTATGAGTCAGTAGATTTGTTTTTTGTCTTAAGCTCATTCAAATTTGGTTTCCGAGACCTGTATACTGACCACTATGGCCTCTGCAATTTATCTGACCTTAAATGCCTGCCTTGGTAATGATGTCTTTGTAAGGCTTCTGCCTCTCCGAAGTATACCCTAGCTCTCATAGGGCAGAAACTCATTTTTTGTTCTGTGCTAAGTCTAAGTATCTTTGGAAAGAAGAAACACTCTTCACTTAAAGAAGATACACAGATTTTTTTTCTTTTCTCCCCCCCCCAAAGATTGCATTTATTTATTTATGAGAGAGCGGGAGAGAGAGTGGGCTCAACCCAGGACCCCGAGATCAGGACATTAGCCAAAGTCAGAGGCCTCACTGACTGAGCCACCCAGGTGCCCCCCCCTTTTTGGGTAGGCTCCACGCCCACTGTGGAGCCCAGTGTTGGTCTTGAACTCAAAACCCGGAGATCAAGACCTGAGCTGAGATCAAGAGTCAGGTGGTTGGGGGCGCCTGGGTGGCAGAGCGGTTAAGCGTCTGCCTTCGGCTCAGGGCGTGATCCCATCATTATGGGATCGAGCCCCACATCAGGCTCCTCCGCTATGAGCCTGCTTCTTCCTCTCCCACTCCCCCTGCTTGTGTTCCCTCTCTCGCTGGCTGTCTCTATCTTTGTCAAATAAATAAAATCTTTAAAAAAAAAAAAAAGTCAGGTGGTTAATGGACTGAGCCACAGAGGCACCCCAATTTTTTTTTCATAGGATAAGATAAAGAGACCTATTTAAGCTAATATAGGTAAAAGGGAATCTATTTGTTATGAATCAGTTATGGATACCTGATGTAACTCAAGGGTAAGTAGGAAGCATAGCTGGACTTCAGGAGAAACTAGGACTAGAAATCAGAAAATCAGTAGCAATCAAGGTGGCTATATTAATTTCCAGTCCAAATGCCTCATGGAAATTAATTCCTAGAAATGAGAATGTAGTCGGTCAGATAGTATGCCAGTGTCCACTTCTGATCCCGTCAAGGGCATGGGGACCCAGGTTTGAATGGGATGGGGATCATAAGGGAAGCAGTTACCTAAAGCAGATACTATAATCACACACACTGTGTGTGTGTATTCAGGTGTCTTCAGTAATGGACTGTGACCTCGGAAGGGTCTTCTGTATCTCTCGGGGTGCCCTGCATTAAGCTGGGCCATAGGGAAGGCTAAGTACATTTAGTATGATTTATAACACTGTGTCTGAATGAACAACCGTAGCCAGATTTGCTGAAGAACTATCTAGGGCTCCCAAGTAGAATTTTAAGATGAATCCCAATGTTGCCCACATCACTAACAACCAAAACCCCCATTCACTCCTGCATGCCCACAAGCCATCCTGTTTTCTCTGTAAATAGATTCAGCTGCCAGTATTTATTGGTTTCATATAAATATTTTAAGTTTTATTTTTTCAGAACAGTTAAGTTTAGAAAAAAATTGTGCAGATAGTACAGAGTGTTCTCATGAAGTGGGCACCTGCTTTCCCCTATGAACAGCTTATATTACTGTGATACATTTTTATAATTAATGACTTAATATCAGTTTATTAAAGTCCATACTTTATTCATATATCCTCACTTTTTACATAATGTCTTTTTTTTTTTTTTTAACTTCAGAGTAGCACTTCACATTTAGTCATCATCTTTTTTTTTGGCTCCTCTTGACTGTGACAGTTTCTCGGACTCTTGTTTTTGATGACCTTGACGATTTTGAGGAGTACCAGTTAGGTACATTGTAGGATGCCCTCTATTGGAACTTGATATTTTTATTATAATAGACTGAGGTTGTAGTGTTGTGGGGAGGGGGTGGGAGGTGGAAGGAAGGCTGCAGAGGTAAATTGCCATTTTTTATCACATCAAAGGTATGTACTATCAATATGACCTATCACTGTTGATGTTGACCTTCATCAATGGTCTGAGGTAGCATTTATTAGGTTTCTTTACTGTAAAGTTATTCATTGGAAGGAACTTTTCATACTGCTCCATTTTGGAAGGAAGTCACTATGGGCAGCCCACACTTGAGAAACGGGGAGTTTGTTCACCCCTTGAGGGTGAAGTAGCTACATAAATTATTTGTAGTTCTTCCTCATGGAAGCTTGGTTCACAGAATTTTCTACTTGATTCGTCTTAAGATTTTTTTTTTTAAGATTTATTTATTAAAGACAGAGCACGAGCAGTGGGAGGGGCAAAGGGAGAGAATCTCAAGCAGACTCCCTGCGGAGCACAGAGCCCAACACAGGTCTTGATCTCACAACCCTGAGATCTTGACTTCTGCCAAAATCAAGAGTCTGAAGCTTAAACGACTGTGCCACCCAGGTGCCCCTGGATTTTTAAAAAATTTTATTTAAATAATCTCTGCACCCAACATGGGGCTCAAACTCATGACCCCAAGATCAAGAGTCACATGCTCTCCTGACTGAGCCAGCCAGGTGCCCCTTTAGATTATTTTTTGATCACCCTAAAAAAATAATGGGGTTCTGACTGAATGTAGTAGTTTGGATAAACTTGTTTATCTCTGCTCCCTTCCAAAAGCCACACAGATAATGAGAGTAAAGAATAAAGAAAGATATATATCCATAAGGACAAAGTGAATGAGAGAGTATACTTTCAGTTGATGAAAGATCTGAAGACATTTTTGGAAGATGGAAGAGCAATAAACTTAGAAGAGTATAGAAGGAGGAGGAAAAGCCAACAAGAAGGAAGTCACACAGCAGATCCCTAAAAAACTCATAAATGGGAAGCACTGTTTACCTGTGAGGGTAGAAGTTGTGTAGCAGCCTTGAAAACTGAGTTAAACTTGCCCCCCCACCACACACCACACACACCCTCTGCCAGACCTGGCCTGCACAGCTAGGCAGCTGTTCTTCTCCCCTGAGGTTTCATCCTGGGCAAAGTTGAACCGGCGAGGACCCTGATGGGATATTACAAGACAAAGCCGAGGGGAGTGGCAAGTATGGAGTGGAAAGTGGGGATTAAGTGGAAATTCATACAAATTGCTGAGACCCCCCCTCCACCCGCACCCCTTGGCTCCTAGAATACAATAAGAAGATTCCTCTCTGGAGAAACTCACCAGTCCAAGAGAAGATCTACAGAGAGTGATATTTGGTGGCTTCCCCATGTTCACCCTGCAGTGAAATCCTTCAATAAAAGCCTCTGAAAAGATTTATAGTGCCTTGTTTAACAGTCGAATATGAGTGGATAGCCAAGGACTATCAACCATTTTTGGAAAGCCTTAACAGGAGAGAGACCAAAACAAATAGGGAAAAAGTCAGAGGAAGAGATAAGGCAGAAGAAAAGCAACCAAAAAACCCCCCCTGATAACTTCAGAGAGATGATACTATATTCATGAAGACAAACATAGGATGCTATTTAAAAAGGAACATTAAGAGAATAAGAATTCTAAAAATCACAAACGTTGAGGCTACAAAGGAATGCTAAAATCAGTGGGCAATAGCTTAAGAAGAAACCCGATATTTGCATGTCCTCAAAGTATCTCCCCCAAAGCATTTACTAATCACAAAGAGAAAAGCAGTAATTTTACAGTGAAGAAAGCTGGCAGACACCACCTTAACCAGGTGACCAAATTTAACATCACACTAACAATAACATGTATCCTTGAAATATGATGCATTGAAAAGGGCACATCACCTCTGCTGGATTCTCCAAAATTTAAAACCTCAATCTAAACATGAGAAAATATCAGACCCAAATTGGTGGACATTCTACCAAACCACTGACCAATATTCTTCAAAAGTTGTCAAGGTCATAAAAGACGAGGAAAGACTGAAGAACTGTCACAGATTGGGGGCGGTGGGGGGTGTGACAAAGGAGGAATGAGAACTAAATGCAATGTGGAATCCTGGATTGGATCCTGGGACAGGAAAGGAAATGTCTATTTTCCTTGTGGAAAAACTGGTGACTTTCAAATAAAGTCTGTACTTAATAGCACTTTTGCAATGTTAATTCTTTAGTTTTGATAATTGTACTTTGGTTATGCAAGATGTTAACATTTTTGGAAAATGGGTGAAGAGTATATGGGAACTCTGTACTATCTCTGCAAGTCTTTGTAAACCTAAAATTATTTCAAAATAAAAGTTTTTTGGTTGGGTTCTTTTTTTGTTTCATTTTTTAAATGAGAGCAGAAATAAAAAGGGAAGCAATAGCAGGGTTGGAAAATAAAAATGAAGAAATCCTCCCACAAAATAGAACAAAAAGGAATAGATGGAAAGTGAGAAGTTTATACAAGGAGATACCATTTCTCAATAGGAGATCTGGAAGTGAACAATGAAGAAATTATCACAGAAATAATACAAGAAAACATCCCAGAACTCATGATTATGATTTTTTGAGCTGGAAAGGATCCCAGAATGCTCAGCAGAAAAATTAAAAAAAAAAAAAAAGACTCTCACTCCTATCATTGTGGAATTTCAGAACAGAAGGGTAAGAATAAAGTCCAAGACCACAGACCATGGCAACACTTTGGATCACCTTGAAATCACCGTGAAACGTTAAGAAATGCCACTATCTGGCCCTGACACAAATCGATAAAAACAGTCTGTTTCAGGGGAACCTGATTCATGATGACAGTTGAGAACCACTCTCCCGAAAGCTTCCAAAGAGAAAAACCAGATCACTTACAAGGAACAGGGAAATTGGTGTCACTGAGCAGCAGTACCATAGACAAGAGCACAGTGCAATAATGCTGTCCAAAGGAATATGTCTTCTAACATACAATTCAGGATGCTTATGAAATCTTTTGTTCATGAGAAGAATTATCACTCTGAAGTCTACTCAGAGGTGTGGGCTTTTTCTCAAGACTTTTTTTAAAAGTGGGTACACCCCATCATTTTCTGTATTTGCTATGCATAGTGCTTCCAAACTATCCTTTCTCAAACACATTCTTTATTCAAGAACTACTAAGTTTTCAATATCTTCTATGATTTGACCCAATACGACCTATCGGATTTTATTACCTAGATATTCTGCTCTCAGCCAGCCACTCCTCCTACCATCTCCTCCTCTTACTTGCCCTTCCCTACCTTTTGTACCTTTGAAAGTTCTTTTCCATAAGCCAGAATATCCACCTCCCACCCCATTCCTAATGCCAAATGGGTTTTGTCATGAGTTTTGATTCCTGTTGACTGGTCTGGGCTGCCGGTAGCACTGTGTTTGGGCTGAGCTCAGTGGGAAGGGGAGCCACACTGGCGTTCATCAGCGATGCCTGCCACGGGTACAAAGAGTGGCAGTGGATGGGCGGCATATTTACCACGTTGGCCTAGATGAATCATACCCAGATTGCAGTCAAATGCTAGGTCTCACTTTCTCTATGAAACCTCAGATTACTCCCACCCTTTGGATTCTACCTTCTGTATGGCCATTTTTTTTTTTAAAGATTTTATTTATTTATTTGACAGAGATAGAGACAGCCAGCGAGAGAGGGAACACAAGCAGGGGGGAGTGGGAGAGAAGAAGCAGGCTCATAGCGGAGGAGCCTGATGCGGGGCTCGATCCCAGAACGCCGGGATCACGCCCTGAGCTGAAGGCAGACGCTTAATGACTGAGCCACCCAGGCGCCCCGTATGGCCATTTTTATTCTTCGGTGCCAGACTAGTTCCTGTGTTAATCTCAGCTAGACTGGAGTGTCCTTGAGGGTGGGGATTGGGCAGTATACTTACTTTGTTACTTCCCTCCCTAGTGCAATGTTCCACACAGAGTAGGTGCTCTGAATACATGTGCTTGGTTGGAGTAGTTACGGTCATCCCCATCCCCACCCCCATCCGTGGTTTCCCGTTTTATGGTTTCAGTTACCCACAGTCAACTGCCGTCTGGAAGCAGATGATCCTGCTTCTGAGGTAAGGTCAGGAGGTCAGTTGTAACCTAACCCTGTGTCACCATGACTATGTCATCCACCTCACTTCATCTCGTCACGTAGGCATTTTATCGTCTCACACCATCACAAGAAGAAGGGTGTGTAAAGTACAATAAGGTATTTTGAGAGAGAGACTCCATTCCTATATTTTTTATTATAGTTGATAGTTAAAATTGCTTTTTTTAATTAGCTATTGTTGTTAATCTCTTACTGTGCCTAATTTATAAAGTAAACTATATCATGGGTATGTATGTATGGGAAAAAAACATGTAGGCTTTGGTATTATCTGCAATTTCATGCATCCTCTGGGGATCTTGAAACTTCCTTGCCGAAAAGGGGGAACTACTGTATGGGGAAGTAGAAAATGTGCCCTCTGCTGGTATGGCAGAAAAGAGCATTCTTCTTAAAATTTACAACCTTGATCTGACCTTTGTCGAGCAAACTAACGGGCTTCTTTGTATCATTTGAGATCCTCATTAGAAGATCTGTATTTTCTACGTTGACTCTGTTCGGTCTTGGCATCATGAGATATTCAGCTTCTTTCCAAAAGGCCTAGCCTAGGGCCACCTGGGTGGCTAAGTCAGTTAAGCTTTGGACTCTTGGTTTCGGCTCAGGTCACGATCTAAGGGTCGTCAGATCAAGCCCTGCTTCCAGCTCTGCGCTTAATGGGGAGTCTCTGCTTGGGATTTTTTTCCTCTCCCTCTGTCCCTTACCCACTCGTGTGAGTGTGCATGTGCTCTTTCTTTCTCTAAAATAAATAAAGAAATCTTAAAAAAAAAAAAAGGGGGGGGTTAGCCAAAAAGCAAACTGGGGTAGTTTGATATTATAAATAAAAGACAGGGTCTCCTGGGTGATTCAGTTGGTTAAGTGTCTGACTTTGGCTCAGTTCATGATCTCTGGGCCCTAGGTTCAAGCCCCATATGTCTGACTCCCTGCTCAGTAGGGAGCCTGCTTTTCTCTCTCCCACTCCCTCTGCCACTCCCTCCTCTCATGCTCACAATCTCTCTCTCTCTCTCAAATAAATAAAATCTTAAAAAAAAAAAAAAGACACATTCCTGGTTCACATACAAAGGAATAGTAAAATACATGTGCCTCATATGTTATTCTTGAGAAAGAACTGGAATTCTAACAAGAACGAATATTGGAACATCCAGGAGTTATTGAAAAGCTGTTGGATATAAAACACATTTAAAATGATTGATGATCACAGGATATTATATTTTTACTTTATTTAGTAAAAAAGAATACATTTTCTGAAACTCCTGGCGGGGGGGAGGTTAAGCCTATTGGGATCAAGTGTGTTTGATGTACTTTCCCAAATTAGAATGTACAGTTAGATATTATAATATTTGTGCTGGTATGTTGCCTTATAAATATAGTAGCAATTAAAATTAGAAACATTTATGGAAAAAATATCTTCAAGACTATTAGTTTTGTGGTATGTATTCTGAAGGATATGCTGGATTTTTTACTCTTCAGTTGGAATTGCCCTTGTATTCATTCTTTCTTGGTGCTGAGAATAGTATCAGTTGTGTATTTATCCACTATGAATGATTATTTAGAGACCCTTTTTCTCTTTACAAAATGTAAAATTATTGGTATACATATACTTACATATGTAAAATTTACATACATATCCAGTGTAATGCCTTATCTTTGAAACCTATCTACTATTTGTCATACCACCCACAGACATACACGTTTTACCATTTAACACAAACAATATGACTATTTTACATCATTATTATGATTGTTTTTCACTGGTGCGTATACCTTGCCTACCCAGATGTTTTATGATGGATTCCAGCACAGGTATTCACCGGTATTCTAATAATATGTGACTAGCATGGTGATAAAGGGGATGTCAATATGTTACGTTTCCAACTACTTTATGCAAATGAATATTAAGACATATATATGTATGGCTCATGTTTATAATGTTTATTTTAAAATTGGGATTTTAATGTAGAGAATATTCAAACCTCTAGGAGGACTAAATGGCTGTTGGGTATTATCAGGGTAACTGAAGGAACTGGAGTCCTTTGAGGAGCTGTGACTCACACACCTGGTAGCATTTAAATAGTGTGTCCCATGTGTGCGCTGCTCGCCATCATGTGATTTGTAATGAACTGGGATTTGTCCTAAGTGTATACTGAAACATTATGTCTTGTGATTAACATAACTGGTAACAGACACTATCCCAGTGACTTTTAAAGTTATGTTTATGACTCAGTGCCCAAACAGGCAGTTCAGAGAGGAAGGATCACTGACGTTCACAGGAGAGAGAGGGCAAGAGCTGCTGTGTTTATTTTGCCATGGTCAATTTATTCTTTCCTCACAGAGAGTTACTTACCTGTAACCTTGAATCACCACCAGTACGTTCAGCCACAAACCTCCACTGTTTATAACCCTTGTTACCATTTAGCATTATAAAGCACGTTCATAGATAAGTTGGGCCTGACGTTTTCCATGAGTACTAGTGGCGTTCCACAGGAAGCATTGGAGTGGACTTCTCAACCTCCATCCCACTCCATACTATAAGTCTAAGGCAACTGGGCAGTCCTGTCTCCTGGTTTGATTGGTTGCACATGTGACTGAATCCTCCCCTTAAGACCTCTGGAAGAAGTTTCCCCTCCAAAGAGAGTAACAGAAAGAACTTCTGCACCATTCTGCTACCAGCCTAAGAATGAGGCAAACACCAAGATGGCCGAGCGGAGAGATGGAAAGAACATGGGACTTTGTTGACTCAAGGAGCCGATTCAATTAATCCTGAAACTTACTCTATAGCAGGACTCCATTTATGTGGAGATCATAAATTTTCTTATTGTGTAAGCCATTTGAGTTGAAGTTTCTATTACTTGCAGCTGGAAGCATCCTCACTGATGAACTTAAGAAGAATGACTCATGAGGAAACAATCCCCCAGCTTCCGATTAACCTTGGCCTCCAGAGATAATTATCTGGGCCATCAGATACATAAAAAGTATGGAGGTCATAAGATTAAAATTATAGTGGTTACATTAGGGAGAGGGTTGGAAGAGTGACCGGAAGGGGATTCTGAGAGGGGCTTCTGGAATGCTAGTGGTTTCTTGATCTGGGTGGTGGTTATATGGGTGTGTGTACTTTAAGATAGATTCATCAAACTATGTATTTGTGATTTGCATGCCTTTCTGCATGTAAGTTGTACTTCAATTTTAAAAGTTTACTGAAAAATATATTGTAACCCGGCCTCCAAACAAGCTATGTCTCTACTGGAACGATGTGAATGGCATATTGTGGTCATTTTATGAGGCAGCCAAATTAAGCTAGGGACATGCTTTCTTTCATAAACTTCCAGAAGCTCACCGTAAAGACCTCCTGTCGCTAGTGTGTGGCCAACCCACTCTAATCTCAGACAAAATGTTTTCCTTTTGGGTTCAGATGGGAGAGCCTCAAAGCCTTGCGAATGAAGGACTTCATTTTTACATCAGTCACAATGAATATGAAAAACCCAAATAAAAACTAATAGATTAGAGTCAGTTGATGAAGGGCTTTGTCAAATCACATTCTCCAGAGAGGACTTTGAGTTATAGGGGATCCACTCCAAGGATACCACTGGGTTTGGAAGAATGTAGTCACAGATGGACCTCGTGCAGCTCAGAGTTTCAGGGGATCCACTCCAAGGATACCACTAGGTTTAGAAGAATGTAGTCACAGACGGACCTCATGCAGCTCAGGTTATTGAGACCTCCAATTCATGAAGGAAGAGATGTAACATGCTTCATCAGGGTTGGTTTTGTTGGTTTGTTTGTTTGTTTGTTTGGTGGAAGAAGAATATATAGGCTTTGAGGACCCAATTATCTGGAGAAGGACTTGACTCCTCTAGAAGAAAACTAGCTAAGGAAAGTTACCATAAATCATAGATTGGATGGAGAGTGGAACTGACCACGTGACAAGCAAGACTGAAAATACCGGTCTTCAGGAGGGGCAGGATTTGAAGAAGAGTCCCATCATGAAACTCAATGGGGAGTATGGTTGGTTGATGGTCAGGCCCTTGGAATTCAAATTCCGGAGAGATGTAGAGTCCAGAGTCCTGTGCTGTTTGAGCAGCCACATTGATCCACAGAATGGGAAGCACAAAAAGAATGTGATGACAATATGTTCCACCTAATTTCAGGGTGCTCTCTCATCATTATATCCTCATTACCACCTTGTGAGAGAAGTAAGTCAGATCTGATCCTAGGAGAGACAGTGACTAAGAGAAGGCTCTCGAGTCACCAAGACCTGGGTTTGATTCCTGTCTCTGTCTTACTAGTGGAGGGCTGTTGGGCAATCTACGTAGCCTGTGTTGGTGGTTCTCCACTCTAGGGACATTTGACAATGTGGAGATTATATTTTATATATATATATATATATATATATATATACACACACACACATTAGAGCACAGAGGAAGAAGCAGCAGCAGACTCCCCACTGAGCAGGGAGCTCGACTCAGGGCTCGATCCCAGGACCCTGAGATCATGACCTGAGCCGAAGGCAGATGCTTAACTGACTGAGCCCCCTGGGTGCCCCACATGGAGATATTTTAGATTGTCACCACTGGAGGAGTGCCATTAGCATCTAGTGGGTGGAGGCCAGGAATACTGCTAAACAACCTAGAATGCACAGGACAGCCTCCCACCACAAAGAAGTGTTCAGTCCAAAATGTGAGTGGTGCCGCTGTTGAGAAACCCTGGGTCCTATCTGATTCTCAGTCTCTTTGTCTTTAAAATGGGGATATCGACATCATCTCATTGGGTTTTATAAAGAGTAGATCAAGTAACAGTTGACACTGGATCGTCTGTTCTTCCACTATCTCTTCCCTCTTTGAGGAACTGCCCTCATCACTACAGCATTAGATTTCCATGGGCTGACTGCCAACAACCCAGAGTTCCGTTTGGTTTCATAATGTTTGTCCCTAGCAGGCATTTTGCATAGTGTGACTCAGCCCCTTTGCCACAGTTGACTGGGTCAGGGGTGGACACTGGATCCAAGCTATAGCAGTAAGAATTCTCTCTCCAGGGAGCTTGTAATTTGTACTGAGAGTCGGGTCTGGCTGGTGTCTTGAATGGAGAATATCAAAACCCTAAGTTGTGGTTGGTCATTTCCTCACAGGTGGGTGGGATGCAGTTTATAACAAGAGAGGAGAATGCAACAATTATGGAAAAAAGGCAGCCCCCTGGCCGCACCCTGCCCTTAGCTTCTGTAGGTCATTTCTGCACCTTTGTGAGACTTTCTGCTTACCCTGTCTTCAGTTACGTGTTTCTTGTGCCCAAAGAACAAAAAATAACCACTGATAACATATATAGCAGCACTTAGCATGGTGCACAGGAAGAGTAACTCCTGAATAAGTGGCAGTTATTATCATCCCATATCAGAAAAAGTTGAGGCATAGAGATGAAAAAATTTGTCTCGTGTCACACAGTTCTTGCACGGTAAAGCAGATCTGGGATCTGGGTCTCCCCACATCTAGACTGAGGTTCTGTTTTGTCTATCCTTCAAATCATGAAATAAAACTTTCAGAATAGTGCATGGGTACGTCAGTCCCTATGTACAGTTAAAAATAACTCCAAGGGAACCTTGATGTATCTCACCCAGGACGGGAACCACACAACGGGCTGCTGCTCAGAAGACCTTCCTGAGACTCTCCCCGCTGCGCCTCCCTGCCAGAGGTAACCAATATCCTGTTTGCCGTTGAAACTGTTTTTAATCGTTTTTCCACCTACATATGCATCCCTAAACTGCATGATTTAGTTTTACTTGTTTTGGAACTTTATATAAATGAAACTGTCCATATTCTTTGTAACTTTTTTCCCCCCTACACTGTGTGAGGTTCCTCTGTGCTGTTTCCCTAGCTGTAATCCGTTTATTTTCTTTCTTTCTTCCACAATGTATTTATCCAGGCTACTGGTAATGAGCATTAGGTTATTTCCAATGTTCGACCAATGATGTTACTTTGAGCATCTTTGTTTGAATATCCTGGTGCAGGTGTGCAAGGATGTCTCCTGGGTGCGTACCTGCAGTGGACCTATGGTGTTTGAGACCCCCTTTGCTCCACATCCTTGTCAGCTGGTGTTCTTCTCTGGGCAGATGCCAAAACCTGGGGCCACAGGCTGAAGAGAGTACTGTGCAGTGCTGGGGGATGCTGAGAGATTTAAAACAAAGTATCTTCCCTCAAAAGCTTAAACATAGGGCTACCATGTGACCCAGAAATTCCACTCCTAGGTATCTACCCAACAGAACTGAAAACATACATTCACACAAAAACTCGTACATGAATGTTTATAGCAGCATTATTCATAATAGCCAAAAGCTGGAAACTGCCTTAAAGGCCGATCAACTGATGAATAGGTGCACAAGATGTGGTCTCTCCAGACAGCGGGATAGATTATTCAGCATAAAGAGGAATGAAATATTGCTACATGTGACAACATGATGCTAAGTGAAAGAAGCAGCCACAGAAAGCCACATACTACATGATTCCGCTTATGGGAAGTGTCCAGAATAGGCAAATTTGTAGAGACAGAAAGTAGGGGGCAGTTGCCAGGGTAGGGGGAGGGGAGAAATGAGGAGTAACCCTGATGGGTACAGGGTTTCTTTTTGAAGTGATGAGAAAATGTTGGAATTAGTGATGTTGGTCTCACAAGCTTGTGAAAAACCACTGAGTTAGAGATTGGTCACTGAGGAGAGCTTCATGAAGGGACTGCAGAAGTGAGAGCAGGGTGAAGAGATCCCTGGTGAAGGGAGGCATTTCAGGGTTGGCAACAGACATCAGCCATCGCCCCTCACCAGGGGCCTGGGAGGGCAAGGGGAGAAAGTCGTTGTTGGAACCCAGCAAGAGCTGTAGGAGAAGGCTGCTGCGTAGGAGCCGTGGCAGGGAGGGGCCACCTACCCACGGTCCCCTCTCCCGTCTGGTGCTGGCGGGTTGTGGGAGTTTCGGCAACGCAGACCCCATCGTCAGCCTCCTCGGGCCTAGAGGACAGGGGAGAAGGCTGGAGAGTGACTCTGGAGAAGCAAATAGAGACTCTCGGTCCTCATGGACTGGCATTTTGAGTGGAGAAACATACAGAAAAATAAAAGAATGTGATACGCAAACAGGCTGACATGAAAGAAAGCATCTTGGTGTGTGGGTGGGTGTGTGGGGTGGGGGGTATGACGACACTAGATTCGGTGCCTGGGAAGGTCTTTCCAAGGAGAAAGAGGAGGTGCTGTTTAGCTGGGACCTGAAGGATGAGCTGCTGGGTGATGAAGGGGCTATGTATTGAGATGGGGAAGCTTGGAAGAAAGTCAGATTTAGGGATGGACAGCAAGAATCCCCTCCGGGGTATATTAAAGATAGAACACACACAAACATCAAAGCATAACAACGCCAGTCTGAGTGTGAGTCCACAGGACTCATGGAGAGGCTAGGGTTGCGGGCTGACACCCAGGGCCTGCCTCTCGGAAGCCGGTATGTGTGCGGACTACGCCCTCCCTGGAGGTTACACCGAGGCCTGGCACAGCACACTGGCTCGGGGCCTGCTGCCTGCTCACAGTTCTCCTCCCAGCGCTTACTGGGACTTCTGCCACCTCCCAGGTTCTCCCTTCACAAAGGCAAGAAGGGCCAGGGGAAGGGAGTGTCCTTTCTGAACACAAGATGTGACACATCGCCTTGAACAGGCAGGAGCTTTATTTAGTCTGATAGCTGGAGTGGCCGCAGGTAGGTCTGCCAACGGTGAAGGGTCCAAAATCGACTTAGAAAAGCACCCAGGCCTGTGACTAATATGGTTGTGCCTCGGAGTACCCAGAGGGCAAAGCAGGCCCAGCATCCCTACTGGAGCCAAATCAAGACATCAGGAGAGAACGGAGTCGGTAACTAGCACCTTCTGCCTCACTCGGTGGGTCTTGGGGCATCAGTCAGAGTCCACCTTCGGGTGCTACCAGCGCGCACAGCGTGGCGCATTTCTGTATTTTCTTCCATCGAGGTCTCTCCCCTCTGGCTCCTTGCCCAGCCAGTTGCCCACAGACTGGAAAACAAAGGCTCACTGCCTTCCCCAGAGACCTGGGCTTAAGGGATGGGCCTTGAGCAGGCTGGGCGGATGCTCTGTTGATTTTTTTTCCAAGTGCAGAGAATGTGACAGCCAATTCCTGTTGGAAATGGCTGGTGTTTTCTTTGGAGCACAAAGCACTTTTCCTTTCTCGTGACTGTTCCAGTTCAGGTCATGTTTAGGATGGAGATGATTCTTTAACCTAATTGCATGCCTTCTGGATCTGTGCCTCTTAAACTTTTGGGGCACCGATCCTACTGCATCTCTGATAAAAATCATAGACCCTCTCCCTAAAACACGCGCACACACGCGCACGACGCATGCATGCACGCACACCCCTGTCCATTTAACATTTAGAATCAATCCTAACAGGTTAAGATCCTTCGGGTGAAAGGTGAGTCCTTCCTACTCCCCCCACCTCCCCTCCACGCCTGCCTTCTTTTCAGTCTGGATCTTAAAATCCCCTTTCTTCAGCGTTCTCAGGGCCAGTAGTTCTTGCCTGGCTTCTGCCTGAATTAATCCCATGTGTTCCGCCGAGGAGCAGGGGCCTTCTCTAGCTTCAGGCGGGTTCTGGCTTGAAGCCCCGGTCCAGTGGCGCTCCAGTTTTTCAGGCAGCAGAGTATTCCAGGGGGATTTGTAAAACTTTTGTCTCATCCGTGCCTAGTTATTACGGAGGGGCCAGACTGCAAGAGTCTCCACAGATTCCGGACGAGGTGGCACAGCTTTGGATGAGACTAGGGAGACAGGCGTTGTCTGGTGTTGTTAAATTCCAGAAGCAAGTCACTTTGCCAAAATTGCCAAAAATAAAAGGACTGTCTAGACACTTACATATTAGGAGCTCTCCTATGAAGAGGGTCCATCCTGAAGATCATTGATTTACTCTTCAATAGTGAGACAAAAGGGTTCATTTATGTAACAAACACGTATTACGCACCTGCCGTGTGCGGGGCGGCGTTCTAGGCAGCGGGGGCGGGGGGGGGGAGAAACGGGGGGNGGGGGGGGGGGGGGGGGGGGAGACACGGGGTGAATAAGACAGACAAGGTACCAGAGAATTCTAGGTAGTGACAAGTGCAAGGATGAAAATAAGTACCACGAAGTGATAGATGTGACAGTGGCGCCTCCATGATCAGGGAAGATCTCCCTGAGCAGGTGGCGCTGGAGCTGAAGCCTGAATATTGAAAAGGAAGCATCCATTGGGAGGAGGAGACTCCAGGTGGAGGAACAGCTGCTGCAGGGCCTTGAGGCTGGAACAAACTGGCGTGCGGGGCGCGGGGGGGGGGGGGGGAAGAAAAGCGCTTGTGGATGGCGCAGGCTGTGTGGGGGGGGGGAGGGCAGGCTGTGTGGGGAGGAGAAGAAAGGGGAGAGGTAGGCGGTGGGCACATCGCGGTGGGCTTTGCGGGGAAAGACCACGGAGGGTCTAGAGCTGGCGTCTTGTGTGATCTCCTTTGCAGTTTTAGAACTGGCCTCCTGGAGAGAAGCATATTTTTAGAGAGCAAGAGCGGAAGTGGAGGCCACGCGAGGCCGAAGGCGATTGGGGGTCCAGGTGAGTGGGGGATGGTGGCTTGGACCTCTTGGGGGCGCTGCAGTCAGAGCAAGGAGGACTGTTTTCCAGGTGAACACACGTGGAGCATAGTGTGTTATAATGCATGGCGTTTAAGACCCCATGGAAACTTCCCCTTAATATATTTGAGAAGGGCCAAGGTTATGGTGTTCTTGCCAGTCCAGGGTTTCCTGTTCATCCCCTTCCAGGAAAAACAATAACAAAGATACAAATCCTCCTTAAGAGAAAGTTGCTTGGCTGTTCTTGTCTCTGCAGAATGTTAATCTCCTTGGCAGGCAAGAGGACGAAAGGAGAGCTGATATGTATTAAATGCCAACTGCATACCTCGATCTCATGTAATCCCACAATGACCCTGCAAGGCTTTGGATGTTAGCTTCTTTTTTTTTTTTTTTTTTTTTTTTTTTTTTTGAGACGAGGAAACCCAAGTTCAGAGAGGTTAGGTTAATTGCCCAAGGTCACATAGCTAACAAGGGGCAGAGATGGGATCCAAACCCAGTTCTGATTCCAGTTCTTTCCACATCAGCCCTGGCCATGGAGACCAGGTGAGCGTGCTAAGGAGCCTGAATGAGCCTGAGACTCCTGGGGTTTTAGCTACTTCTTAGGTGAAAACTGGTCTCTGTTGGGGGTCTGCTGACTTTTCCAGACCATGGGGGTATGTGGAGTGCAGTGACGTTTAAGAATAATGTTTTAAGACAGTCCCTGATGGTCAGAAGATTTAATGATTCCAGAGAATCTAAGAAAGAAAGAAGTTTGGGTCTTGAGACAAACAGGCTCATTAGCAGTTAATCAATTTGGGTGAAATCCATTAGGGCTAACTGGAAGGTAAATCCGACGCTCTCCATCTTGACCCTTTTGCAAGGAGAGACTGATGGTGGTTACCCTTGTGTCATGGAGGCACACTCAGGGACAAAGACCCTAATGACAAAGGGATTCTGTGCTGTAAATCCTGCCCCTCCTGCTCTACGGCCAGCTGCGTAGTAGAACTCTAGAAGGTTCTGGAGGGCTCCAAGGTTTCCAGCAAGGCCCTGGGCTTGGGCTTGGGCCTCCAGCAGCCTCAGGACTGTGTGTGTCACCTAAGACTCCTGTCTCGGGCCTTTCAGAGCAACCTAGAACAGACTGGGCCTGGCAGGTTCCACATGGCCTGGCTGCCCAGGACTGTGCCAGAGAAAGGCCAGGGTGACGTTCCCAGGGCCTGCATGTAGGAAGAGCCAGCCCATCACACCTGGGGTCACAACCAGGGTGACAAAGAGCAACATGACGCTGTGACCTTCTCTTTGGTGCTTTTAGCTGTCTGGTGGGTGCTACCCACTGGGCTGCGAGCTCCACTGAGGTAGGACTATGTCATCTTTTTATCTCATTACTTACGCTGTGCTCGAGTGAATTAACTGAGGTTGACCGACAGATGCTGTCTGTGTCCTCCAGGCTTTGACATTTCAGCGGGAGTTATAAACCCATCAGGAGGAAGCCAGGGCATTAAGAACAGTATGTTTTGGAATCAGATAGAACTAGCAGCCAGCACAGGTAGTGAAACATTGGTTCCCTCATCTGTGGAATGAGGTGATGAGACACGGGTAGCTGGTGGCTGGAAGGATTAAATGAGATGATGCACGCTACGTGCTTGACAGAATTCCCAGCACGTAGTGACCGTCAGAGCAGTACTGAGCACTTTTTACAACCACTCCCAGCGCATTGCATGGTACTTCATATTTCTGCGGGAAATTTTACATTTTTTTGATGGTGGCCCACACCATAACCTTATCGTGTGCGTATGTATCTTTAAATGTAGTGGAAATGTATGTTTTATGAAATAATACCCTTACCGTGTGTGATGAATTCTGATAGTCTGTATTCTAACCAATTTTGTTGAAAAAAAATCCTGAAGGGGCAAAATGGAACTTTTTGGGGTGATGGACAGGTTCTAGTTTGATGAGAGTGGTGCTGGCACGGTGTCTTTGCCAAAAATCATTGAACCCTATATTAAAATGGTTGCATTTCATTGCATGTCAATTAGATTTCAGTAGATTTGCAACCCCCTAAATCAGTTTTCTATTGACAGCGCCAAATCCTAACCACCTAGACCACCAGGGATAAATTAATTTTTTATTGAGATACAATTCACATTTCATAAAATTCACCCTTCTAAAGTGACTTTTAGTATATTCACAGAGCAACTGCCACCACAGTCCAATTCCAGAACACTTTCATCACTCCAAAAAGAAGCCCCGTACCCATTAAGAGTCCCTTCCCATCCCCTTAACCCTAGTCCCTGGCAACCGCTAATCTACTTTCTGTTTCTACGGATTTGCTGGTTTCAGTCTGGTGTGGCCGGGAGAACAGCCTTTGAAGCTACACCAGTTACTGGGCCTTTCAGGGAGGAGGCACACCACTCACCACAATGAGATTTCTCTATTTGGTCCTGGTACTGGGCGGTGAGTTCCAAGAGCATCAGAGAGACTTGTGGATGACTCACACCATATGTCCCCACGTCCTTCCTACACTGACTCCAGTCCCATTCAGTCCTCTGGAAATGCCCCTTACTCACTCACTCCCCAGCCTAGTAAAGATATGGACCATGATGCACCCAGCGAAGGAGTGGGGCATTTCTAAGGGCAATGTGGCAAACCCATCACAGAAATGCAAAGATGTAAGAAAGGTTCAGAAATGTGTCCAGTAAGGTAGGGGTTGGGAGTGGATTTGGAACTGAGGTTGGACAAGAAGAGTAGGCTAACGGGCTGTTACCAGTCTCCTGGAGGACAGGGGACCTGGACGTGACTCATGCCCCATGTCCCTGCCTCTTTCCTACACCAAGGCTCCACTCGGTACTGCAGAAACACTCCTCACTCCCTTCACCCACAGTGCCTTGGAAAGGTGTGGACAGAGAGACACCTGAGGAAGGGAGAGGATGAGAAGCAAAGGGGCCAAATCTATAAGGTCAGTGAGGCAAACCCACCTGGAAACCTCCATGGCTGGCTCTGCCAACCACCGGAAATGGGTCTGACACAAGGGCTTTCGAAAGAGACGTCGAGTGTCAGCAAGGGCCATGTGGAGAGGTGAGGGGGCAGTGGGAAGTCCTGCAGCTTCAGAAGCCCATTTTCTACCTTTTATTAACAGGAAAGCAGGTAGGACTCTGGTGATGTCTAAGGAATGAGTGCACATCAGCCATTTATACAATAAAGTTATCATATGTGATTGTCTATAACAGACCCAAGTCTGGAAGGATTCTCACTAACCTGCCAGTAACCTTCAGGGAAAGGAATTTCACTGCTTACAATTTTTTTTTTTACGATGGCGTACTATTAAAAAGATGTATTTTAGGGGCGCCTGGGTGGCACAGCGGTTAAGCGCCTGCCTTTGGCTCAGGGCGTGATCCCGGCGTTATGGGATCGAGCCCCACATCAGGCTCTTCTGCTATGAGCCTGCTTCTTCCTCTCCCACTCCCCCTGCTTGTGTTCCCTCTCTCGCTGGCTGTCTCTGTCTCTGTCGAATAAATAAAATAAAAAATCTTAAAAAAAAAAGATGTATTTTAAATTTATTTTTAATCTATTTTTAAATAGGTAATACATTCACATAGGAAATTTTCCCATTCTTTTCCTCATCTGCAGAGACACCCACTCCTCATGTTAGAGGTAAGTAATGTTTCTCATTTCTTATGTATACTTCCAGAATTTCTTTATGCATATATAAGTAAATGTATATATTCTTTTTTTTCTTTCTTTTTTTTTATTTTGGAAAAAGAGAATAAATGTGAGCAGGGGCAGGGAGGGGCACAGAGGGAGAGGAAGAGAGAGAGAGAATATTAGCAGTCTCCACACTGAACGTGGAGCCTGACATGGGGCTTAATCTCAGGATCCTGAGCTCATGACCTGAGTTGAAATCAAGAATTAGACGCTTAACCAACTCAGCCACTCAGGTGCCCCTGTATAAAGATTCTTAATACAACTTTTTTGAGCTCCATCTCCAGGAAGGGAATTTGCATTCAAACCAATGACCCGACATAAGGGCTCTGGAGATTTCCCATAATCAAACATCCACAGGAGGCTGGTGGAAATGAGGTACAGCCCTCCAAAGGGAAGAAGCTTTTAAGCAGAATAAATGTAAAAGAGTCATTGGTAAATGCTTGTTATAAAGGGGCCAAGAAATACAATAAGAAGGAAAATTCCCCCAAATCTCTCTACCCAAAAATAATGGTAATTAACATCAGTTGAACATTATTCTGGACCAGTGATGTCCAGTAGCCTTTTGTGTGATGATGGAAATGTTTTCTGAACTGTCAGAGTAACCATTCATTACATATGTCTATTGAGTGCTTGAAATGTGGCGCATGCCATTGAGGACCTGGATTGTTTATTTTATTTTAATTAATTTAAGTGTGCCCGCTGGGATGGACAGCACAGTTCTACACCCTGTACGATGGGTATGTGTGAGCAGAAGGACCTAAAGAAAGGCTGGGAAGCCCAAACACATAAGCGGGATTACTAATCGATCTAGTAATTCTACCTCTAGGACTTGTGTTAAAAAAAAAATGGTTACGCCTTTGTTCAAAATCTAGCTCTGAGAGTGTTTATTAATGAAAAACTGGAACGCTGTAGGAAAATATTTACCGACATGGGAATATGCTCACAACTGTCTGTTGAGGGAAAGACAGGTTACGAAGCAAGATGAGCTCATTAAAATATAAATATAAATAGCCTAGAAAGGTGTATTTCAAACTGCGCAGTCCGTGTCAGGCACTCAACACCTATTTTTATATGAATGAGTGAATGTTAATGAGAGCACCAGGTGGTGAAATTATGAGTGATTTTATGTCTTCTTCTGCTCCCTTATTATATTTTCTAAATTTCTATGATGAGCACATATGCCTCTGTCATAAGAAAAAGGTATTTCCTGAAGAGGGGCCTCTGGCTGGCTCAGTCTGAAGAGCACGTGACTTTTGATCTCAGGGTCATGAGTTCGAGCCCTATGTTGTGTGTAGATATTACTAATAAATAAATAAATAAATATTTACTGACGAAAGACATATAGGTGCTAGGTCATAATATTTCAGAGCTGGAAGGAACTCTGGAGACAAGGGAACACACAGTGAGTTAAAGCAGAAACTCAGGTTTCCCGACTACACACAAACATCTTCTAGAGCCAAGGAGAAAAGGTTGCTGGATTGTGTCCTGTTCCGGGTTATCCTGGCCTGGGCAGAATCTCTCAGTGAGGCAGTTCAGGGGTGGATTTAGAGAGGAAAAAACAAAGAGTATTAATGCTCTGCAACAAGATAGAAAACATCACAAGAAAGTCTCTTCAACAAACTCTAGGCTTCATAATGTTTGCTCTGGCTGGGCCTGCCTCCCCCACGTTGTGCCGTCTGTTGTGACCAGCAAGACACTCTCCTGGACTCCCTGTTCAGCCAGCGTGGGGGAGAGAAGGCTCTGTCCCTTGCAGAAGGAAGTTTCCTGGTTGTCCCGTTTCAGCTCTTCTTCAAAGCCTATCCTTTTTCAAAATTCTTAACAGAATCGCTGAGTCTCTACCTCAGATGTCCTTTCTTTTTCTTCGGCCTGTGCTATTGGCATTCATGCTCAACTTGAAACGTTATTATATGAAATGCGCTTTGCTATGTGAAATGATTATTGCTCCCTCAGAGCTCTTAGTTCTATGACTCTGTGCACTTTCCCTCAGCTTACTTTTGTTGAGTACCAGCTAGGTCCAAAGCACTGGTAGATACAGAAGTGTACAAAATACACAAAGTATTTATCCAAGAGAAATGAGAACATCTACCCACAAAAAAAGACTTCTACAAAAATGTTCACAGCAGCTTTATGCAATAGCCAAGACCGGTAACAACCCAAAGGCCCATCTCCAGGAGAGTGGATGAATAAATTGTGACATATGCATTGATTGCTCCCAATAAAAATATGGACAAAGGACTTACGTAGGCGTTTCTCCAAAGGAGATGTGTAAATGGCCAATAACACATGAAAAGATGCTCAACAGCATTCATCATCGGGGAAATGAAAGTCAAAACTATAGTAAGATACCACCTCACATCCATTAGGATGGCTATGGTCAAAAAACCCTAGAAAATGACAAGTGTTGGCATGGATGTGGAGACATTTGCACCCTGGTGTGATGCCAGTGGGAAGGTAAAACGGTACAGCTGCTATGGAAAACAATATGGCAGTTTCTCAGTTACTTATGTTCACAACAGACAAAAGGTGGAAGCAATACGACTGTTGATGGATGTATGTAGGATACGTATTATACATACACATATACATACATGCAGTGGGATATTATTCAGCCTTGGAAAGGCTGACACGTGCTTCAACATGGATGGAACTTGAGGACATTATGACGAGTGAAATAAGCCAGTCACAAAAAAGTAGATACTGTCTGATTCCAGATCTAAATGAAGTATCTCAAGCAGTCAGAGGGCTCCTGGCTGGATTAGTCAGTAGAGTGTGTGACGCTTGATCTTGGGGTTGTAAATTCAAGCCCCGTGGAGGGTGTAGAGATTACATTAAAAAAAAAAAACTTAAAAAAAATAAGTAGACTCATAGAAACACAAAGTAGAATAGTGGTTACCAGGGGCTGGGGATTGGGGAAAAAAAGTTGTTGTTGATAAATATAGAGTTTCAGTTTTGCAAGATGAAGACATTCTGGAGATTGTTGCATAACAGTGTGAATGTACTTAGTACTACTGACTACGCTTAAGGATGGTTAAGATGGTAAATTTTATGTGTGTTTTTTTTAACCACAATTTAAAAAGCTGTCAGGGTCATCAAAAACAGGGAAAGTCTGAGAAACTGTCACAGCCAAGAGGAGCCCAAGGAGACATGATGGCTCAATGTAATATAGTGTCCTGGATGGGATCCTGGGACACAAAAAGTAGGTAAGCTGAGGAGTTATCAACTATGGACTTGAATGAATAATGACATATCAGCACTGGTGCATTAATTGTAACAAACATACCCCACTAGTGTAAGAGGTTAACAATAAGGGAAACTGGCCCTCGGGTGTGTGGAAACTTTTTTTTTTGGTACTTTTTGACCACCCATTTGGCCACCCCCACCTCTGGCAACCACCACACTGTTTTTTGTATCGATGATTGTGGTTTTTGTTTGCTTGTTTGTTCTTAATTTTTACTTATTTTTAAAGTAATCTCTACACTCAACATGGGGCTCAAACTCACAACCCCGAGATCGAGAGTTGCGTACTCTACCGACTGAGCCTGGCAGGCGCCCTTGTTTCTTTCATTTTTTAGATTCCACATATGAGTGAGATCATACATTATTTGTCTTTATTTCGTGAAGAAGTAGAAAATCTGAAAGACCGATTATTAGTCAAGAGATTGGATCAGTAATCCAAAACCTCCAACAAACAAAAGTCCAGGACTAGATGGCTTCACTGGTGAATACTCCCAAACATTTAAAGAATTAATTAAAGAATTAATACCAGTTCTTCTCAAATTCCTTCAAAAAACAGAAGAGGAGGGAGCACTTCCAAACTCATTTTATGAGGCCAACATTACCCTAATACCAAAACCAGACAAGGATGCCACAAGAAAAGAAAAATCCTCAACAAAATATTAGCAAACCAAATTGAACAATACATGGAAAGGATCATACATTGTGGGTCAAGTGGGATTAATTCTACACATGCATATTCCATACGCAAATCCATCGGTATGATACGCCACACTAACAACACAAACTATAAAAGTTATAGGATCCCCTAAATAAATGCAGAAAAAGCATTTGATAAAATTCAACACTATTTATGATAAAAACTCTCAACATAATGGGTATAGAGGGACCGTACCTTAACATAATGGAGGCCATGTGTTTATTCAGCCATTGAAAAGAGTGAAAGCTTGCCATTTGCAACGACATGGATAGAGCTAGGTAATATATTACCAAGGGAAATAAGTCAGAGAGGGACAACTACCATATGATTTCACTCATATGTGGAATTTAAGAAACAAAACAAACAAGAAAAGAGAGAAAAGAGACAAACCAAGAAACAGACTCTTAACTGTAACTGTAGAGAACAAACTGATGGTTACCAGAGGGGAGGTGGGTGGAAGGATGGGGGAAATAGAGATGGGGATTAAGGAGTGTACTTGTCCTGATGAGCCAAGTGATTAAAATAAAAACTTAAGGGGCGCCTGAGTGGCTCAGTTGGTTAAGTGTCTGCCTTTGGTGCAGGTCATGATCCCAGGGTCCTGGGATTGAGCCCCACATCAGGCTCCCTGCTCAGTGGGGAGTTTTCTACTTCCCCCTTTCCCTGTGTCCCTCCCCCTGTTTGTCCTCAGTTCCTCTCTCTCTCTCTCTCTCAAATAAATAAACAATCTTTTAAAAAATATAAACTTAAAAAAAATAAAGGCTATCTGTGGCAAGCCTACAGCTAGCATCATACTCAACAGTGAAAGCTGAAAGCTTTCCCTCTAGGATCAGGAACAAGACAAGGATGGTCACTCTCACCACTTTTATTCAACGTGGTATTGAAAAGTCCTAGCCACAGTATTTAGGAAATTCTCTGAATTATCTTCATAATTTTTCTGTACATCTAAAACCATTCTACAAAATAAGGTCTGTTAAAAAATAATAATAATAATTTAGGCTCTGCCCTGAAGGAGTGTGGTGGCTGGGGGCATGAACTTGGAGTTGGTCCCCTGGGTTCACACCCTGGCGGCACCATGACCTGGCTGTGGGCCCTGGAGAGAGTGATGTCACCCTCTTGGTGGGGCAGTGTCTTCTTCTGGAAAGTAGGGGGTAATACTAGGACCTACCTCAGGGGGGTGCTGTGAAGACTCCATCCAAAGTGCTCAGCACCACCCTTGGCCCGTTGTAGTTGCTGCCGAAACTACGAGAGTTAGAAATCACAGCGGATAAATCAGCACTTGAGAGCATGGATTTCAGAGCCAGGCAGTCTGGATTCAAATTCTGGTTCCTTCAGTGTCTATTTATAAATTTGTGGGCCAGGCACTTGGACTGAGCCTCAATTTCCTTAGCTATAAAAAGGGCTGAAGAACGCCCACGCACAGGGGTGGTGGGGAGGATTGAAGGAGCCCGTGCGTAGGGCAAGCGCCCGATCAGTGGGAGCTGCTGGAGTCAGGTCGATGTGCAGTGAGAACCTGGAGGAGGAGAAAACAAAATCGCTTGGGCTTCCAAGGAGGCTGCAGAAAGGGGCCTGCTCTGGCTTCTGGGCTGAGGCTGCTGATGGGCTGCTTTGCACTGCTCCAAGGTCCCATGTGACCTTCTCCCCCACCCTGCGGGGTCCTCCCAGCTCCCCAGCATTGGAACAAAGCCTCCGCCTGCCGTTCTGCCTCTGTTCTCTGTCTGAACTCTGATTAGGCCCTTATCTCCGCGGCTTTGCCCTGCTTGGCTGCCTGTCACTTTCAATTCCATTCCAGGCCTTTCATCCTGCCCCGGCTCGAGTGTCCCTGAGCGTGAGGTTCTGGGACATGGGGCCTGGTCTCTGTCGTCCTTGATTCCCACAATCCTGAGCACCAGGTCGGGAACACAGCAGCTGCTCAGTTCCTGATGGCTGAAGAGACTAAAATGAGAAGCGAACTCCCAGGCAGGACTTGATGTTGTTGGATTTCAAAGCACTGGGAAACACTGGCACCCTTCCCCCCTCAAAAATACCTTCTCTCTCTGGACTCCCTCTAGCCCCCAATTCTATGGTTAGAGCTTCATTGCTTTGTCTTAAACCAAATTGGGACCCTGTACTCAGTAAAAATACAACTTTCTGTATCAGTCAGAATCCTAGCAGGGGGGCGCCTGGGTGGCGCAGTCGTTAAGCGTTAAGCGTCCGCCTTCCGCTCAGGGCGTGATCCCGGCGTTCTGGGATCAAGCCCCACATGGGGCTTCTCCGCTAGGAGCCTGCTTCTTCCTCTCCCACTCCCCCTGCTTGTGTTCCCTCTCTCGCTGGCTGTCTCTCTCTGTCAAATAAATAAATAAAATCTTAAAAAAAAAGAAAAAAAAAGAATCCTAGCAGGAAAACAGAAGGCAGACTCAAAATGGTTTAACTGAAAATTAAAGAAGACAGTGACAGGACTATTGACAGTGAAGTGGACAGGATGGAAGGAGCCAGCAGGGAGCTGAGAGGATGCCCCGGGATGTGTGGTGGCAGGCAGTTGGTATCACCCCAGGGTTGAAAGAGCCAAAGGGAGCCTGGTAAAAATGACCTGTGGGGGGTCGAGGCTGTGGAGATGCAGCCACTGGCCAGTAATGTGTTCCTCTCCTGCTCTCAGCTCTCTCCGCAGTGTCCCCCGCTGGTGGGCTCTCCCCCACCCCCTGCCCCGGAAGCCAGAGGGTGAGGGGGCCTGAGGGGCCAGCGCCTCTGGAACAGAGAGGGTTAGAAAATGGATGTGGGCTGAGGGTAGAGGAGCAAAGCAAGAACAATAAGCCCTCAGAAGTGATGTGTTTTAGTCTTAGTGATCAAGTACGGTTCAGCATATATGATGGCATCAGCCTCTTTAAGAAGACGGAGGGGTAAGAGACCAGGGTCCTGAAGATTCAAAAAAAAAAAAAGATCATCACTGCCGAGGAAAGGGTACCTCCCCCCACCCAAAAAGACAAACGTTGCCTTTTCCCTGTGGTAGTTCTAGAATTTCCGTATGTCCGTGTGCTGCTCCTAAGGGTGGTAATCTGGGTGGATGGGACACGCTGTTTACGGGTTTGATAGGCAGGGGTGGTGCTGAGGAGGGTTATGGGGCATTAAGTCTCTCCCCCATCTCAGCCATCCCCTCAGCTCCTGAACAAATCTGTGTCATCACAGGACTGCAGGGGGCCTCAAGGAGGCCAAGGTGAGCAGTGATCTTGTGATGGCCTAGGGGAGGAGATTTGGGAGATATCCTTGACCGTAGGAGCCCCCTCACTGGGCCCATCCTGGGACCCGTGGGCCACACTGTGGGAACTGCTGGGATTTGGACAGATGGTCTTCAGACCTAGATCTGGGCTGGAAGGCAATCGGGATCAGTGGCTAAGGCTGTGTGAGGGGCAGCAGAGGGAGCACAGGGGCAGAGGAAGGGGGCCCTAGCATGGAATGAGGCTCCTTTGGGGCTGAGAAGGGCCAGGGATCATCAGGGGCCTTGGCATTCCAAGTAGGATCCAGGGGGCAGGAGTAAAGGCATCAACAGCTAGCTTGCTGGGAATAAAAAGCCAGGCCGCACCCCACGCCTACTGAATCAGGATTTGCATTTTCACAGATCCCTATGTGCTTCTCCTGTTTCCTCTAGTTTGAGGAACCCTGCTCTAGCCCGCCCTGCTGAGGTGAGCCTGCTGCTTATTTCCCCTTAGTGCCTCTGAGCTCTTTTCCCTCAGGGCCTTTTCCTCAGAGAGTCATTCAACAAACACTGAGTGACTAGTCGGTGCCCAGCACTGGGGATACAGAAATTAATAGCAGGCAGAGAAGCAACTAGGAAAGTGGACCCCAGTGTGGAAAATGCTACAGTAAGATTGTGTGTGTCGGGTGGAGGGGGACCCCCAACCTGTGGTGGGGGGTGTGTGGCCAGCGAATGCTTCTGGGAGCTGTGCCCCTCCACCCTGCTCCAGACCTCAGCATGACTCAGTCGGCCCCGGATCCTCCTTCTCAGACTCTTTCAGTGTTTGTGTGTTCAGTTTCAGTTCATTATCTAAGTTGTGCTCCTCTTGTTTCCTCCCTCAATTCTGAGTAGGCCCTCAATTCTAAACGTGAGAGGATGAATGAATGGATGGACGATATGGTACAGATTATAAGTACACTAGGTAACAGTGAGACCCGTTCCATTTTCCTATTGTCCATCCACGTGCCTTGCAGACCCCCTTATCCATCTAGTCCTGTCTATATATGGTTTTTGAAATGTGAGTGTTTATTTCCTCAATTATGGGTTTTCAGAAGGAGCACATAAAGCATGCTAGGAGGCCTCGCATAGAAAGTGGTTAGAAGCACAGGTGTCAGCCAGGGTTCAAATTCCGGCTTCATTGTTTACTAGGTCAGTGACTTTGGGCATGTTTCTTTATCTTTCTTGCCTCAGTTTCCCCACCTGCCAAATGGGGATAATAGGAGTACTACCCTCATAAGGTTACCTGGCAGGGGTGGGGAATGTCACATGAGTTATCTGTGAAGCACCTAGGACAGTGCCTGGCCCCTGGTAAGTGCTATGAAAGTGCTATTCATGAGAATGTGCTGTGTGCTGGGTCTGTGATTCATTTGCCTGGCTGGTCTCAGGTAATCGGAAAGCCAAGGACATCTTCTATGAATGGCAGACAGTGGGAGGCTGTTCTTTCCCACACACACATCAGAGAGTCTGAGCTGGAAGAGAAAGGTCTTTGTCCCCAGCAGGTGTTGGCTGGGCTGTGGGCTTGCCTGGAGCCATCACAGTCCAGTAACTACTTTCATGGGAACTAGAAAGACCTTCTTCTCCTGTCGTTCTCATCAGGGCTCTGTGATTGATTCTCTTGTCAGGGATCTCCCTGACCTCCTCCTCTTTGAAGCCCCTGGGGCTGGTGGCCTTTCCACTTGCTCTCACTGCTAATTGGAGGTCAGTCAGTTGGCTCTGGCAGCCAGATGGTGATACCCAGGCTTGGCTGGCATTGAAACTAATTTGTAGAGTTCACGTGTTCATATTAGTGAACTCTGAAGGCCAAAGGGCCAATGTTTTTTACCTGGGCATCCACATCTGGGCCTTGACTGGCTCCATTTCTTCCAAGTCAGTGGAGCTCCCAGCTGCCTCCTACTCATAGTGGGCTAGGGATCACATCATGGACCTTGACATTGGAGCCTGAGCTGTGCTGTGTGGAGGAGTTTCTCACTCTGGGCCAGTGCAAAGACATTTGGCTAATTCTGAGGCTCTGAGATGTTCTTGGAAACTTGGGGGGCTTTTGTGCCATGGTTTTCTGGCCACGCTGCCCCTGATGTGGAGGAAACAGGAGCGGTTTCTGCCTTCCAGCCCAGAGCCCAACTGAACTTTGGCTGGAGTGGTTTGTTGTTTTTTTTTTCCTTAAGATTTTATTTTTAAGTGATCTCTCCACCCAGTTTGGGGCTTGAACTCATAACCCTGAGATCAAGAGTTGAATGTTCCACAAACCAAGCCAGCCAGGCGCCCCTGGACTTTTTAGTAACTGCCAGGAGCTGTTGTCAGCTGAGACAGTTGTCACCTCCAGCACCCGGCACACAGCATTGGCTTGGTCATGTGGGTAATCAGCACCTGCCTGACCTTGACTCCTTCGATATACCATTCCGTGAAGGAGCAATGACACCACGGTATACCCTGTCCTTTACAGAAGACTCTTGGGAGTTTCCTTTCCTCTTAAAAACCTGTTTATTTTGAAATAATTTCGATTTCAGTTTCACAGAAAAGCTGCAAATACAGTATACGTATAAAGAATTCCTTTACACCCTTCACCTAGATTCAATTTTCACATTTTGCTGTGTTTGCTCGCTGTCTGTTTGTGTGTGTGTGTGTGTACGCACATAGATATATGCAGAATTTTTTTCTGAACCACTCGAAACTAAGTTGTAGACACATTTACCCCCTAATACTTCAATGTGTATTTCCTAAGAACAAATATGTTTTGTTGCATAATCACAATATAATTATAAAATTCAGAAACAATAACGTAGTATTGATTCAATACTATTTTCTAACCTACAGTTTGTATTCCAATTTCACCAATTTCCAATAATGTATTTTCCAGCTGTTTTTCCCCCCATCTAGGATCTAATCCAGGATAAACGTTATGTTTTGCTGTCCAGTGACTAAAATTCTCTAGAATGGTTCCTTGATCTTTCTTTGTGTTTCATGTCCTAAGGAGTTTTCTCAATGAAACTCAGTCTGAAAGCATTCTTTGGGCAGAACTTCTCTAAATGCTAGTTAAAAAAAAAAAAAAAGTCCTTTTCAGTTCTTGCCTTTGAAGCCTCAAGACAGGTGGGTTTGACAACAATCTATTTTGGTCATGCCTGGCCATTTTTGGCATAACCATCTGCACTAGTCTCAAATGATCCTAGGATTTGCTCTTGGTACACAGTTGATGCTTAATAAGTACTTGCTGTTGCCAGGCGAGAACGTGGATTTGACTACTGGATCAAATAACCCAAATGACATTCCAGGAAGATTTTGCTGATGCAGATAGGGAGACAAAGCGTTGGCCCTTCCAGAGGTGAATACCAGGGGCAATAGTCCAAGGACAGCAGGCAGGCTTGGAGTTCTTGATCTTTCTATCACACAGTGTACTTAGATTCTCCCTCTCCTCAAACTCCCCAGCGGGAGACTCAGGCGGCTCCACCTGCAGGTCGTTAAATCCACCCACTGGAGGGAGTGAAACACGGTGCTGTCATGATCCTCCAGATTATGACCCGTATTTTTTGACCTCTTGCTTGGGATCTGTCCCTTTGGATCCTCTCTGCAGGAACAACGGAGGACAGAGCTGTGAAGTCCACCCTGTTTGCAGTAGCCAGCCTCCAAGGTGTCTCCCACCTGCCTCCCCGGCTGTCTTCCCCTCTTCCCCCTTGTCGATCCCCTCCAGCAGGAATCAGGGCTGGCCTGTGTGAACAATAGAATTTCGTAAAAGCGACAGTGTCGGACTTCTGAGGCTAAGTCATCAAAGATAATGCAGCGTCCACCTTGGCCTCTTGGTTAGTTGGTTTTAGAGGAAAATCGCTACTTTGAGGACAGTCGGGCATTCCTGTGGGGGAGCCCATGTGGAGAGGGACTGAGGCCCCAGCCAATCACCAGTACTACCTTGCCAGCTGGGAGCGAGCCATCCTAGAAATGGCTCCCCCAGCTCCGGCCAAGCCTTCAGACGACTTCCACACTGACCAGCATCTGCCTGCAACCTCGTGAAAGACCTGGACCCAGATCCTCCTATTCAAGTTACTCCCAAATTCTGGACCCACAGCAGCTGTGAGAGATAATAAATAATTACTGTTATTTGAAGCCCTGAAACTTTGGGGTAGTTTTCTATGCAGGAATAAATAATCATCGTCTCATTATTCAATTGAAAACTATAAAGGTGCATAGGACCCAGCAATTCCATTTCTAGATATATACCCAAGAGAATTGAAAACATATATCCAACGAAAACTTGTACACTGTGTTCACTGCAGCATGATTCACAATAGCCAAACAGTGGAAAGAACCCAATGGTCATCATCTGATGCACAGATAAATTAATGTATATCCACACGGTGGAGTATCATTCAACCGTAAAAAGGAGTGAAGTACAGATCAATGCTACAGCGTGGATGAACCTTGAAAACGTCAGGCTAAGTGAAGGAAGCTCCTCACAAAAGACCACATAATGATTCATGTATATGAAATGTCCACAATAGGCAAATCTATAGAGATGGAGAGTGAATTAGTGGTTGCCAGGCTGGGGGTACGGGAGAATGAGAGGTAACTGTTACTGGGCATAAGGTTTCTTTTTGGGGTGATGAAAATGTTCTAAAATTAATTGTGGGGGCGCCTGGGTGGCACAGTGGTTAAGTGTCTGCCTTCAGCTCAGGGCGTGATCCCGGCGTTATGGGATCGAGCCCCACATCAGGCTCCTCCGCTGTGAGCCTGCTTCTTCCTCTCCCGTTCCCCCTGCTTGTGTTCCCTCTCTCGCTGGCTGTCTCTATCTCTGTCAAATAAATAAATAAAATCTTTAAAAAAAAATAAAATAAAATAAAATTAATTGTGATGTTTGCACAATTCTGTGAATATACTCAGAGCCATTGTATTGTACACTTTAAATGGGTGGATTGTATGGTATGCGAATTATATCTCAACAAAACTGTTACAAAATTATAAAGAGACAGACTCTACAGGGGACTTCATAGGAGTTTTGTTCCTGTTCTTTCTAAGGTATTAGTATCTCTTTATTGGGTTCTTGGAAAAGGTCCTAAGAGACTCACCTGGCTAGAAGGTGGGAAAGGACAGCTGGAACTGAAAATGAGAAGCAAAGGGGATGGTCTGCTAAAATAATCAAAGAATAATTCTAAACTTCCAAGTGCTATATAGTCAGAATCATGAATTGTAATCCCAACAAGATTAGACTTGGGGAGGAAATTAATAATAGAACCTGGATTCTTCATTAAATCCTGGTGGGAATGTGATGTTTCCACCCCCGAAAAATGACAGTCAACCATTGTCAAGTGCAGTGTTCCTCCTCCACCTGCTGGAGCTTTGGCTGAGATGTTAAGCCCATTTTCTTTCTTTCTTCTTTCTTTCTTTCTTTCTTTCTTTCTTTCTTTCTTTCTTTCTTTCTTTCTCTCTCTCTCTCTCTTTCTTTTTTTTTTAATCAACCCAGCTCACTGACCTTTTATCCCAGAACACCTATTCTGAACTTTTTTTTTCAAGTAATCTCTACACCCAATGTGGGGCTTGAATTCATGATGCTGAGATCAAGAGTCACATGCTCTGCCAACTGAGCTGGCCAGGTGCCCCTCAGAATGTCTATTCTGAACTCTGTTAGGTTACAGATTAGAAGTGGTCACTGCCTCTCCCATTTGGCATATGCACACCAATTTGTTGGACTCCAGAAAGTTTTGTAGTCATTATTCTTTAAAACAAAATTTGGCTATACTTATTCCTGTCTCCCTTTTCAAAATGTTCTTTGGAAAAACTTCTTTATTTTTCAAAATTAGCTTTTGTAATTTTAGACACCAGGGATAATCAAGAGAACCTGTAATTACTTAGCATAAATAAAGAAGCAAGTGGGGCGCCTAGGTGGCTCAGTGGGTTAAGCGACTGCCTTCAGCTCAGGTCATGATCCCAGGGTCCTGGGATGGAGCCCCGAATCTGGCTCCTTTCTCAGCAGGGAGTCTGCTTCTCCCTCTTCCTTTGTCCCTCCCCCTGCCCATGCTCACTCACGGGAGCACACTCTCTCTCTCTCAAATATAAAAAAAATCTTAAAAAAAAAAGCAAACAATCAAGTTTTTTTTTTTTTTAATGACATGGTATTTAAGCTAAATTTGTAGGCTCCTTTTACAGATGAGGAACGTGAGACCCAGGGACATTTTATGACTTGCTCAAATTGTTGTGGGTAATACGTATCTTAACTGTGATTTACAATCTAGAGTTCTCACTGTTATTCCATGTTGCCTCTACTGACATGCAATGGGATTAAGTAAAAGGGATTCATTATTTGATGAATGGCACCCATGCTGACCACACTTCACCATGAAGTATCGGACCTGAGGTTTAATGATTCCATCCAACTGAAATCATGAATACATAATCCATTAAAGTGCATTATAACCCATGTAACAACATACGCTCAGATTCTTGTATTTTTCAGCCTTAGTTCTTAGTCTTATGATCAGTGAAGAAATGTAAGATCATTTTTGTTGATGAATTTTTACTCTGGGATCTAGAAGTCTGTTAGAACTCCTGTTTATAATACTGCTCAACGAACTGTGTCAGGAGATTACGCAAAGCCCTCCTTTGGCTTTTATTAATGTTGCCAGTAAGCTTTTTATGTTTATATATGAAAAATGCCTCCTCCTCATCAAAGTATGTGGGGGGATTTCTTTTGATGGGCTGGAGGAGAGTGGCCAGGGAGATTTTAAATAGGTTCTAAGGGGGCGCCTGGGTGGCACAGCGGTTAAGCGTCTGCCTTCAGCTCAGGGCGTGATCCCGGTGTTATGGGATCGAGCCCCACATCAGGCTCCTCCGCTAGGAGCCTGCTTCTTCCTCTCCCACCCCCCTGCTTGTGTTCCCTCTCTCGATGGCTGTCTCTATCTCTGTTGAATAAATAAATAAAATCTTTAAAAATAAATAAATAAATAGTTTCTAAGGATGTTCAGGGCTGGTACTAGGGTAAGGCAAATGCAAAATTTAAGACAGCGTCAAAAGCCACAGTAAGCAAGATAAATGCCATTTTAATGGATTTTTTTCTTAAAATCAAGATTAAGGCAAAAATATCCATGATGAACAAAACACCAACATTTGAAGTCAAGGCAGGGCCCAGCGTGGGTGGGACCAGGCAGGAGATGGCAAGTGATGGGAATTACACAAGAGCAGAGTCACACCGTCTTATTTAAAATTTTAATATTTTGTTCATCATAGAGCTTTTAGACATTAAAATTTTTTTAAAGGAAAATATTGCAGTCAAATGTTCTTTATCTGGATTTCTGAGATTTTTCGCGCCCTTTTCAATTTTGCACTTGAGGCAAGTGCCCCTCCTGCCTCGCCCGGCCCCAGCCCTGCACGTGGGCACAATGCTTTCCCAGGGAAAGCTAGAGAAGTTCCCACACCACGTGCCCTGGACATGCCTGGCTTTGGTGAGTTGAGCAACACGTGTCTTAGGAAAAGTTCTTTCCCAAGGATCACTGGTAGTGAGAGCAAGCTTTTTTCACCTCTCTCTGTTTTGACACGTTTACCTGTTTATGGGGCACATCTGGCAGCCTCTGGCTGGTGAGCAACTTCCCAGGTGGAGTCATGGAGTCAGCTGACCCCACAGGCCAATGGGAAGGGAACCTTTCTGCTGAGTCTG
The DNA here is from genome assembly GCF_002007445.2 of Ailuropoda melanoleuca. Lineage (NCBI taxonomy): Eukaryota > Metazoa > Chordata > Mammalia > Carnivora > Ursidae > Ailuropoda > Ailuropoda melanoleuca. The sequence goes on from NC_048229.1 coordinate 65,087,461, forward strand.
CACATTCCCCAGCTCAAAAGTAAGATTTCTGAAAAGTCCTAATGAAGGCCCAGAGGACTGAAAGTACACATTACACACTTAATAATACTTGTCAAGTTGAATTAAACTTGTCTTTTGTGTAACCTGAATGCCCTCAAAAGCTCCATGTCTCTGAGGTTACTTTCCCTCTAACATCCCAATGAGAGGCTTGGAGGTGTGTGCATCATCGCAGAAACTTTGGGTTGCTCCCACGTCAAAAGAAGGACAGTTTGCATCATCTCTGTTCTCAATTTCTGCTGCTGTGAGTCTTGATCTCTGCTGGACCTCTTGCCCCCTAGCTGTGGTCTTCTCTGGGCAAAGCTTTTTCCTCCGACAGACGCTTTTCTCCCCATGTTCCCCAAGGCACCAGTAACCAAGCTCTTTGTGAAGCAGACTTTTCTTGAAGTCTTGTGGGAAACAGAGAAGGGCACGACAGCATAGTCCTGGACAGGAAACCATTGAAAAGTAAAGACATTTATGGATAAAAAAGATCTAAGAGAATTCATAGACAATGGATCCACACTGTTAAGAAATGCTAAAGGAAGTTTTTTTCAGAGCAAAAGGAAATGATACCAGGTAGAAATTTGGATCTTCGGGAAGAATGAAGAGCATCAGAAATAGTAGATATAAGAATAAATATAAGAAACCAGTTTTCTCTCCACTTCTTAAAATATTTATGAATGTTTAAAGCAAACATTTTAACATTGTATTGTGAGGTTTATAACTTACATAGATTAACACTTAATACATATTTTGCATGAAGTGGTACAATATTAATTTTAAATAGGCTGTGAAATGTTAAGATATATTATAATTTCTATGGGGACCATTTCTTAAAAATGCAAAGAAGAGGGGGTGCCTGGGTAGCACAGTCGCTAAGCGTCTGCCTTCCGCTCAGGGCGTGGTCCCGGCGTTCAGGGATCTAGCCCCACATCAGGCTCCTCTGCTATGAGCCTGCTTCTTCCTCTCCCACTCCCCCTGCTTGTGTTCCCTCTCTCGCTAGCTGTCTCTANTGGTCCCGGCGTTCAGGGATCGAGCCCCACATCAGGCTCCTCTGCTATGAGCCTGCTTCTTCCTCTCCCACTCCCCCTGCTTGTGTTCCCTCTCTCGCTGGCTGTCTCTCCGTCACATAAATAAATAAAATCTTTTTTTAAAAATGCAAAGAAGATAACAAAAAAGCTAATTGATAGCTTAGAGTAGACTTCTAAAAAATATTCAGTTAATCCCCCAAAAAAGGCAAGAGAGGAGGAACAGAGAAATTAAAAAATGGGGGATAAAGAGAAGGAAATAGTAAAATGGTAGACCAGCATTCAACCATATCAGTAATTAAATAAAGGTTATAGTCTAAAACACTTCAATTAAAAAATTAAAAATTTTAATTAAGCTTAAAAATTTGTCTGAACACATAAAAATAGCATGGCCCAACAGTACTGCCTATGAGAGACAGAGAGGTTGATAGGAAGTGGATGGGAAAAGATGCAGTATGCAGGCAGTAAATATAGGAAAGTTGAAGTGGCTAAATTCATGTCAAATGAAGTAGATTTTAAGATGGAGACTATCACGGGAGATAAAAAAAAGTCTCACAATAATAAATATCACCAGGAAGGTATAATAAGCATATATAACACAGTTTCAAAATACATGAAAGAAAAACTAACAGAATGGCAGAATTAAAGGGAGAAATACACAAATTCACTATAATAGTTGGAACACTTTAACATCAGTTTCTCAGCCATTAAAAAACCACTAGACAAAAATGAGTAAAGACATAAAAGATTTGAATAACACTTTCAACCACCTTGATCTAATTAATATTTACAGAACAAAGCACCCACTGGAATACACATTACTTTCAAGTTCAAGTGCCCCCGATATATTCACCAAGGTAGTTCATATTCTGGGCAATAGAACAAACCCCAATAAGTTGAAATGGGCGGAAATCATACAGAGTATGTTACCTGACCACTGTGAAGTTAAATTACAAATCAATAACAACATATGCAGAAAACCCCAAGCACTTGGAAATTAAACAGCATAACATAGTTCTGTATAACAAATAGTCCAAGAAATCTCAGAGAATGTTAGGAAATATTTTGAACTGAATCATTATAAAAATACAACATACCAAACTTTGCAAGATGAAACAAACCCAGTTTGTTCTTAGAGACATATTTATAGCTGTAAAACCTAATATTGGTAAAAAGGCCTGTGTTTCACTTTCAGAAGCTAGAAAAAGAAGAGCAAAGTAAACCTGAAGTAAATTATAGAAAGGAAATAATAAAGAGAAGAACAGAAATTATAAAATAGAAAGCAGATAAACAATAAATAAATTTAACAAAGCCAAAATTTTGTTATTTGAAAAGGTAACAAAATTAATTAACCCTAACCAAACTGTCCACCTTCTCCCTGCCCCCCAGTAAAGAGAGTAGACAAGCCACCGATATCAGGAACAAAAGAAGGCATATCACCTCACTAAAGATATGAAAAGGCTATAAAAGAATGAGGTGAACAACTTTACGCCAATAAATTAGACAATGTAGATGGAATGGACAAATTCCTTGAAAATTATGTCTTACCAAAACAGACCTAAGATAAAATAGAAAATCTGAATGTCCCTTTTACTAGTAAGTAAATTGGATGCATTATCAAGAACCTTCCTGCAAAGGAAATTCCGGGTCCAGATGGTCTACTGGTGAATTCTATCAAATATTTAAGAAAAATGTTACCAATGCTACAAAAACTCTTCCAGAAAATCGAGAAGAAAGGAATGCTTTCCAGTTTGTTTTTTTGAGGCCAGTATAACCCTGATACCAAAACTTGAAAGACATTAGCTAGGAAAAAAGAGGGGGAGAGAGAGAGGGAGGAGGGAGGAAGTTAAATATCAATATCTCTCATGAACATAGATGCAAAAATTCCTAACAAAATATTAGCAAATAAAATCAATGAAATGTAAAAAGGATAATGCATCATAACCTGTGGGATTTATCTCAGGAATGCAAAGCCTGCCGAACTTTGGAAAATCAATGTAATGCACCGTATTAACAGAACAAAAAGATCATCTCAGGTAGAAACAAACAAGACATTTTTGACATGTGTTCATGACAAAAACTCTCAGCAAATTAGGAATAGAAAAGAACTTCCTCAATGTGAAAAAGGGGATCTGTGAAAAAATCTAGAGCTAGCATGGTATTTAATGGTGAAATAATGAATGTTTTCCGCCTAAGCTTATGAACAAGGCAAATATACTCTCACCTTTTTTTTTTTAAGGTTTCTGTTTATTTGACAGAGAGAGAAAAAAAGCATGACCAGGGGAGCAGCAGGCAGAGGGAGAAGCAAGCTCCCTGCTGAGCAAGGAGCTCTATGCCAGGCTCAATGCAGGGGCTCATTGCAGGGGCTCAATGCAGGGTCTTGGTGCAGGGCTCGATCCCAGGACCCTGGGATGCCTAAAGACTTAGCCACCCAGGCACCCCATCACCTTTTGTATTAACATTGTATTGGAGATCCTAGTCAGTGCAATAATACAAGAGACATAAAAATTGGAAAGTAAGAAGTCAAACTTCTATTTGAGGATGACATGATTGTTTATGTAGAAATACTTGAAAGGGGCACCTGGCTGGCTCAGTCAGTAGACCATGAGACTCTTGATCTTAGGGTTATAAGTTTGAGCCCCACTTTGGGTGTAGAGATTGCTTAAAAAAAAATCTTAAAAAAGATACTAAGAGATCTACAACCGAGCTAATAAATGGAGTTTGCAACTTCACAGGATGCAGGGTTATTATTTTAAAAATCAATTGTAATTTGTGTACCAACAGCAAACAATTGGAAAAATGAAATTAAAAAAAAATTCCACTTATGATAGTATCAAAAAAAATGCTCAGGGATGAGTTTAACAAAAGGCAAGTCCTGTACACTGAAAACTCCCAATCATTGCTGAGAGAAATTCAAGAAGACCTAATAAATGTAGACATGTGCCCTGTCATAGCTTGGAAGACTCAGTATTATTTGTGGATTCCACCCAATTCCAGCCATATTGATATATAGATTCAACAAAGTCTCCATAATCCTGGCAGACTTTTTTTTTTTAAGCTTTATTTATTTATTTGAGAGGGAGAGCATGAGCAGGGGGAGGGGCAGAGGCAGAGAGGAAGTAGACTCTTCACTGAGCAGGTAGCCCAACAAGGGGCTGGATCCCAGGACCCCAAGATCGTGACCTGAGCCAAAACCAACAGTCAGAAGCTTAACTGAGTGACACACCCAGGCACTCCCAGCCAACTTCTCTTTTAAATGACAAAGTGAAAAAAAAATGACAAATTGATTCTAAAATTTATGTGGAGGACCTAAAATATCCAAACCAATACTGAAAGAAAAAAAAAAAAGAATATTTAGGGCTCATGTTACTTCAGGATTTACTATAAAGCTACAGGAATCAAGACAATGGGGTTCTACCATAAGGGTCAACCGGTAGGTTAATGGAACAGAATAGAGCTCAGAAATACATTTAAATGGTCATTTAATTTTTGACAGAAGTACCAAAGTGATCTAACAGGGAGAGTCTTTGCAACAAATGATGCTGAAATGAAAGGATATCCATAAGAGAAAAAAAAACTTCAATCATTATCTTGTACTATATACAAAAATTAATATGAGATGGATCATACAACTAAATGCAAAAACTAAAATTATAAAACTTCTGTAAGAAAACCTAGGACAACAACTTCTTGGCTTGATGATAAGCGAAGATTTTTTTTTTTAGACATTCAAGAAAATGAATAGGCAGTCCGTAGACTGGGAGACATTATTTGTAAAGAAAGCATTTATTTGACAAAGGGTTGACATTTAGAACTTAGAACTCCTGTAATTCAAGAGCAAAAAAGACAAACAACCCTATAAGAATGGCTAAAATTTGAACAGGCCCTACACAAAGGAAGATAGATGAATGGCCAATGGAGCACTTGAAAATGTCTCAATATCACTAATTATCAGGAAAATGCAAATGAAAACCAAATTAAAACGAGGTGCTGCTACATCCCCACCAGAATAGCCTAAATTAAAAGACTGACAACAGCAAAAGTAAGCAAGGGCAGTGAACGATATTAACTTTCCTATTTTGTTAGTGGGAGTGTAAAATCACATAACTACTTTGAAATAAAGGTCTGGGAGTTTCGTATGAAACTAAACATACCCCTATGACCCAGCAATTTTGGTTTTTGATATTTACCCAAGAGAAATGAAAGCATATGTCTACAAAAAGACTAGTATGGGAATGGTAATAGCATTTTTCTTTATAAAGCCCAAAACTGGAAACATCCCAGATGTCAGTCAACAGGAGGATGTATAAACAAATTGTGGTATATTCACGCAACGAATGGGAACAAACTACTTATTCATGCAACACGATGAATGAATTTTAGAAATATTATGCTGAGTGAAAGAAGCATTAGACAAAAGAGTACATACTGTATGATTACATTTACATGAAGTTCTAAAGACGGCAGAACTCATCGATGGTAAAAAAAAAAAAATGAGAACACTGTGGTTGTGGGGGATGGGGGGATTGACTGAAGGGGCACAAGGAAACTTTCCGGATGATAATATTTTATATTTTGATAGGGGTTTGGGTTATACAGGTATATGCATTTCAGAAACTCATTGAATAATGCTGTTAACGTGAATGCATTTCACTTTGTGTAAATTTTCCCTTAAAGAAAAAATAGTAAATTTTTTGTCAGTGATGGATATACTGAAATGTTTGGGGTGAAATGAATGAAAATGCACCTTACACTGAAATGCACCAACAGCGGGGTGGGGGGGGGATGGCTTTATCGATGGGTGAAGGATAGATAAGTGATAAAGCAAATATAGTACAATATTACATTTTTTAGTACCGTATTCATTTAAAATATAAGTGGCTCCTATCTAGGATGTTCACTATACAATTATCTCAATTTTCTATGTTTGAAACATTTCCAAATAAACTGTTGAGGGGTAAAGTGAATTCTAGGCATGTCCAAATATGTCTGTAGCAGCACTATTTGTAATGGCCCCCAAATGGAAAGAATTTCTATGCGCATCAACAGAAGGGATAAATCAATAGCGTTATCATCATATAATGGAATAGTCTACAGCCCTGAGGCTGTAAGATGGGCGACTGTATGCAACAGTGTGAATGACCCTCATCAACACAAAGTGAAACGAAAGAAGTCAGATGCTGAAAGGCACAACTCATTTGCATAATGTACAAAAACAGGCAAAACTAGTCTATGCTGTTCAAAGTCAGGACAGTGATTGCCCTTGGGTGGAGTCATGACGGGAAGAGAACATGACAGGGGCTCCCGGGGTGCCTGACTTGAGTACGGGTTTTATGAGTGTGTGAAAATTCATCCAGTGGTGCATATTTCTTTCTAGATCTATTATTTCTTCAACAGAAAGTTCAAAGAAGTTGATGTTAGACTTAACCGCTCTTAAAACGGGTTCCTCAGCCTAGCCCCGCCTCTGGGAACTCTGTGCCAGCCATCTTTCTCCCATCTCTTTTCTTCCATTTCCCAGGCTCTGACGTACCTGTCTTCCTCACCTGCCAGGGAAAAAGTCAGTGCAGAGGAATTTTGTTCTCAACCCCTTCCCTAGTCTAGGCTCCGGGATGGAGCCAACTGGAAAAGGCTCATTAATGACTGACTTTATCTAAATCAAGGAGCCATGCAGCCCCAAGATAAATTCCTTTGCTTCCTGACAACAAATGCTAAGCAAAAATTGTTTTCCCTCTGCATTGGCGTCTTCCTCTTCCCCTTCTACCATCCTCGGTTTATCCCTCCCAACCTCGTCTCTTTATTTTTATTTTTTTCAAAGATTTTATTTATTTATTTGAGAGAGAGCAAGAATGACAGAGAGAGAGAGTTGGGTGGGGGGGGGCAAAGGAAGAGGGACAAGCAGACTCCCTGCTGAGCAGGGAGCAAGATGCGGGGCTCCATCTGGGGACTCCGGGATCGTGACCTGAACCAACTGAGCCACCCAGGGCCCCCCCTTTTTTCTTCATCCTCTTCTCTTTATTTATTTATTTTTAAGATTTTATTTATTTATTTGACAGAGAGACAGCCAGTGAGAGAGGGAACACAAGCAGGAAGAGTGGGAGAGGAAGAAGCAGGCTCATAGCGGAGGAGCCTGATGTGGGGCTCCATCCCATAACGCCAGGATCGCGCCCTGAGCCGAAGGCAGACACTTAACCGCTCTGCCACCCAGGCGCCCCCATCTTCTTCTCTTTAAAGTGGTAGTGGCAACTTACTCCCTTAACCAGACCTGGGAAGCAGTGACTTGCCTTAGAGATTGTTCTGGTGCTTAAGCTCAGGATCAAGGTTCCCTTGGCTGGTAAATCAACCCCCAGACTCCAGCAAAGTCAGGTGTAGGGGTGGGGGTGGTTGACTGAAAGAGGGGAAGGAGAGGAGTGGTGAGGTGGGAGGAGCAGGGTACAGAATAATAATGAGAACCAATCCCTGTTCTTCCCAAACTTGCCATCAGTTGAGAAGTCTAGATGAATACATATCTAAACAAAACAAGAGAACTATTTAATTAAGCATTTCTTCTTTTTATCTGATGGGTCAATTTTCAGTCCTCTTGTTACTTGACCAATCAGAAGCATCTGACACAATTGATCTCTCTCTCTTCCTTGAACCACTTCTGGGTTGTTTCTTATATCCCTATCTGTTCCTTCTTAGTCTCCAGTTGGTTCTTCCTCATCTTTTTTTTTTTTTAATTTAAGAATTATCTATTTTTGAGAGAGAGCCAGAGCAAGCAGGGGGAGGGGCAGAGTGAGAGGGAGAGGGAGAGAAGCAGACTCCCCACTGAGTAGGGAGCCCAACCAGGGGTTCGATCCCAGGACCCTGAGATCATGACCTGAGCTAAAATCAAGAGTTGGACACTCAACCAACCAACCCAGCCTCCCCCCTCCTCATCTTTTTGACCTCTAAATGTTAGAGTGCCCCAGGGTATTGTCTTTAGACCTCACCTCCTTAGCTACTTTGACTCTCTGGATGATTTTACTCAATATTGTGGCTTAAAAAATACCATCCACACCCCAATGACTTCCCATATTTGTGTTTCCGGCCAGATCTCTTCCCTGAACTCCACAAATATTTATTTAACTACCCACTCACTTAGATCTTGAATCAGGCATCTCAAACTTATATCCAAAACTGAGCTCCTGATATCCCTCCTTCACACCTGTCCCTCCACCCTTATCTCAATAAATCTTCCATCTGCCAGATGCTCAGTCCAAAAACTTGGGTGTCACTCCTGTCTCCTCTCTTTCTCTCACTTCCCATCTTCATTGTGTCAGGAAGTCCTACTGATGTAACTTCAAAATACATCCAGAATCTGACTGCTGTCACCACTGCCCTCCATCCAAGCCTCCATCATTTCTCTCTTGGGTTATTAATAGCCTCCCAACATTGTCCCCCTTCAGCCTTCTCTCAGCGCAGCCACCAGAGGGACACTATTAAAATGCATGTCTGCTCAAAACCCTCTGGTGGCTTCCCATTTCACTCTGAATGAGCGCCAACACCTTGACCATGACCTGCAAGGCTCTGGAGTCCAGTCTCTTCTCCTTCCCCCGCTCTCCTCATGTGCAACTGCTCTTTCCTCACTTCTCCTACTTCAGCCACACTGGCCTCCTTGCCATTCCTTGAGCATGCCAGGCACACTCCTGCCTCGGTGCCTTCACAGTTGCCCTTCCATTTCAAATGCCCTTCCCCTCACTCGGCTCACTCTCATGTCTGTAGATCTTTTTTTTTTTTTTTAAGATTTTATTTATTTATTTGACAGAGATAGAGACAACCAGCGAGAGAGGGAACACAAGCAGGGGGAGTGGGAGAGGAAGAAGCAGGCTCATAGCGGAGGAGCCTGATGTGGGGCTCGATCCCGTAACGCCGGGATCACGCCCTGAGCCGAAGGCAGACGCTTAACCGCTGTGCCACCCAGGCGCCCCATCATGTCTGTAGATCTTAAATCCAGTACTACTTTCTCAGTAAGGCCTCCCCTTACCATCCTGACTAAAATTGTACACTTTCTCAGATATTCTCAATCTCCTTTCTCTGTCTTATTTCTCTCTTTAGCACTTACTGTTGCCTACTATACATATAGTTTCATGTGTTTATATATATATATATATTTTTTTTCCTGTAAGCTCTGTGCCCAATGTGGGGCTCAAACACATGACCCCAAGATCAAGAATCACCTGCTCTACCAACTGAGCCAGCCAGGTGACCTCTATATTCTTTAGCATCTGTCCTCCCTCCCTCCACTAGAATGTGGAGTCCATGAAGGTAAGGATTTTTTATCTGTTTTGTTTGCTGCTGAGTCTCCTAGAACAGGCCTGGCCTATATAGGTGTTTAATATTTGCTGCATGAAGGAATGATTATTTCCAAGTGGCCTGAGAGGTGCTACCAGGTAAGAGGAAGTAAGTCAGGTTAGGGAAGGCCAGAGAGTGCTGCAGACATCTGGAAGGGTATGGAATTTTCTTCAGTCTTTAGAGAATGCAGATTTCTCAGAAAGATGAGAACAAAGCAAGAACTATGGGCATAGTGCTAAAGAGCACTGGTTTTGGAGTCAGCTGGCTTGGGTCCAAGTCCTGGCTCAGTCATTTACTAGGTATAGACAAGGTAGTCTACTTCTCTCGGTCCCGGCTCCTATGTCTGTAATTCAGAGATTCCTCTCTGGGTCCCAGTTTCTGGATCTCTGAGAGATAACCAATGCACCTACCTCGTAGGGTTGCTTGGGTTGTTTTCACTTCTAATGAAATAACATCCATAATGTTTAGCAAGGGCAGGGTACTTATGAAGACTTTGTTCAAAAAGTGCTCCATATCGTGGAAAGTTTGGAATACCTATGAGCTAAGACTTCATGTCAAGGGTATTGTAGAGTGTCTCAGGTGACAGAGAGATGGAACGAATTGGGTTTGAGCCTAAGGCACAAAAGCAACAGCCCCTCGTGTTGTAACAGATCCTCTCCCGGAACTGTCAGTCCCTGGACTCAGCCAGATGGGTTGAACCTAATTCCTGTCCTGTGTTAGTTAAGATGGCGCTGCTCACAAGCAAAAAGGGAATCAGAATTCGGCACACATGTGGCATAAGGCCTCTACTGGGGGACCAAACACCTCCCAGCTGCCTGTCGCTGACGCAATCAGAGCAGAGAGAAGTGATTCACTCCGATCCTGTCATCGAACTCAGGATTTTGGCCAAGTGCAGGTTTTGGGGTTGGTTGGTGGATTATTTTTTCCCTTCCTGAGTTGAAAGAGTAACTTTGTGTTTCAAAAAGGCACTTTATGCAGAGAAATTCTGTGGTGAGAGCTTGCTGGGCTCGGTGTGGGATGAACCACCTTTGCTTATGTCTGGAGAGAGAATGAAATCTAGTGCCCCTATTTTTTTTTCCCTCCCACCCAGTAAAGATGCAGAGCTGAAAGGCGTCTTTCAGAAGGGCTGGAGACAAGGGAGCTGACTCGTAGGTAAGAGGACGCTGTACAGGCCAAAGAAGCGGTGTCTTGTTTGTTAGCATAGGTTTGCGGCAAGGAGGTCTGTGAAGCCCTCCCCTGGAGTACCCAGGATTAAACAGAACAAATAAAACCTCTATTTGTTCATCTCTACCCTGGATTTAGATGGTGCTTTATGGCCAGGGTTATTGGGATCAGCTGAAACCCAGGCTGATGTTTATTCCCAGGATTGCAAAGAGAGACAAATACCTCTCTGTCCTTCCATTTTCCAGGCCAAGAGGGCAGGAGACACTTTCAATCAAGCAGGCAGGCAGTGAAGAATGATTTTTTAGGTGCCCACTGTGTCCCCAATGCTGAGCCACCTAAATATAAATAGAAAAAGTACAAAATTCCAGCTCTAGCCCTCAAGACACATAAAATCCAGCTTGCAGGAGGAGGCCTGGTGGGCCAGACAAATTCAAGAGAAACTGTTAACAGATAGCAGTGTGAGGTAGTGAGAATAAATCTTACAAGATGTAAGAGAAGATGGAGATGAGTGGGAGTTGGGGGGCTCTTGGAGAAAGTTCGTAAGACAGTAAGCAACATGGTGACAGAAAGCCTATGTGTTTTGTTCTCTGCTGGAGCCTGGCACTTAGCATAATGCCTGATACAGAGTGGGCATTCAGTAAGTATTTGAGGAATGAATCCAGAAGGAGGGGAATGATATTAAGAATAAATAGGTGAAGAGGGAGGAGGGCATTCCAGCATGAGGAAAGGCCCAGAGAAATGGTCAGATGTCTTGGTGAGACTGGTTTAACCACAGTGAAGGGTGTGTAGTGAGGAGTAGTGGGAAATGAGGTTAGATATGGGGACAGATGGGGGAGGCTGGAAAACCAGGCAGAGAAATTTAGAGATAAATATTCCTTCATTCCTTCATCAAGCTTTTACTGAGCATGGACCATGTTCTAGACAAGGGAAGTAGGGGGGATATAAAGGTGGATTAAAAGGTATTCCAGCTGTTGGGATAGGTGGAATATCTGCACTTTGTTATTTTAACTGTGAAAGTCATGGAATGGATGAAATATTTTGGCATTCTAGTCACAGTTTGTTTGCAAGAAATTCAGGCCATGTCAATCTTGTTCAATTCAACTGAGACTCTCCTAAAAGGTATATTAGACATCCAAGGCTAGGAAGTGGACTTCAAATGGGATAGGAGGGGGCTCAACCTGGTAGACTGGGCTGGTTCTCTTCCCTTCCTCTCCCTCTGCATTGCCTCACGGGTTGTCTCTCACCTCTGCCCTTTTATGGATGCTCCATTCTCCTTCCCTCTCTTACTAGAATTTTACTTGGGGCAAGCTTGACACCCTAATACCACAATACCCTCCTGCTCCAGGGCCAGCCATCTTCATCTGCTCTTTGATCCCATTAGGTCAGACTATGGAGGAAACAGAAGCTGATTGGCTCAATTCAGCCTATGGATGGGTAGTCCTGGGTCAGGTGATCACTCAGAGCCAATCAGCTGTGGTCAGAAGGCAAATCATGTGATTAAAACATGGCAGCTTAAGCTTACCAGGAGCTGCAGATAAAGGACAATGTCAAAGTAGGGGTATGGGCTCAGGCCTTGATCTCAGGGTTTTGAGTTCAAGCCCCACACTGGGCTCCATGTGGAGCCTACTTAAAAAAAAAAAAAAAGAAAACTTTTGCCTGATCTGGAATGGAGCAGTTTAGAGATAAGGATTTTTTAAAAAATGAAAAGTATCCTAAATTTCTTTTTTTAGGACAGAGTCTGCTTCTCATTTATTGCTATAACCCTGTCCTCATAACTAGGCTCAGAGGAGAAATTCACAACACATTTGTCAGAATCAATTGAATTCCCCTAAAACCCAGACAAACAACTGAACACGCTGCTATTTGTATTCTGTTACAGACAGAGCTAGGACCAGGGACACACAACAAAACAAAACAAAACAAAACAAAACAAAAAACCAAAATATGACTTTTCTGATTCCTGATGCAGGGCTCGGGTCGCTGAATGCAGGCTTGGTGAGAAGCAAAAATGCAGCAGAAGGAGTCCGGGCCAAGCTGGCTGGCAAAGGGCTAGATGAACAGATAGCACGGTGCCCAGTGGCTCAGAGACAGATCAAAGCTGGCTTCCCCAGCACAGGCAGCAAGCATGGCAGGAATCTGGGGGACCTCTCACCCATTCCCCCACCCGTGCTCACAGATGGAAAGCCACACCATTAGTGGTCACACCTTTGACACCGCCGGCACACAGGCATTTGTGACGGATCTTTTATAGTCTACTGTGTAGCTCTCTCCAGAGAGGCAGAGCTGTGATCCTAGGGAGCCATAGGATTTCTGGCCAGACCACCGGGATTCACAGCCCGGGTCTGCCGCTTGGACAAGTTGTCTAACTACTTAACCACTTTGTGTCTCAGTTTCCTCATTGTAAAACAGGGATAATAAACTCTCTTAGAGGGTCAATGAGAAGATTCAACAAGATAGTATCTGCAAAGCAATTAAAACAGTGCCTGGCACATTGCAAGCAATCATGATTACTATAATTGGTACCAAAAAACTAGACTGCAGAGAAGAGCTTTCCAGCCTGGAGGGCCCTGGAGCTCATTTCAACCCACATAACCCACCTATTAGTGTCTATGATTTAGACCTGCCTAACACCTATCCCTCCTTTCTTCTGGGAACAGATCCCTGATTGGTCTAGGTACACCTATAGAAACTAAGCCAGGCCAGCCAGAACTCTCCGCTAGTATTTTTCTAACTGGATCTTCCAACAGGTAGAAAAGAGAATACCACCACTACTCATCTCCCATCCTTTTCCCCCTCTTTTGGAGTTCAGATAGTAAAAATGTGAGCCGAGAGCTGCCTTTGCTCCTTTTTTCCTCCATGTGCAGAAGCTGGCCTGAGAGAATAAAGCTGATTTGCAAAGAGAAGCTGGAACAGAGTCCTGGCTGGAGCAGAGCCCAAGTCTCTCTGAATCCAGTTGACCCTGGATCCAGGCCTCTATTCCTACTGGTCTGTGTTAGATTACAGAACCTTTTAAATCAGTCAGTTGCCTCTGTCTCTCTCTCTCTCCCCCCACCCCACTACCCCTTCACCCTCTCCCTCTCTTGCACTGTCATTCTGTCTTCCTCCTTAAACTGCTTTAGATTACATTTCTGTTGCTTGCAACTAGAATTTGTGCTTGAGGGTCAATGCAGGAGGAAAACATTTTCTTTTACATCAAAAAAAAAATGACAGCCCTTGTATGTTTTATGTCATAATAATGTAGATTCTTACAGTCTACATTACTTTGTTTTTAAATAAAGAACATCAGTGAAGGGGTGCCTGGGTGGCTCAGCTGGTTAAGCTCCCTCTCCCTCTGCCCCTCCCCCAACTCGTGCCCCCCCCCACTGTTTCTCTCTCAAATAAATAAATAAAATCTTTAAAAAATCAGAAAATTGATGGTGCTTTATAACCATTAAAATGTTCCTGTCTTGGACCATTTGAAAAAGAACAACTTAGGGGCAAATTAATTAATTAATTAATTAATTTAAAAATTTTTTATTATTTGAGAGACAGCAAGAGAGCTCTTAGGAGCGGGGCCAGGGTGGGGGAGAGGCAGAGGGAGAGGGAGAAACAGACTCCCCGATGAGTACAGGGCCCAATGAAGGGCTGATCCCAGGACCCTGAGATCATGACCTGAGCCAAAGTCAGATGCTTAACTGTCTGAGCCACCCAGGCGCCCCTAGGGGCAACTTTTAAAAGTTCCGTCATAAATTTTTAAGCTCTTCAGAGGTTAGAGTGAATTTGCACCAAAGGTTGCAAACCCCAGTGCTGTAGCTAATATCAATGAGTAAAGAAGATGGATGTGTGTAAGACGGGAGGGAGTGATGGGGACTGTGGCAAAGTGGCAAGTTCTTGGCCCCTGTAAGAGCAGCTGCTACCACAAGGCCCCAGCCCATTGTTTCCATGTGCCTATGCGGGCACAGAGTTGCCAGATCCTACTGTTTTTAAGGGATTCCAGACATTTGGAATGTTTGATGTGAAATTCTAAACGTTGAACATTGGCTATGAGTTTGATTTAAAAAAAAAAAAAATGGGCGTGTAGGTAGGGTGACTAACTGTCCTGGTTTGCCTAGGACTAAGGAGTTTTCTGGGATGTGGAACTTCTATTGCAAATCAGGACAAGTTGATCACCCTTTGTGTAGGCCAAAAGGAGCTCATGTGAGATTTCTGGCTCACACACTCTCGCTTCACCTGCAAACAATCCACTGAGGTAGCTAAGCAAGGAACATATGTCCTCCAGATCCCCATCCCCACAATCCAGGGAGGAAGATGCATTGATGTTCCCACTTTACAGAGACTCGCAAGCCCCTACAACGAGTGTGAGGCCGAGACACTGTCTCTGAAGCATTCCCTCAGCTCCCTGGGTGGGCCTGGCCTTATGTGATCAGTAAGATTCAGGCTTCTCCCTGCTACGTCCAGCAGCCTCTCCATGGCTGTAAAATCTCTCTGCTTGGAGAGGGCAGGGTTTCTGGCAGCCAGGAGATTAAGGGGTTTTTCCCTTAATTCCTCTTCTTTAGGCTGAAAGGCTACATTTATAATTACATTCCATACAGTGAATCTGGACCCGGTCTACTCTTATGAATGTGGAAACTAAAGGCCCAGGGTAGGGAGGCGACTTGACGAAAGCATATAGCACGCCGGTGAGAGAGACTCACTTCCGGTGGCTTGCTTGCTAGCTCGGTACCTCTCTCTCTCTCTCTCTCTCTCTCTCTCTCTCTCTCAGGGCAAGAGAAGGGGACTGACATTCGCTGACTGGCTCCCTGGTGTTGGGACCCAGGCTGGGCACTCAGCAGCCTTCCTAATGCCCAACAAAATCCTGAGGGAAGGACTGGAGTCCTGGGCCCGTGCCCTTTCCAGGCCACCACCCTGCCAATCCAGGCGTGCCAGGAGGGCGTTTGGAATTGCCAGCTTGTCATTGCACAAAGGGAGGGGTGTACAGCTCAGAAGAGAGTGAAATAATAAGGGTCACAAATAGGCTCCCTCTGCACGCTGCTCAGCAGGTGTTGGTGGCTCTGTGAGTGGGTTACGGGGAGAGACAGGTCCACCCCCTCGTGAAATCGTTCTCTGATGAGATGATGCATGTTAAGTGAACTATAAACTTTTAAGAGCACATTCCTTACCCACTCATAGACATTAGGAATCATTCCCTTTGGGAAAGCTAATATTCTTGAGGCAACAGAGTGTACCACAGCCTAGAGGGGGCCCCACCAGGATTTCCTCGAGACCAGAAGACCGACTTCTTGTAAGGGAGCCAAAATTAGAAAGAAAGTGAGGTTTGGAATTTATCTGTGGCTTTAGGCCTTATGCCTAGATGTCGCTGACCCCTTTTAACGGAGTGCCAGAAAGCCAGTGTTACCTCAAAGTTACAAGCAGGAAGTTGGTGTTTAGTTAGATCTGAGTTCAAATCCCATCTCTGCCGCTTAACTGATGGGTGATGTGGGAGGCAGGCTACTAAAACACGCTGGCCCTCAGATTTGCCCTCTGAGAATGAGCTGGCAAGACCAGATCATGGGGCTGTTGTAAGGATTAGAAATGAGATGATACACACTCTCCATAGGACCCCGTAAGCCCACTCCTATATATTGATCAATGAAAATGAAAATGTATGTTCACTCAAAAACCTGTATAGGAAAGTCCATAGAAATTCTGATGATTGCCCCCAACTGCAAACAACCCTAATGTCCTTCAGCTGATGAAAGGAGAAGCAAACTGTGGTACCTCCATACTGTGGAATACAAGTCTGCCAAGTGAAAGGAGCTAGACAGAAAAATTTACATATTGCATGATCCATTTATATGACATTCTGGAAAAAGCAAAACTATTAGGACAGAGAACGTAGTAGTGGTTGCCAGGGGCTGGGTGGGGCTGGGGGTGCAGATCCGGGTTGCTGGGGGCTGGAGTTGGCGGTAGAGGATGGGCAGAGAGGTGAATAAGAGAATTTGTTCTGGATCTTGATTGTGGTAGTGGCTACACGACTGTATGCATATGTCATGTGTCATGAAAGCTGACTTTTAAAAAAATGTGAAAACAGAGGAAAAGGGCCCAGGTCATCAGCTCCTTCCTGGAAGAAAATACCTATGGACTCCTTTTCACTGAAGTGTTGGTAATGTGTTCTTCTCTCCAGCATTTTTAGTTTTGTGACAGGAGCCTGCAACTTTTGTAGAGAAGGAAGGGTGGCAGGGTATGCGTCAGTGTGTATTTGTATTTATTTGCATATGTAGAAAGAAACTCTGAAAAGATACACAAGAAGTTAATAACAGCAGTCAGTATGGGGGTGCGGTAGGAACTGGGCAGATGGGGACCCCGTAGGAGGAAGACTTTTAAAAATAACTTCTCTGTGTGTGTGTGTGTGTGTAATACATTCACATGGTTCAGAAATTATATAATAATATTATATATAATGTTTATTATAACCATTATATAATTTCTGAACCATGTGAATGTATTACACATACACACATTACATTATTTTTAAAAATCAAAAAGATTTACAAGACAGAGAAATGCTTACTGCCGAGGCATGACTCTCCCTGGTGGAATCTGTGAGGGGGTGGCATTCTGTGGCAGCCTCATCACGTGAGCGTTGCTTACTCGGCCCTGCCCCACCTACCCTGCTAATAACCCTGAGGCAAGACTTGGCTCCTTGAGTAGGTGGGCTCCTGTTCTCTGGAGGGAGCAGAACCGTGAACACCCTCTCCTCCAGCTGTCACCCTCGTGTGCCTCCCACTGGCTTAAATTCCTTTCAGCCTTTCACCCTACGACTGGACTGGAGTAGGATTTCACCTGGAGTTGCTCCCTGAAGGTGTCCCTATAGGCCTAACGTCATGCTCTGGTGTCAGTGTCTGATACCAGTCCTTCCCAGGCCCAGAGTTTGGAGGAGGGCAAGCAGACCACCTATATTTTGGGCGTGCAGCCCACGTCAGGACCCCGGGCATCTGAAATAGAGGGCAGTGGAAAGACACCTGTTAGCTCCTTCTCTGTCTTGTCAGGTGCGGACCTAGGTGAGTGCTCTGGGAAAGTCAGAGTGCTGGGGGCCTGTCACGTTTCAGAGGACAAGCCCTGGAGTCCAGCAGGAATTTGAAGCTCACCTCACCCTCTTCCTGGCTATGAGCCCTTGGCCAAGTAGTTTGCCCCTCTGTGCCTCAGTTTCCTCTCTTGTGAAATGAGACTACTGCTCACACCTGTGTTGAAAGGGTAGCTAGGAAGGCGAAAGGAAATGGTGTGTGACCACAGGTGGCACCGGGAAAGACGCACCTTAGATACTCGGCACCCAGGACCCCTTCTCAGCCAGGGCTGCTTGGGCCAACTCAAGGCCACACACGCACGGGTCAGGGGAAAGGGGGACAGACACAGGGGCAGCGACATGGAACAATACCGAGAATGAAAGGGTGGTGGGGCTGACTCACTGGATGACTCATTTCCTTGCCCAGGGATGTTCTGAGCATCCACCGAGAGTCAAGAGCCGCTCCTCACCCTCCTCACACCCTCTGTTCCCTTTTTGTAGGGAAGGCCCAGAGAAGATTACCCTGCCCCCACGGAGAGCCGGGAGCAGGATGGTCAGACCTTGCCCTTCTACCCAGGACCGAAGGAGAGGGTGGCCAGCTAGAAGATCCTTTTCCAACCTACAAAATAACAGTCCCCACACGATGCATTTTGAGAAAGAACAGTTTTGTGCCCTGGAATCCAGGAGAGAATCTAGACTCATTTTGCCCTTTTCCAGATTATCACAGGGATCCCTGCACCCCATAGAACATTAGGGAAACACAGAAAAGTGTAAGGAAGCTGAGAAAGTCAACCATAATCCTGCCATTTAGATTCAGTCATAGCAATGAGTTTGGTATTTTTCCATCTGTTTTTTTTTTCCTCTGCATTTTTTTTTTTGTCATACAGTCACGTTTATATTGTTTACATCAGCACTATTGAAAAGGAATACGTGAACCACAGATGCGAGCCACACGTGTCTTTTTAAATGTTTTGGTAGCCTCGTTAAAGAAAAATGAACACAAAGAGGTAAAATTACTTTTAACATTATATTTTATTTCACACAGTAGACCCAAGTTATAATCGTTTCCTCATATACTCACTATTAAAATTATCTTTTTAAAAGTTTATTTATTTTTTTAGTAATCTCTTTACCCCACGTGGGGCTTGAACTCACAACCCTGAGATCAAGAGTTGCACACCACCAACTGAGCCAGCCAGGCACCCCTCACTACCAAAATTATTAATGAGATACTTTACAATCTCTTTGAGTCTTTGAAATCTCTCTTTCTCTATACTAGAGCGTATCTCAATTCAGACTCGCCCCATGGGGCTTGTGGCTACCGTACTAGAGAGCACAGCCCTGCACAATTTCTACCTTGCTTTTGTTCTTGTTTAAATTGTATCCTAGGGGCACCTGGGGGGCTCAGTCGGTTAAGCGTCTGCCTTCGACTCAGGTCATGATCCCGGGGTCCTGGGATCGAGCCCCACAGCAGGGAGCCTGCTTCTCCCTCTCCCTCTGCCTGCTGCCCTGCCTACTTTTGCATCGCTCTCTCTCTCTCTCTCAAATAAATAAATAAATAAATAATCTTAAATGAATTGTATCCTAGGTATTTCCTCACATCATAAAATATCCCTTTTTTTCCCATAAAATATCTTCTGACAAAAATAACTTTTAAGAGTTGAAATAACATGTATTTACTACCTAATTCCAAAGGTAATATATTTATTTCTCTCTTGTTTTTGTTTTGTGTCTCCCCACTCAGGGACAATTTGTGTCAGCCATCTGATATAATTACTTCTAGACTGTTTGCTCGGCAGATTTTCAGATTGAGCAAAAACTGGACGCATACAGTATGTTCTTTTGTACAAAACACTCTTTTCACTTAATGAGACATTGTGGACATACAAACAGTGACGATGACAGTGTCACCTTTAAGCCTCTGCAGAGAGCCAGGCACGTTCAAACACGTGCTGTCATCTCCGTGGTGGGAGGGGGAGCATTTCCCTCCCCAGTTTTCAAAACTGGGAATGGGGGCTCAGAAAAGTAAGGTGGTTTTCACTATTGCAAAGTTGGGATTTCACCCAGATCTTCTGATTTCATCTCCAGAGACTTTCATTTCACCATATGGACTCCTTCTGGAAGGAGGCAGGCAGGGGACCCAAGACATGCCAAAGAAGCGATTTACAAATTAACTTTTGGAGTAGGATTCTCAGTAAATTGGTACTGTCTCTACACAGAGGTTTGCCTAATCACCTCCATAATCACCCAGGCACATCCTCTTCCCCTTGTACGCACACGCCCATGGACCTGCCACCTTCTTGGGGACACCCTTCCCCCTCCAGGTTTTTCCTTCTCTGGAACTTCTAAGAGAGAATCCTGAGAGTCTCTGAAAGTCATTTCTTGTCAGTACTACTGACATGGGAGGGCTGTTCTGTGCCTTTTAGCTGGTTGGCAGCGTCCCTGACCTCTGCCCATAGATGCCAGTGGCACTGCCACCACCACCACTTCGGGAACTGTCTGCAGACATTGCCAGATGTCCCTGGGGCTGAGAGGGTGTGAAGATTGCCCCTGTTTGAGAGCCATTGCTCTAAGTATTAAGGGACGGAAAAGTCTTTCCTGAACCAGTCATTTGATGTGACCCAGAGTGCAGGTAAGGCAATTACTTCCCCTGCAGCCTGCCGTCCTCACAGAGAGAGGAATCCCTTCTCTCCTCCAGTGAATCTCCAGTATCTGCATCTAATAAGCACCCAGCAGATGTGCGCACGATGAAGGATGCTGGTATTCTGGTTAGGCTTTTCAGGACTGAGCTAAATGCACCTTATACCTGTCCCAGATGATATTGCCTTTTGCAAATACTTTTCTCCCGGAGTTCTACGCCTTTCTGATTCTGCTATTCAATCTGTTATTTTCTTAGGCCAGAGAATGATGTGCAGTCTTAGTATTTACATTCCTATCATGATTGCATTTGGATTGTGCATATATGTCCCATGCTAGATTGACAAATATTTCTATTTTTTTCTGTTTAAAAAATGATTTTATCTATTAATTTGAGAGAGAGAAAGAGGGAGAGAGAGCACAAGCAGGGGGAGGGGCAGAGGGACAAGCAGACTCCCTGTTGAGTGAGGAGCCCGATGCAGGACTCAATCCCAGGACCCTGAGATCATGACCTGAGCTGAAGGCAGACACTTAAATGACTGAGCCACCGAGGTGCCCCGAGACTGACAAATATTTCTATAAGGCAAATAAACAATTTTTAACATTTGCATCGCATGCCATCTTTTGAGCATACCATAGTTAGCTGTTTTTCTAATTTGGGGCATTTAGATTATTTCCTTTCTCATTTTAAATAACACCGTAGTGAACATCTTTGGGTCTATATCTCTGCTTACATTTTTTTTAATTAAAAAAAATCAATACCCCAACTCTGAAATACAAGAGAACCAATCCCTTCCTGTTCAGCATATGGACTCCTTTTGTTGAGTTTTACATCTGGAAACTCCTTCTCCGTTTCAGAAAACAAATTTCCAACATTAACTGAACTAATAAAATTCCATTAAATTCAGCTCAGGTTGGCCTCCATCCTTGTGAATATAACTAGAATAGTGGTCTTGTAGACAAACTTGTCTGTCACTTTAACTTTTTTTTTTTTTTTAAGATTTAACTTATTTATTTGACAAAGAAAGAGAGAGAGAGCACAAGCAGGGGGAGCAGAAGGCAGAGGGAGAGGGAGAAACAAGCCTCCTGCTGAACAGGGAGCCTTATGCAGGACTCGATCCCAGGACCCCGGGATCATGACCTGAGCCAAAGGTAGACGCTTAACCGACTTGAGCCACCCAGGTGCCACTCACTTTAACTTTTGAGCCTGAATTTCCTCCTCCATTAAACAGGAGTAATAATAGTAGGAGCTTCAGAGAGTTTTTCATGGATTAAGTGAGATAATGCATGCAGAGTTCTTGGCACCTATTAAAAACAATAAAAAAGGTATAGTAAAATGTTAATGGTAGAATCTAGGTGGTGGGTATATGAGTGTTCCCTGCAAAATCCTTTCAACTCGTGAAAGTTTTTATAATAAGGTGTTAGGAAAGACAACTTCATAAATAAATGTTAGTTGGTATTACAATTATTTACTAAGGAGAAAATGGGGCAAATCTTAGCAGAAGTCAGGTCCAATGTAAACACATCATACCAAGCTTGAAATGTGGAAACTGTTCGTTGGGTACCACATCAGATGCATTTCGCCCTGCCTTGAGTGTAGAAAAGTATGACCAGAATTTGAGTGAGTGCTGGAAAGGACTGTTGGTTTTTATTTTACCATCTGGTCTCAGAATATAAACCACAGTGTGGGGATAGCATATGCTGTAGGAGTGATTTTTTTTTTCAAGTTTAAGAGATTAAAATATATAAATAGTTTGTTTGCAAAGTTACTTGGAATCATTTAAAAAACACATCTGTTTCAGAGTCAAACACATCTGGATTAGAACCTTCCGTCAGCTGCTTGGTAGTTGTGTGACATGTAGGGGAGGTACCTCTCCGGGGGGTTGGGCCTCTGTCTCTTCATCTGTGACATGGGGACGGGGACGGTACATACCTCACGGATGGGAGTGAGGAGTAAGTGAAAGCACGTTAAAGGGCTCCTACTGGCCTTGACCCAGAGTTAGGCTACTGCCCAGTGTCGTTTCCTCCTTTCTAAGGGGCAACACAGTTTGTTTTGCCAGTGAATTATTCAGAACGCTGCTTTGCTCATTTAACCAGAGGTGATTTTTCTGTTAGGAAGGTCACCCAGGGCTCAGGATCCTGAACTGCCCACCGGCCAATGTTGCATATTGTTGTTGCAGTTTCCTCCTATTCAGAGCTGCTGCACGTGGTGACTAGCTTTATGATTCACTGAGATCCCTCCCAGAAATTTCACTTTGACCTTAAATGTGTGAAAATTCCATTCCTGGCAAGTGAAGCACATTGCTTTGGGGAAGAGAGCTGAACATATTTTGTGTTTTGAATCCTGCTATTGGTTAACATCAGAGGAACCGAAATGTGTGCCATCATCGGCAGATGATGGGCTTTTGCTATAACGAATTATGAAATGCCCTGCTCGTGTGTTTCCTGAGGTTTCAGAATATACCGCTTTTCCCATCCTTCACCATGGGCAACGCAAAACATATCCCAGATCACACTCCCTATATTCTGCAACAATCGTGGCCGTGGTCAGCATCACCATCCTCTTGGCACAGGAGAGAGGGAAAGAGGAGGGCTGGTGCTGGTCCCTATGGAGCCTTAATACCAAGGAAAGGAGTCCCCACCCTCCAACCACATGCAGCCCTTGTCAGAGCGTGTGACCTGGAAGCATAGAGTAGGCCCAGACTCTCTTCCTGAGCTGAGTGCTATTGTGTGGGGCACAGCTTTAGGGACTCTGGGAACAGCATGGAGTTTGGAGTTAGGTGGTCTGCTGTGAATCTAGTCCCAGGCATTTACCAGTGACCCTGAGTCAATTCCGTACCTGCTCTGAGCCTCTGTTTTCTCATTTGACTGTAATGTCAATTTCATATGATTGTTTGAAAGGTTTAATGAGATAGAATATTTTAAAACTGTATGTGCTTGAGTAAACATAAAAGAAGATGCCTGGAAAGACACTGAGCCATTGAAAGTGGTTAAAATTTAGGGGCAGAATTATAAGGCCCCCCTTTTTATCATCGTTTGTTTGTTTATTGTTTATTTTTTTAAGTAGGCTCCATGCCCAACATGGAGCTCAACACAGGGCTTAAACTCACAACCCTGAGTTCAAGACTTGAGCTGAGATCAAGAGTCAGCCACGTGCCCGTTTATAAGTTTGTTACTTTTTAAATGACAATATTATTTGGGAATGATTTAAGTTTATAGAAGACATGCAAAAATTGCACAGAGATGTCTTACATACCTTACCCAGTTTCCCATCTTGTTAACATCTTGCATGACCATGGAACATTTGTCAGAACTAAGAAACAGAACTAAGAAACCTATATTGGCACATTATTACTATTAAACTGCAGACTTTATTCATAAAGACACTGGTTTTTCCATTAATATCCTTTTTCCATGTTGGGATCCTGCACCCACTTTGCATTTACTTGTATCACTTTCAAATTTATATATAATGTATTTATATACCTACATAATAAATATATATTTCCCTATATTTAAAAATTAAAAAGACTACACATATTATAATATATATATATTATAATATATAATATAATATGTATTATATTATATATTCTTTTGTTGTTTCTGAATGCAAGGGAAAGAGGAGATTAAGAGATTGGAGAATGGGGATGCCTGGGTGGCTCAGTCCATTAAGTGTCTGCCTTCAATTCGGGTCGTGATCCCAGGATCCTGGTATCAAGTCCCACATCGGGTTCCCTGCTCAGCGGAGAGTCTCTTTCTCCCTCTCCTGATCCCCCTATTTGTGCTCTCTCTCTCTGTCAAATAAATAAATACAATCTTAAAAGAGAGAGAGAGAGAGATTGGAGAATGACTGCAATGAATATCTATGTAACTTTGAGCCAGATGCTTTCCCTCTCTAGGCCTTAGTTTTCTTATCTATAAAACGAACAGATAGGGTAAGTCATTGCCAAAACCCCTCTCTCACAGTCCAGGCCCACTGTTTTCTGGATGAGAAAAAAAAATGAAGAAGTTAAAGTAAACATAATTCTCAAAATATTAAAATAGATGCCTTTGCTCCAAGGAGTCCCTTTTGGCCTCATAAAGGATAGGAATGGTAAAAGACCTGATTACAACTTCCAACGGGGACTCCCAACTACTGTGGCCCCTGGGGAGAGAAGTATTTGGTGATCTAACAAGTCTCTTCCATTTCTCTCTACTAGGATTTGTTTTTGTTGCAATGGAGTAGAGCAGAGGGAGATTTTGTCCAAAAATCTCCTTCTTGGACAAAGAAGAAATGTAAATCCTGATTCTCATTTTGCTTTATTACTTATGACCTCCAGATCTCTGATGAAGAAGACAGGACTTGCAGCTAGCCTCCATTTTTTTTTTTTTTTTTTGACCAGCTGAGTTAGTCTTAAGTTCATGGCAACCTGCCCAAGTTCTGCCAGTTGAGTGAGCTTTAGATAGTAGGTGCTGAAATGGATAATAATGCATCAAAACCCAGCTTACCTTACCTCTCCTAGAGAAACCTGACACCTCAGGACTTGAACATCTGACTTCTTTGGCCCCAGACCATTGGCATGGACTTAGTTATTCAGAACCGTATCCCTGGCAGGCAAGTTCTGTCCATGTTTGGCTAACAGAGCAGACGATATTGTCACATCACAGGGAAGCACTCCTCATCTACCCCTTAAAGATTAGGTCATTCTAGGTATACACCTATTTACATAGGTGAATACTTTCAAAGCACCCCACATGTTCCCAGCACCACAGTCAGCACACTTACTACCATTTAAATACCTGTTATAATTTGATTAATGTGTCTCTTTTCCTGTGGTGTTCAATGGGGCAATTTTGTTCCCCAGGGGACATTTGGCCATGTCTGAAGACATTTCTGGTTTTCACATTGGAGGGCAGGTACTGCTGATCTTTAGTAAGCAGAGGCCAGGGATGCTATTAAAAATCCTATAATACACAGGACAGCTCCCACGACAAAGAATTACCCGTCAAAATGTCCAGAGTGTTGAGAACCCTGCTGTGGTTTATGAGTTCCATGAGGACAGGTACTGACCCTCGGCCTCACACAGGGTCTGCCACAGAAAAGGCATTCAGTGGACGGCTGATGACTGACACTTGTCTAGTCTGTCCTCTGGGGCTGGGGTGGCATCCAGTTGAACTTTGTTTACCAATAGCTGAACCCAGGGCTTAATATGTAGTAATTAAATTATTTTGAATGAATTAATTCATCCATCCATCTATCCATCCATTCATCCATTCCTGAATGACCCAAAGGAGCCCTCATGCCAAGAACATTTCAGTAATGGTCTTCTGACATCTGTTTTGGTTTTACCACTACCCAGCTATATAATCTCATGAATTTGGCATATATTTTTTAAATTTTTTTTTGAAGATTTTGCTTATTTTTCAGAGAGCACAAGTTGAGGGAGCTGTAAGCAGAGGGAGAGGGAGAAGCAGGCTCCCCACTGAGCAGGAAGCCTGATGCAGGGCTCAATCCCAGGGCCTTGGGATCATGACCTGAGCTGAAGGCAGATGCTTAACCGACCGAGCCGCCCAGGCGTCCCAGCGTGTGTTTTTTTAGACCAGCATTGTCCAGTAGAACTTCTGCACTTATGGAAATTGTATGTGGCTACTGAACCCTTGAAGTGTAACTAGTGCTGTTTTACTTAATTTAAATTTCAGTAGCCACATGTGCCTACTATCTACTGTATTGGACGGCACAGTTCTAAACATTCTAAAGATTCTTAGATTCAATATCATGTCACATATCACGTATTTTGTACCTATATAAAAATATTGTTGAATGGATTTTTATATAAATATATTTTTCATAGATTTCTGCATCTTGACCCTTTGAGTCACTCTGTTTTTTACCTGTATCCAGTTAGATCTAGCTCAATCCTTTTATCTACTGCATAGTGCTTCATGGTATGACTATTTTATGTTTTATTAGCCATTTTCCTACTAATTCTTCTTTTCTTTCTTTTTCTTTCTTTCTTTCACAAACAATGCTGCCATGAACATCTTGGAATGTTTCTTCAGGCCTCTCCTTCGTAGCTCTCAAGAGTGGAATTGCTGGTTCATAGTGTATCTGTAAGTTTAATTTTATTACTTCCTGCTAAAATTATGCCCCAGTTTTTTCACCTGTAAAATGAGAGGGATTCAGTGATTCCAGTGATTTCACCTCTAGAACCCAATCATTCTGAGCCAGTGGAGGTGAGAGGCAGACTTGAAACTTTCGGCAGCGATCTAGCATATGCTGTGCTCAGTCCGATGCAGCGGAAACAGATAATATCCAGGGTCATATGTTCCCAGTTGTTCGCTCTCTGGGTCCCTGGGAAGAGAAAGCTCCAGAAAACACCAGATCAAATTTTCTTTTAATCCTCTAAGTAATGAAGTGGATAAAAGTTTCTGACAGTGGAAGACTCCGATTATTCAATTACATTAAAATAAATCTGTCACTAGATTTGGAAACTCAAGCTTTGCTTGCTTAGATAGCTACAAAAGTAAAAAGGTTTCCATGCTACGCACAATTTTTCTAACTTCCCCCATGTGATTGTGATTTAGAGTCATTTTACCCACTCGCACCTGCTGTTACCCAACTGTTAATATCAGTGCAATGAATGATAAAACAGATTGTAAGAGGAACCCACTCTAATCTCAGTAAATACCTCATTTCTACTAATTTTGAATGTGTCCATTGTCTCTGAGCAGTAACCACAATTCAGGATATCAGAATACACGCACATGCAGGCACATACATATATTCTATCCCTTTGAAATTAAAGAAACAATACTACTGACATCTTGTCCATGACTCATGTCTGCATGATACCAAGCTCATGAGAGGGATTTAAGCCACTTATGTGAGCGGGGGTTATTTTTAGGACAATATGGGCTTTTCCATCACCCATTTAGTTGTAGATACTTGATAGTAGAGAGTATATTAATAAGAATAGATATATAAATGCATAAGATAATTGTGTAGATTCTAAAGCAATATTAGCTACCCCCCAATATTAGGATTAAGCTTGCTAAAAACAAAACCTTGGGGGGAAAAATGATTTGGTGGTTTCCCTCCCATTATAGATTTGCTTATTACAAAAAATTTGGAAATTATAGAAAAGCAGAAGGAAGAATAAAAGTATGCATCACTATTACTTTTCTTCGCATTTTTCTTTAGAAATTCTTCTATAGTTTGAAAGGTTTTTAAGATACAGAAAAGTACAAAGAATAACAACAACCAAACACCCATGTTCTCACCATTAACTCAAAAGTAATCATTTCTTTCAACTGTCCTTGGGGGATCTGTATGACGAACACCGTAAGCCAAGGCTAAGACAAGCGGTTGATAGGGAGGAGATATTTGTAACACGTATAAACAACAATGGATTTGTATTCAGGATATATGAAAGATTAACAAAAGGTAAACCACCCAAGCGAAGAAGTGGCAAAAGGAAATAAACAGAAGAGGAATCTGAATGGCCAATAAATATCTGAAAATGTGCTCAAACTCACTAGTAATAGGAAAATCCAAACAATGATATGCATGTATGTAGTAAAAGTATAAAAACAAGTATGGGATGATACACTCCAACTTTAGAACAGTGGTTACTATGGGGAAGGAGAAAGGGAAAAAGGATGGTTAATGAGACTTTAGTGTTATGTATAATGCCTCACGTCTTTCTAAAAAATATGAACAAATATAGGGAAATGTTGAACGTGTTCTCTAGGTGATGGGTATATGGCATCTATTCCTGTATATTTGAAATATTTCCTGTTTTAAGATAAAAGAAGAAGCTTCATCTTGAGCTGATTTATGTGAATGTAAAACTTTATAAGACATCACTTTATGAGATTCTTTTCATTGATTTCAAGTACTATGTTTATTTTGTTTATTGATTTTGTGCTTTGATCAAGACTGCCTGGAATAGTTTGTGTACTATAAACCTTAGAGATGTTGGTCACTGTGGCTTAATTATCCTCCAGAGTCTAGAGTCTAGAATTTTAGGCTTTGCTTAATAGATGTTGACTTTTCCTTTAGAGAGAGAGGAAAAAAAAAACCAAACGGTGTGGATTTAGATGAACTTGACATTAATATCTTGGTATATCAATTAGAACTCTGTAAGGTTACAAATGACAGAAAAATCATCTCAAGCAGGCTTAACATGGAATATTATTTGGTCATGCAATTGAAGAGCTCTTGGTTGCATGGGAGCTGGTCAGGCTTAAGGAACCAGTGGATGCAGGGTCTTCAAGGAGTCCCACCGTCTAGTTTTTCATTATTACACATAATGTTGCAATAAACATGTCATTGCATGCTTATATATGTGAGTGAGAGGTTTTCAAATCTAGAACTGGAATTGCTAGATTAAGAGTATAGGCACTTCCTGGAGTGCCTGGGTGGCTCAGTCAGTTAAGCATCTGCCTTTGGCTCAGGTCGTGATCTCAGGGTCCTGGGACTGAGCCCGTGTTGGGCTCTCTCTCAGCAGGGAGTGTGCTTCTCCCTCTCACTCTGTGTTCTCTCCCTCACTTTCTCCCTTTCTCTCTCAAATTAATAAATAAAATCTAAAGAAAAATAAGAGTATAGACACTTCCAACTTCACCAGATATTGCCAAATTTCTACCCAAAGTGAGGATTTTTAAAATTTTGTTTTGTTTTTTGTTTTGTCACTTTATTTTTTTAAATTTTTAAAAATTTTTTATTATGTTATGTTAGTCACCATACAGTACATCCTTAGTTTTTGATGTAGTGTTGCATGATTCATTGTTTGCGTGTAACACCCAGTGCACCACGCAATATGTGTCCTCCTTGATACCCATCACCGGCTTATCCCAATCCCCCACCCCCCTCCCCTCTGAAGCCCTCAGTTTGTTTCCCAGAGTCCATAGTCTCTTGTGGTTCATTCCCCCTTCTGTTTGCCACCCCCTTCATTCTTCCCTTCCTTCTCCTACCGATTGTTACTTTATATTTCCATAAGCACCCACAATGTATGAAAGTTCTCATTTCCTTTCCTTGTGTCCTTCTTACACTTAGAATTTTAAAGATCTTAAAATTTTTCTACTCTTTACCCAGATAATCAAGGTCATTCACAGTCATAAATCATCTTGATAGTATGTACTCTTAATATGATGTAATAAAAATGGCACTTTAACCCAATGGTCTTCCTCCCAAAATCCTATTGCCCCAGTCTAGTTACAAAAAACAAACAAACAAAAACCATCAGACAAAACTACTAGAGGGGTATCTTACAATGTGCCTATCCAGTACTCCTCAAAACTGTCAAGGTCATCAAAACCAAGGGTAGTCTGAGAAACTGTCATAGCCAAGAGGAGCCTAAAGAGTGTATCTGATGACTAAATGTAAAGTAGGATCCCACATGGAATCCTGGAATATAAAAAGGACGTTAGGTAAACTAAGGAAACTGGGATAAACTGTGGACTTTAATAATGATGTGTCAATATCCGTACATTAATTATAACAAATGTACCACACTAATATAAGATGTTAACAATCAGAGAACTTGGGCATGAGGTATATGGAAACAATATTATTTTCTCAAATTTTCTGTAATTCTGAAACTGTTCTAAAATATAAGGTCTATTAAATTTTTTTCTACTCCTAATGGTATCTCCTTGTTGTTTTAATTTTCATTTCTTCAATTACTGGTGAGGTTGAGCATTTTTTCATGTTTATTAACCATCCAGAATTCTCTTTGATGAATTTCTTGTTCACCTTTGCTTAAAAATTGGGGTTTTTAAAAATGATTTGTCAGAATTTATAGATACTCAGTGTATTACTCTTTTGCTGGGTAACCTATGAGTCTTTTTGTTGTGTTGAGTTGCAAACATCTTCAGTTTGTAGGTATCCTTTGATATTTTCTATAGTATATTATGATATGATATTAATATAGTCTGGCAGATATTTTTCAATTTTAATGTAGTCAAATACTTTACTCTTTGTACTTTTGAGTCTTGTTTAGAAAAGCTTTCCTTATTCTGATGTCATAAAATTGTTCTGTTTTCTTCTAACAATTTTCCATGTTATTTTTTACCCTTACCATTTTCAATCCACTCTGAATTTATTTTTATCTGGTATAAGGTAAGGAACTAATTTATCTTACTTTTTTGTATAAGTGGCTAATTGTTCTAGCACCATTTATTAATTTTTCCATTTTTTCCCACTGATTTATAATGCAATTTCTATTTTATGCCAAGTTTCCATATGTAGTTAACCTGTTTCTGGGCTATCTGTTCCTTTAATCTGTTTGTCTGTTTCTAAACAAATGTTGAATTGTTTTTTAAAATATAGCTTTATGATAAATTTTTCTTAACTGACCTGGTAGGTCAAGTCAGGTCTGGTAGGTCCTCCTTATTTTTTCCTAAAAATTATCTTTGCTATTTTTGGGCTATTTGTTCTTTCATATGAAATTTAAGATCAGTTTATGAAGACCAATACAATGTTCTTTTGGAATTTTGATTGGTATTACAATGATTTTATGGATTAACTGACATAGACTAATAAATTTGTAGATCAATTATAAACCAAATATAGATCTTGAGTCCTTCTGTCCATGAACATAGTATAGCTTCCATTTATCTAAGTGGACTTTTATATTCTTCAATAATGTTTTATAAATTTCTTCTTAAAAGCCTTGTCTGTCTTTTTCTGTTTATTCATGGGTATCTCATAGTTTTGTTGCTCTTGTAATTATATTTTTTTATGATTAGCAACACTACTGATTTTTGGATGTTGTCTTTACCGGTGAGTTGCTGAACTATTTTAATGTTTTTTTTTTGGACTTCTTAGGTAGACAGTCATTTCAAATGCAAGTAACAAAGATTTTTCCTTCTTATTTTCCAGTCCTTAGCCCTCTTATTTATTTTTTCTAATTGCATTGGTTGGGATCTCTAGGACAATGTTTAATAGCAGCATAGAGAGGAAAGCATCCTTTTTTTGTTTCTTATTTTAATGAAATGCTTCTATTTTTTTCACCATTAACTATGATGTTTCTTGTAGATTTACTGTCATTTTTTAGTAGATAGCTGCCTCCCATTAACTGTTCTATTCTTTTTATTCTAACAGAACCTCAGATTTGTAGCTGATCATATAACTGCATACTACATTTCTTAGCATCCCTTGCAGTTAGTAGATGTGGTTGTCTTTAAACTTTGGCTACTAAGACATAATTAGAGGTGGTCCCTATCTTTTTTTTTTTTTTTTAAGATTTATTTATTTATTTGAGAGACAGAGCAAGTGGGAAGGAGGGGCAGAGGGAGAGGATGAGAGAAACCCAATCAGACTCCACACTGAGCGTAGAGCCTGACATGGACTCAATCTCATGCCCTGAGGTCACAACTTGAGGCGAAACCAAGAGTTGGGCACTTAACCAACTGCACCTCCCAGATGCCCCTAGAGGTGGTCCATGTCTTAAAGGGAAGAGGAATGCTCTGCCCTTTCCTTTTCCTATTCTTTTCTGTTAATGGTATACATTCTAGATAGTTGAGGTAGAACAGCCATCTTGAATAACAACATGACTGATCGAGATGACCATAATTCTGTCTTCTATACAAGGTTCTTTCCACTCACCTATAACATTTCTTTATCTTGTGATTTGTTTCATTTTTTAAAAAAAGATTTTATTTATTTGAGAGAGAGACAGCACAGAAGGAGAGGGAGAGGGTGAAGCAGGCTCCCCACTGAGCAGGGAGCCTGATGCGGGGGGCTTGATCCCAGGACCCTGAGATCATGACCTGAGCCAAAGGCAAACACTTAATTGACTAAGCCACCCAGGTGCCCCTGTTTCATTCTTTTTTAAAATTTTTATTTTAAATAGGCTCCACGCCCAATGTGGGGCTCAACTCACAATCCTGAAATCAAGAGTTGCATACTCTGTCAACTGAGCCAGCCAGGAGCCCCTCTTATGATGTGTTTCTAATCAGGAGAGAAAGATTGATTTTATCCTTCTAAAACATAGATTTGAATGATATGTTTTCTGCCTAATTACAAATATTTTGAAAGCTGGATGAGAATAAACTGATTAAGGGACACAGAACCCTAAGTACTCTCAACTTAGGATGAATTTCTTTAAATTGATTTGCCCATGTAATTATAAACTGTAAAGAAATGAAAAGAAAAAATAAGACAGAGAAGAAAGTCTATTCTTTATACATTAAACCATTTATCTGAAGTAATGGATTATGGGTAAGGAAAGTTTTTTTAAAGAAAATCTATAAGGTAAATCTGCCATCTAAGGGCGAGTATCCTTACTGTTTGTTCCCTACTGTCTTTCAGTCCTTGTTCATATGCTTTCTTTTAGCAGTTATTATCATAGTATAGACATACCTTTAAAAAAAGTATAGATGCACCTTTTGCATTTTAAAAAAATTACTTATTTTTAAAGTTTAGGTCCTGTAAGTCTCCATGTAAGAATAAGCTACCAAACAATAATGAAAGTGCGTGGAAGAAGTGCCTCTTTCCCCTTGAGTCTCAGAGTAAAAGAACTCTTAGAACTTTTTTTAAAAATCTCACCTTTTGAAGGTTGACTGTAGTATCTGTTTCTATAAAACAATTATTTGGTGATAGCTTTGATCAAATGCTGTTATATCATGAAATTCTTATATTTAGGATCACATTTATGCTGTCCAATCTTCGTGAAGAACTCAGTTCTAGTAAAGTCTGAATTTTTCTTTCTTTTTCTTTCTTTCTTTCTTTCTTTCTTTCTTTCTTTCTTTCTTTCTTTCTTTCTTTCTTTCCTTCCTTCCTTCTTCTTTTTTTTTTAGAGAGAGAGTGGGGGGAGGGTGGCACAGAGGGAGAGGGAGAAAGAATCTTAAGCAGGCTCCACACCCAGCGTGGAGCCCAATTCGGGGCTTGATCTTACCAACTCTGATATCACAACCTGAGCCAAAATCAAGAGTTGGACACTCAACTGACTGAGCCACCCAGGCACCCCGCACCCCAGGTCTGGATTTTTCCATCAATTACAATAACAATTACCAGTAACATTTGTGTTACAGTATTATACTTTACAAAGCAATTTCTCGCAATGTAGCTCATTTTCTCCCCTAAAAGACACCAAGAGGCCTATCTTTGTCATTCACAGATCTACCTCTGTGAATGACAAAGGTACTATTATAAAGGCATTTTGCAGAGGAGGAGACTGAGGTTTCAGAGTGATTAAGAGATTTATGCATTTCCTAAGTGGCAGAGAGGAGATTCAGAATGAAATATTTGCTTTTTTTCACTTGTGCTACTACTTTTTAAGTTCCACCAAATCAGATAACGGCAGCCTTTTAGCAGTTTAGATAGAAAAATCATTAATTAATGTGCCAAATTTTCTCAGGTTTTTCTCGGATATGTTTTTCTGAAATGGATACCTCATGCCTGTCTGTACCAGATGCTGGAATAGGATGGAACCTGAGGTAGCAGGAGGTTATATGTTTTGTGCTTTTAAGTCTCCCTTACCGGTGTTTCTGCAGCGTTCTGCAGAGAGCTCAGATTCCCAGGTGTTGTGCCACAGGAATATATTTTAAAATTATTGCATTATGTTATGCTGAGTAAGCCCTGGAACCTGCAAGCCAAACATATTTTCAGCCCTAAAACAAGGCTAAAGAGCTACTATGGCTTTGCTTCCAGTCTCCTCCATTTCATACATCATTTCTCCTTACTGCTCATCAAAAGTAAAACTTACTAAGGGTATATCCAAAGGAAATAATTAAGAAAAGGCTAAAAGTACAGATTAGCCACAAGGATGTTCATCTCAGTGGTATTTACAAAGGTTTTCAAAAAAGGAAACAAATTAAATACCAAAAGTAGCAGACTGGCTAGTAAGTTAAGATATATCCTATAATGGAATAGGCCTCTGCCATTAAACATTATTAAGAATGTTTACTGATGTGGGGGTGCCTGGGTGGCTCAGGCGGTTAAGTGGCTGCCTTGGCTCAGGTCATGATCTCAGGGTCCTGAGATTGAAGCCTGGGGTCGGGGGGTGGGGNCCCCCACTCATGGTCTCATTTTCTCTCTCTCTCTCTCTCTTAAATAAATAGGTAAAATCTTTAAAAAAGAAAAACAATATTTACTGATGTGTATTGTTCACAGTTACATCAGCAATGCAGGATAACAGTATACATAGTGTAGCCTTACATTGTATCTGAAAGATAAATATACATTTAAAAAATTCCAGAAAGATGAATACTAAATGTTCTTCTCTATGTGGTGGTTTATGAGTTTTTGAATAATTCTTCTTTTTTAAGTTGATTTAAGTAATCTCTATACCAGATGTGGAGCTCGAACTCAGAACCCTCACAAGAGTTGTGTGTTTTCCCAACTCAGCCAGCCAAGCACCCCGAGTTTTTGAATAATTCTTAGTTATTACCTTCTTACTTGTATTTTCAGCTATTATTTTTAGTTTCTACAATGAATGTGTTGCTTTTGCAGTATAAAACACCCACATAAATTTTATTAGAAAAGAAAACACACTCCGGCCTTTATAAACATTGATAAACATGTTACTTGCTGTGTTCTGTCAACTTAGAGAGCAAAGGAAGAGGAAATGGCTTGCACAGGATTTAATTTAAACGTAAGAATTTCCTGAAGGTAAGACCTTTCATCAGTTAAAATGGGAAGGGGCCTAGGTGAAGCAGTTAGATGAAGGGAGGCGGTCAGGTGCTCACTCCTACAGTGAGCTGAATATGCAAGGGTGGAGTGGATTTAGAGGTAGAAAATAAAAGGCTTTCTAAACCTGGCTTCCTAGGATACAAATTGCCTTGGCAATGATTCTGAGGTGCAGTCAGTTAGCAAGCATGCATCGAGGACAAAGTTCTGAAGAGAGAAAATAAATAGAAAGTCAGTTTTCAATTATTCATCAATTCATTCATTCATTCATTCAATTGCTCAACCATTCTTGATTGTTCATTACAAATCCAGCATTGTGCTAAGTGGCAGGCTCTGCTCTTTACTAGTTTACAATTTATTTGGAGAGATGAAGGATGAGGATATGAAATCATCTGGGAAGCACTGGAAATGAGAAAGAAAAAACAGGCAACTTAGTTCAATGAAAAAAGGGATAAAAATAGTTGGGATTAGTGAGAAGAGGCTTCCTGAAGGTTGGAATTTTCAAGTTTAAGAAAGTTTCAGGGACAAGATAATAAATGTGAAGCACTTTTGATTAATAACCTGATATCTCATATGTGCCTATTGTCATTTCATTTATGGGATGTACCTTTACTTCTTCAAAATTTAAGATTTTAAAAATGTTACTTTCCAGAAAACAGTTAGCTCTTTTCCATTAAGAAAAAGATTGGGTAAAACAAAATAGGAAAAAGATTAGAATGACAGAATTTCAGAGAGGGAGGTTACCTTTTGCTATTATGTAGTCTGTAGCAGGTCCTGGAGTTGTCTACCCAACATCTGTTCTCCCCTTCTTCCTTGCCAAGTGACCCCCATTTGTGTTCAGAGCATCAGTGTACACATGTAAAAACACCCATCCATTTCCCAGGCTTTCAGATGGAGTGACCATGTGACATAGTCCTGGCCAATGACATGCAAATAGAAACCACTGTGTGGATCCTACAGGGACCAGAGTTGACCCTTTTGCCCTTGACTCTTCTTTTTCTTTTAAAAGATTTTATTTGTTTATTTGAGAGAGAGAGAGCGTGCGTGCACAAGTGGGGGGTGGGGAGGAGCAGAGGGAGAGGGAGAAGCAGGCTCCCCTCTGAGCAGGGAGCCCAACTCACACACAGGGCTTGATCCCAGAATCCTGAAATCATGACCTGAGCTGAAGGTAGACACCGAACCAACTGAACCACCCAGGCACCCCTTTACTCTTCTTTCTTCCTCTCACCTAGAATGCAGACAGGATGCTTAGAGGTGACATCTTATAAGCATGAGAACAAGGGCCACCTTGAAAGTTTGTGTGCCTGATGGCATTGTGGGACTGTGAGATTAGCCTGGATTGCCTAATCCAGGTTTCTCGTATGAAAAAATGAAAACCTCTAAGCCACTTGTTGACTAGCAGCCAAACACAATGCCTGCCTGATAAATAATCTAACCTACTTATTTCACAGAGAGAAGACAAAGGTCCAAGAAAGTTCCATAAGCCCAGGCAGGTTGTATCAAGTTAAGATTTTCCTACTTTGAAGGGACCGAAAACCCAATCCCAAACGTCTTAAGCAAGAAAAAGAAATGATCATTTCAGATCATTGAAGGCAGACGTGGCCTCTTCCAGAGATTCAAATGATTTTTTTTTTTTCAGATTCTGGGTTTTTTCTCTCTCCATCTTTCAGCAGTGCTTCCTCTGCTCCCTCCACTGCAGACAGGCTTTTATCCTCTTTGTGACAAGGGAAGCCTTGCACAAGCAGAAGCCAGCAGCTCCTGCCTTACCCCACCCAGGATTAAGTCCAGAGGGAAAGCACAAAGTAGTCCCTAAAGGAAAGTCACGGTACTCAGAAGACGTAGGACTACCTGCTGGGTACTCCGAAAGTAGACATCCTAGTTGGCTCAGTGCCTAAATCTAGAATTTAGGACTCCTGTTTTCAAGTCCATTCACTTTCTACTTCATCAGATAGCCTCTGGTTTAACAAAAATAGGTATATGCAACATCCATGAGAAATACAGATCTATCTGATATTTCCTTGGATCATATAAATGATTATACACTCCTTTGGTAGCTGTTGACCACCAAGGTATGTACATACGGTAGAGAAAATACCACGTCTATTGAGAAGAAATTAGGATTCACTGGGCATCGTATTTAAAGATGGCCCTCAGCACGTAGAGCAAGTTGGATTTGGGGCTGAGCGTTGAGGTCATGAGCACATGAGCCATGATACAGATCACATTTTCCACTTTGCTTCTGGAGGGAGGCCTACTGGAGCAACTCTGCATCGGCTCTTTTCTCCTGTTTTTCTCTTGCTGAATATTTCTTCCTGGATTTCCCTTTTTCATATTCCTCCCACACCCAAAAAAAGGTATTTATTTGATAACTACAAAGGGCAGGGGTGCCTGGACAGCTCAGTCAGTAGAGCATGCAGCTCCTGATCTCAGGGTGGTGAGTTTGAGCCCCACACTGGGTATAGAGATTGCTNTCTCCTGTTTTTCTCTTGCTGAATATTTCTTCCTGGATTTCCCTTTTTCATATTCCTCCCACACCCAAAAAAAGGTATTTATTTGATAACTACAAAGGGCAGGGGTGCCTGGACAGCTCAGTCAGTAGAGCATGCAGCTCCTGATCTCAGGGTGGTGAGTTTGAGCCCCACACTGGGTATAGAGATTGCTTAAATAAATAAGCTAAAATAAGTAACTAACTAACTAACTAACTAACTACAAAGGGCAGATCAGCTACTTGTTCCTTGTGATTCCCGTTCTGATGCTCAGGGGGGAGTTCAGAGTTCTCTCAGTCAGTTTTGTACCTGGGTTTTAAATGCTTCGGTCCTCGGTGCAGGCCTTATAGAGTAAACCTTAGGTCGGTTATTACCCAAGACTTCCATGAATGGAAGGTCTGCAAATTGATTCTCTTTAAAGACATTATGGCTGCTTTTTATCTGTACAGGCCTTTTGCCTTTTTTCTTTTTTGGAAGAATTGTTGGCCTTTAGGATTCTTGAAATTCTTCCATATTTAGTTACTATGAAAATAAGCATTTAAAGGCTTATATGTTAATACTCAAGTATATTTGGAGTGAACACCAGGAACGTATGCTCATGTAGATTTGTTTCTTATCAACTTACTGTTTCCCTGAGTTTCAGCAAGTTATGTTTACTTGGATTTCCTAATGGTAAAAACTGAATCTAGGATAATTCCTTTTCTGGTTAGAGATTTTGCTGCTCCGTATAACAAAGTATAAAGTCTCTTGGGTGATTCATGTTTAAGTGGTGTTTGCTTCTGTTAAGTATTTTTTTTAGCACGTTAAGCTATTGGACTTCAACAATGAAGAACCTGTTGGTGGATGTTTCAAACTTCTCTATCTCCTTTTCTTGGATATTCTCATACTTTTCTCTCTCACTCTCAACATTTAAGCAGTTTCTGAGTTCTTCTGATTCTACTTCCCCAATGTCTTGCATATACAACGCCTCCTTTCCATCTTTTCAGCCTTACTCTTCAGGGCCTCATTGGCCTTTGCTCAGCTTTTTCTAGGCTTTCAGCTGCCAATTTACTCTCCACACTGCTGTCTCTGTTACTTTCTTAAAATACAGCTCTGGCCCAGTCATTCCCCATCCTCCAAAACCTTCAGTAGGTCCCCAGTGCCTGTAGGATAAAGAACAAAATCGTCATTTGTGGCCTTTCACCTTTAACCTTGTCTAAACTTTCCAGTTTCTTCTTTCATTCTATTAATTTCAATACCAGATGTCAAATTCCTAGTACAATATCAACAAATGGCATATTAGAGATTTGTTTCATTCTGTGTGCTAAAGTTGTGTGCTCAAAATCAATTAGAAGTTATTTAAGGCAAGGGTGTGTTCTATTTTTTTGACCTTGTCAAAGACTATACAACCAAGCATTCACAATATATTTGAGAGAGACCCATGAACTGGAATTCATTGCTGTGATCGCTTTACCAACATTTTGGATGAAATGCTACAGGAACCCAGAGAACAATTAAAATTGCTTAGAAAAGTTCAGGATGAGTTCACAGATGTAAAATCTGAGCTGGACTTTGAAGGATAAATAGGATTCTTTACCGGTAGAGAAAATGAATGAATACATAAACGATTATTGTTTCTAAGCCTTGTGTTTTATAATTAGATTCTAACTAATGTGGGCAGATCCCTTGCATGCCTCTTTCCATGTTTGGAGCAGTCCCCATTTCCTTATTCAGCTGAAACAAATGCTTCTAAGGTGAAATATGTTATTTCTAAAGTCAGTCTAGTTTATCCAATAACTTCAACTTAGCTCTTCAGGGCTTAGTTGTGGATGACCAATTCAACTATTTTATCATTGCATCCTTAACGTAAGTATTTAGCCATAATCCTCAGCAAAGCTGAAAAAAGACAGTGTTTCTTTTCACAATCCACAGTGATTCATTCACAATCCACTGGCAAAGTCCAATGAAGCCCAGGTATTTCTTGGAATATTTGTATCAACATATAATAGCTGTGATGCTTCACATTGTAAATATTTGTATGTCAGGACTTTGCCCTGCAACTGTCTAGCCTCTCTTAACCACTGTAGGAAATTGTGGTTGGAGGGAAGAGAAATCGTCTTGGTAGGGGGGCTCGTGGGCGGAGAAGAAAGTGATATGTGTTAGATGGCGTCCCTTCCTCTTCCCCTCTATCAGTTTACTAAGAAAGCAAAAGATAATTGATTTCTAGTACCCGTACAAAACTCTAGCATAGCACCCATCACAATGCATCATGGGTTTGTTTAAAGGTCATCTCCCACATCAGGCTGAGAGTTGACTTTTTATATTCATCTTCGTAAAATCTTTGTATTTCCTGCACCTAGCATAGTTCCTAAAGCCCATTTGTGGACAGAGGGAAGAATGGATTCGCTTCATATAGAGGAATGCTTTTTCATCTTCTCTGGATTATGGATTTTGTTTTGGGTTTTTTAGAAATCTTATGAAAGTTAAAGATTTTCATCCTTTGTGGTTTTTTAAAATAATTTTTTAAGATTTTATTTTTTAGTAATCTCTACACCCAATGTGGGGCTCAAACTCACATCCCCAACATCAAGAGTCTCATGCAGAGCACCTGGGTGGCTCAGTCAGTTAAGCTCCAGCTCTTGATTTCAGCTCAGGTCATGATTTCAGGGTGGTAAGATCGAGCACCTCATCAGGATCTGTGCTCAGCGTGGAGTCTGCTTGTCCCTCCTGCTCTCTGATCCTCCCCCTGATCTCTCTCTCTCAAATAAATAAATAAAATCTTAAAAAAAAAAAAAAAGAGCCCAATACTCCATGGACTGAGCCACCCAGGCACCCCTGCACTCTGACTTTCATCCTTTTGAGGAAAGTGCATGTAGATACAAGCTTGTGAAAATTTGTATACAAGTTTAAGATCACAGATGCCTTGAAACAAATCCATGGACTTCAAGTTAAAACTCCCTGAATTAAGGAGCACCTGGGTGGCTCATGCAGTTAGGCATCTGACTCTTGATTTAAGCTCAGGTAATGATCTCAGGGTTGTGAGATTAAGGCTCAACTGGGGCTCTGTGCTGAGCCCAGAGTTTACTTGGGGTTCTTTCTCCCTCTCCCTCTGCTCCTCCCCATTTGTGCACATGTGTGTTCTCTTTCTCAAATAAAATCTTAAAAACAAACAAACAACCTCCCTGAATTAAGAGAGAGGGTAATAGGAAACTGTAAAACCATTAAAAAAAAAAAAAGATTTATTTAGGGGCGCCTGGGTGGCTCAGTCAGTTAAGTGTCTGCCTTCAGCTCAGGCCATGATCCCAGGGTCCTGGGATCTAGT
This sequence comes from Ailuropoda melanoleuca, assembly GCF_002007445.2. NCBI lineage: Eukaryota > Metazoa > Chordata > Mammalia > Carnivora > Ursidae > Ailuropoda > Ailuropoda melanoleuca. The sequence continues at coordinate 65,128,040 of NC_048229.1, forward strand.
GCCACATTGGGTTCCCCACTCAGCAGAGAGCCTGCTTCTCCCACTCCTCCCCACTGGTGCTCTCTCTTATTATCTTTGTCTCTCTCTCTCTCTAAAATAAAGAAATACTATGTTTAAAAAAAAGATTTATTTTAGAGAGAGAGCACAGGGTGAGGGTTAGAGGGAGAGGGACTCATTGCTGAGAGTGGAGGCTGACCCAGGGCTCGATCCCATGACCACAAGATCACAGCCTGAGCCAAAACCAAGAGTCAGACTGGACATTTAACTAATGGAGCCACCCAGCTAGCCCTGTAAAACCATTTCTAATTCATACTCTTGGTCAAACTAATATCGCAGCTGAGGTGGAGCTGCTAGACTATTCATGTTATGATTAGATGTGGAAAGAACATCTTAGCAAACATGGTGGTGTCAAAGACAGTATGAATAAAGACTTGAATGCAGTTTATATAAGTCCACCCTGCCTACTGTTGGGATGACCTAGAGACATTCTCCTTCCTCTCTTGGTTTAATGGGCTCAGGGGTTTCTATTTTCCCATTAACCCTCCCCTCCGCCCATTCACGCCTTGAGTTTCTCTGGCCTTTATCGCCTTTCTCCACTGTTCACCAAGTTCTTCCAATTCAAGCTGATTGCTCTGTATCTCGGGACTTGCAACTATTCTAGATCTTGAGAGACTCTGAACTGGTCTCTGTAAGATTTCAGAAGACAACACTGACTCAGACCCAGTCATAAAGTACAGAAGTACTTCATCAAAGTGAATTAGATGCCTGATGATCAGATTTAGGCAGTGAAAGATGTAAGGAGTGAGAATGTTTTAAATCCAATGGCAAAACTATCAAAACTAATTTCGCCTTCAGAAATATTTGCTAGAACATGTTCTAAGGGTGAAAATTGACACATAATCATAATCAGATAAGACTTTGTTTACAATTTCAGCACAAATGCAGTCATTGCTATTTCCCACCACTATCAATTCTCCATTATTATTAAGGAGTGCTCCCAAGGTGGAGCAAAGATAATTTTCAGTCTAAACTCTTTTTTTGTCCATGACTTGAACTGCTCTGGAAATTTTCCTTTCAGATCTTGTGTTTGTTTAGCAGGTTCTTTACAATATACATGTGACCAAAATTATTTTAACAGCCTTAATTGTATTACAATGACAAAGATTATCTTGTGACAACACATTCCTCTGTTCTGTATGAGTTTATTTAATACCTTTTCAGTGGTTGATATTTGAACCTCTTTCATTTAGAGTAGATCCAGCAACACAATTCATTAAGTGCCTAAACAGGTCCAGGAGGGGTTAAAGAACACACCACCAATATAAAAACTGCCACTCTATTGCATAATCTATACAACCTTGTAGTTGAATCTGGGTTCTTGTGAAATTTTAATCAAGTAACTTGGGAATGTGATATGATGACTGGGAAGCAATATAAAGGAATTCTACAAACTACTAAATGTGCTTTATGTTTTGTTCCATAATCCTATTGTAATTTTCAATGAGAGGAAATTTCCAAATTTTACATGCTTAAAGCTTTACTTTTTATTGTGCACAAAGTCTTATGAAGGTGTATATTTGGGTGCTGGGTGGTTTTTTAAATATAACATGAGATTCTTTTAAAGACTGAATAAAAGGGGAAGCAAGGAGACATTAATGATTACAGAGGGAATATCCTTGGAACTGGGGGTAGCATGTAATTTACTAAAGACACAATGATCAGAAAGTTATTTTTGGTAACCCTGAATATCATGCGGGTCATACCATATTTTGTGATCAGAGCAGAGCAAACATGTTTACTAATGAATTTGTGTTTTTTTAGTCACTGAAATTTTAAGGATAACATGAAATCTAGGTCTCTATGCTGTTGCAAAGCATGGCCATGAAAACAATCCATCTAAACAGTTTTTCAAAAACAGGTATTTCTGTAAAAGGAAATGAGAAGGACACTCAATTTTCAAATATCCATTGAGATATAATCATTGCTTGATCCAAGGCCTGATGGGGTAGGGCCTGAGCCTAAAGACTCCATCTAGGAGAATTCAGTCTAGTTTAAGTCACACTTGCCACCCCCCCCCACTTGGTTTTACCAAGCCAGGGGAAATCTGATTAACATAAACAGCAAAGCACTCATACTGGGGGGAAAAGGCACAAAAGGGCAGAGAAGTGTTGAAGGAAAGGGGAAGGAAGAGGCCTTGCCAATTCTTGACTTTTTAATTAGGGTCAGAACAGTACTGGGGATTTCCTATACCCCAAGTTTGTTGAATGATTACATAGGTCTGGGGAAAAGGGATATGCTTGGAGTGATACATCCAACTTTTTAGTATTGGGGTTCTGCCTGGTAAATTGCACTTTCCTCTCCTCACATTTTGTATTGATTAATGGTTGGGGGCTGTGGGGGGGTCTCCAACAAGTGTTTGCTCCAATTCAAAAGCTTTGGGCAAGGCCTTGGCCTGTTGGGCAATTTGAGTTTGAATGTTCCTCTCAAATGAGTGGGGCTCTTACCACTTATGAAGGGACTTCCCTTGGGACTTGTTGCAACAGCATACAGTAGCAATGGAGATTTGAAAGTAGTTTCCTGTTCTGCTTTGCCATCTTGGGATGGCTCTGAAAAGCTTTCTTACCTCTGACAGGAAGAAAATGTTCACAGGGTTGATTCATTACTGTGCAGAATGCAGTGAAGATAATTGGGCAACCTGAATCAGATGTTCAGATAGAAAGATAGGGAGACTCTGATGACACAAGTTTAAATTCTAGGTCTGCAGGTAAATCTTTGCAAAGAACCCCACCCCAGAGACACCGGCACTGGGGCCTCCTTTGCTGAAAATTTCTTCCCTGTCTCCAGGACTCCAAGTCCAGGTGAATTGTCCAAATTCCTGGGGAAAAGGGTGTGTGTGTGTGTATTATCTCCCATATATGTATATATCTCATATACGTATATATATATATGAGAGATGTATATGCACACACACACACCCCAGAGTAATTTTTATGATTTGTAACTATCTTTGCAGATAAAATAACAAAAACAAAACCAAATCTAATAGCTTAAAAACGTTGCCCAGTGATCGCTGGCATCAATAGTCCACGCAAGATTAAAATTATTTCCCAAGATGCATACCCTGCACTCCAATTGATATTTTAATAACTTGATTAAAAATTTCTCAGAAGTCTATTAGAGTCAGGAAACAGTCTGCGGTGTAGGTGAGGATTTTCAGTTTTTGCAACGGAAACTTTTGGCCCCATGAACAGAATAGCAAAAACTCAATTAAATGTGTTTTTCTTCCATCCTTGCCTAATCCAAAGGTAAAAAATGAAAAGGGGTTTGGAAGAGTGGTGTTTATCTGTGCTTTTTTTCCTTTTTCCTCTAGAACAGCCAGGTGGATTCATATGATCCAATTTTTAAATAGTCTTTTATCTCCTACTCGGAATAAACCCGGCCACCCAGCACAAACAGAAAGTTGTTTTTGTGTTTTGTTTTGTTTCGAATTTTCAGCCTCTAAAGGATGGGGGAGGGGAGACGAAAAAGGGGGAGGGCAAAGGACGAAGAAGGTACTTTAATTAAAAACAACCAATAACTCGGGGTTTTTAGATATGGTCTGTCATTTCCTAATTAAGAAACGGGTTTGATAGTCCATTGGCCACCTCAAGCTAGACACTCCTATGAAAACCCTAAAGGGCCAGTGGCTGTCCAAGGGACGAAACTCCATTCCCCTGCGAGACCCCAAGCCAGCCCGCTCAGGCCGGCCGTACCCAGCTTTGGGGTCCTTCTCCTCGTCCCGCAGTCACCTCGGCTCCCTCAGGTCTGTCTCCTCCTAAGCTCAGCTCGGCGCTCGGCCGGCCGCCTCGGGCTCGCCGCCACGAGGTCGGCGCAAATACCTTTTCCCTCCCCGGGGCCCCAGGCGCGGACACCTCCCTGCCTCCCTCCCTGCCTCCCTCCCTGCTGGCGGGGCCCTTTCCCGGCTGGGAAACAGCAGCCGCGGTCGCGGCGGCAGGAAGCGAAGCCCTTGTTGATGCTGTTCCTTGGCGCGTCTCTCCGCCCTCCGGCGGCCGCCCAAGCTCTTCCAGGCTCTGGGGTGCCCCCCTCCGCGCCTGCGCAGTGTCCCGCGGGGGGCGGGGCTCAGATTCCTGTCAGCGGCGGCGGCGGTGGCGGCGACCGTCAGTTTTCGCTGAGGAGAAGCTCGAAACGGACCCGTTGGCTCTCCCCCCTCCCTTTCCCCGCCCTGAGCCCCCCTCCTGGCTCGCCGGGAATTAATCCCCGTGGAGTTTCCCCTCCGCCTCGCTGCCGTTTCCTCGGTCCTCGGGCCGGTGGAAGTCACTGCCCTCGAGGAGGAGGCAGCAGCAGCCGCCCTCGCCTCGCCTCGCCGCCCCCGGTTCGGTGCCTGCGGTCCCGGAGAGGAGGTGCCGCCGCCACCGCCGCTCCCCCCCTCCCGCTGCCCTCGGGCCGGGCTGGGTCGAGCTGCGATGCCCTCGGACTTCATCTCATTGCTCAGCGCGGACCTAGACCTGGAATCGCCCAAGTCCCTGTACTCGCGAGGTGAGTCAGGCTGGGGGCTGGGGCGTGGGGGCGGGGAGGCCGGGCCCGGGGGAACCGGTGGGGTCCCCGTCGGGGGTTGGAGCAAGCCTGGGCCGGTCGGCCCGTTTTGGGGGGTGGGGAGAGGCCGATGGGGTCGAGTGATGGTGGAAGGGGCAGGGGAGGAGTGGCGGCCCCTCCCCCGCGGAGCCGCCGGCCGCACGGGGCCCAATTGCCGTCGGCCCTGGGTCTCTGCGGCACCAGTAGCTCTGAGAGTCCCTCAGCGTGTCCGGCCCCGCCACACTCCTCGAGCGGCCGGTCCCGGCCTCCCCAGTTCAGGGATCTCCGCCCCCCCCCCTCCAGAGTGGGCCCCGCGCTGGGGCCATTGCGATCGGTGCGCCGCGGCCCCTCTTACCAGGACCATCCTCCCCAGCAAAGTTGCCCCCAAACGGGCGGCGTGGCTTGGAGCCGGTTCTGGGTGCAGGGGCACCATTTTTCTCCCCCTCCAGGTTGTTTGTGCGCCGTCGTTCTACCCCCCTCTCCCTTCGGCCTAGTCCACTCCCTCCCCTTGTTGGGACGGCCCCCCTCGACCAGGCGTTCTTCCTTTCCTCGTCATCTTAATTGCTGGAAAGGGCCCGAATTTTCTGTTTTTCTCTGCACCTCTGTGGCATTCTAATGACTTACATCTACTTCTCTTTTACAAAGATAGGGGTGCTCTCTCTGGATTAGTTTTATTCCTCTCCTGTCCCAGGGGTACCAGCTCAGGCGCTGACGCTGTCCTTTGAGAATTTTCTCTTTCGTTGCCGTTCAAGGGCTCGTTGCAGGGAGGGGGCACTGGACAGAGATTCCCATTTTTAAAGTCTTTTGGCTAAGGCCTAAAGGGGATTCCCGGCATCTACGATATTAACACTTGACTTGATCTCTACAGGGTTTAAATTCCTATACTGGGCTCCACAAGAATGTGTTAGAACAGGTTCCCTGTGCAAGGGGCATCAAACCAGAAGGCTCCCACCACACTCTTCACCACTTTTTAAACCTCTGGGAGGGGCAAAAGACATAACTGGGTTGTTAGCTATTCATTTCTTCATATTAAAAAAAATTATGTGCCGTTGTGACCCTCCTTAACTGAGAAATCTAGCGTTTCCTCAGTTTTGGTGTGATGTATCCATCCGCTGATTCTACCCCCTTCAGAAAGGGGGACTTAACTTCACATTAATAAATTCAAATTGTTTAAGCGAATCAGAGTGAGATGGTTTACTCTGGAAGGTACTGGACTTTACAGACTGACGATTGGGTTTGTACACAGAGTCCTACTTAGTAACCGTAGCCATTGTCTGTTGCTCTGATGACTTTAGTTGGCAGTCACCATCCTGTAGGATGTTTTTCGGGCAGCGTACCTGAAGTAGTTTGGAAATATTGTAGTTTTGAGTATCAGAAGAAAAAGATGATATCGAGATGATTCTTAGAAGAGGGCTAATGTGGTACGATTGGGTGCTAAAAATAGTCAAGACATTAACACCATTTGTGCAGTAATCATCAGATAATTTTCCATGAAACAGATGCTTTATGAAAATCGAAATTTAGCATAGAGACCAATGTAGAGGCAATTCAGTCTTCTTTTGCAGAGTGTATTCACAAATATGGGCTTTAGCTCTTAAAAATACATGGCAGTTATGTAAGAGATGTATGCCACCCTTGCCTTTTTTCTTTCTTAAGTCATTCAGCATAAAAAGTACTTAATGCTTTTTGTGTTTTTCAGATTCTCTGAAGTTACACCCATCACAGAATTTTCATAGAGCTGGACTATTGGAAGGTCAGCAAAGTGCCATTTTAAAGCATATTGTGTGAGTATGCAAAGGCTTTCTCTGAAATGGAGTTTAAATGAGAAAGTGTGAAACTTTGCAAACTCATACAATGTAGTTTTCTCCTAAAGAGCCTGATCCTTCTTTTAGAGCAGCTGAATGTTTCAGTGGATTTTGTTGCTGTGTTTGATGTGCTTGTTAGCTTATTGTATCTGCTTTGAGAAGCCTTGAAAAAACCCCCACAAAATCACTAAAAATTATGTGTTGGGTGTTCTACTTTGAAATTCCAGATCTTAATTCTAGCTTTTTATAAATAAACTGAATATGAAAAGGCTCAAACATTGTGATCATGAATATAACTAAAAGAGTGACACCAAACACATATTTTATTTGAAAATTCAGAATTTAGAACTTGTATATGTTGGGCATTTCAAAACAGCATGTTAATTATTTATTACAAAAGCATTGATATCATTACTGTTGGATTATTTTTAAGGATAAGGAAAGCCAAGTGACAGACGATGATTGAACTATTCTTGGAAAAAAAGTTTGAGAAAGTTCTGGAAATGTTAATAGAAGATGTAGAATTAAATAGCTGACAATTACTTTAGAAAACTTTATGTTGAAAAAAGAAACACTGTTGTTTTTAGCATTTTAAGACAAAAAAGAAACTGTGTTTCGTAGGTTTTTTTTTTTTTTTAAAGATTTTATTTATTTATTTGACAGAGATAGAGACAGCCAGCGAGAGAGGGGAACACAAGCAGGAGGAGTGGGAGAGGAAGAAGCAGGCTCATAGCAGAGGAGCCTGATGTGGGGCTCGATCCCGTAACGCCGGGATCACGCACTGAGCCGAAGGCAGACGCTTAACCACTGTGCCACCCAGGCACCCCTCGTAGGGTTTTTAACATAATTTGTTTTTTAAAGTTTATTTTTTTAGTAATCGCTACACCCAGTGTGGGGCTTAAACTCACCACCCCTTAGATCAAGAGTCGGATGCTTTTCTGACTGAGCCAGCCAGGAGCCCCTGTATTTTGCAGTTTTTGAAGTGGTTTTACATATCCTCTTTGAATTTTGTAATCCTGCAGTTGGACAGCAAAGATATTAATTTCCCCATTATAGAGATGAGTAACCTGAGGCTGAAATGAAGAGACTTGGGGGAAAAGAGTTACACAATAGCGGGCATAATGCTTTTTGTGTTTTAGCTAGAGTTCTTTACCCAAAGCCAAGCTGCCGCTGTAAAATATATATGTAACCAGTAACTTAAACATTTTGTGGTCCACTTAAAAAAGGCCCTAAATATTTAAGTTTGATTTGAGTTTAGATGTTTGCCTCCCTATGGGTAGTCTGATATAGTGGGGGGAGGAGTGGGTTTTGTAATTGAGCTTGAGTTTGAATACCAATTTAGTTGCTATTAAACTCTGGCCTTGGGCAGGTGATTTCACCTCTCTAAATTTTAATATTTTTTTCTCTAGAAATGTATATAATCTCTTAAATTTACTGAGGTAATGTGTGTATGAAACTGCCTAGTATAGTGTCTGCCTTAATAAATGTTGGTGTTTTTTCTTTAGTATCTGCTAACTTGTTTTAACTATAATTTAGAGCATATAAAATGTTCTTTAATTATTGATTATACTTATGAGAAGCCCATTCATATACGTTAGTATAAAAATCAACTACAATTTGAGACAAGAAATTTTATAAGTGTTCCTTAGTGAAGCAGATTTCTGGTTTTTATTCATATTGTTCAATTTGTGACCATGTTGTAGATTCGTATTTGTCCGTTTTCTGGGCAGTTGACCAGAGAGTATCATAATCATAGAGATTATCAGGCAGGAGAAGGATATGAAAAAAAAGTATTAATTATTCCAGCAAATATTTTTAAGAAGTTGATAGAAGTGCAGGCAGCCATTTAATATGTATATTTACATGTATATGCTTAAATACTTTCATTAAATTTTTATTTTGGTTGAGAAGATCTTCAATTTTTTGAAGTGAAACCATCCTTTCATAGATTATATATACATTGTAAAATTTTTTTGTGTCTTTGATACAGGGAATCATAAGAAAATTGTTTGCTTGTGTAGTGAAAGTATTTTATCTGTTTCTATTTTAACCTTTTGTTATCGACATTTTAAAGAACTTACAAAAGTAGAGAGAATGAAATAATGAGTCCCCCCTATACTGCCTGTCACCAAGTTTTTTAACAATTACCAATGCATGTCTGATCTTGTTTTTTTTATCCTCTTCCTTCCCCCAAACTGTATTATTTTAAAACAAATATCAGACATCATGTTATTTCACATGTACATACTTTTGTATTATAATGATCTTTTTTTTATTAATTTTTAAAATATCCTACTTTATTCCAGGAAATAACATATTCTGATTTACTTCAGTGAAGTCTCTTCTCTCCCTGCCCTCTTTTTAAGATAAAGTACAGCTGGTGGCTACTGCTTCTAGTGTATAGTGTACCTTGTAATCTATGTTAAAATTGTAGGTCATGCATCAGACTTGGGTTCAAATCCTTGTTTCAACATTTGTGCTTGACCTTGTGTTAGTCCTTTAATCTTTTTGTGCTTCAATTTTCTCATCTTTAAATGGGGACAGTCATAGTATCTTCATCATGGGCTGCTGTGAAGATTATTTGAGGCAGATTCATGTCTAAAGCATTTAACCTAGCACATAGTAAGTGCTCAATAAATGTTCACTAAATTAAAAATTCTGAACAACAACCACTTACATGGCATTTACTTTGTGCCAAGAACTTTATAAATATGAACTTGCTGAATTCTCTTAATGACCCTTTGAGATGGTTACTGTTATCCCATTTTACAGATGAGGGTGCTAAGGCATGGGGAGGTTCAGCAACTTACCCAGAGTCACACAGCTGGTAGGTTGTAGCCAAGATTTCAACACAGGTAGTCTCACTGTAGTCTGTGCTCTTAACTATTATACTGTACTGACTCCCTGTGTTATATAATAAGAACTATTTTCTAGTATTATGTATGCATACTTTCTTTTAGTAGTCTAGATTTCCATTTAATAGTAAACTTAACCCAGAGTGAGGGGAATTTAATTACTGTCATATATAATTTGTTAAATTTTTTGTAGAACATATTTTTTCCAAATTTAAATTCTTTCTTTAGGAAAACAAGGTTGGAAAACTTGCAGTTGAGTGTTATTGAGCTTTAAAAATAGATTCAAAATCTCTTTACCATTCATTTAAGTTTGCTTTTATCCTGCATATCAATGCTTGTCCTTCCTGCTACTATATATATATATTTTTTTAAAGAATAGGAAATTCGTTTTTTTTTAAATTGAGATATAGTTGACATAAAACATTACATTAATTTCAGTTTCACAATGTAATGATTCATTATTTGTATATATTGGGAAGTGACCACCACAATAAGTCTAATTAACATCTTTAACCATATGTAGTTGTGCTACTACCTTTTTATTTAATGTGGTGATTGCCTGATAATGGGAAAAGGGTCTAGTTATTTAATGCAATAATATATAGCCATAAAATAATGTTTCTGATGACTTCAAAATTACATGTGAAACTCTTAATGAAATAAGTAAATAAAAGAGGTACTGTTGGGGTGCCTGGGTGGCACAGCGGTTGGGCATCTGCCTTTGGCTCAGGGCGTGATCCTGGCGTTATTGGATCGAGCCCCACATCAGGCTCCTCTGCTATGAGCCTGCTTCTTCCTCTCCCACTCTTCCTGCTTGTGTTCCCTCTCTCGCTGGCTGTCTCTATCTCTGTCAAATAAATAAATAAAATCTTTAAAAAAAAAAAAAGAGGTACTGTTGCAATTATATTAAAAATAACTCGCATAGAAAAAGTCCTGTACAAATGTATATACTATAAGATTTTACTTTTTTATTGTTTTTGCATTTCCCTGCCTTCTTTAAAGAAGATAGTTTATATATATTGAAAAAAAAATAATAAAATGGCTTATAGTTAGTGTGCTCAAATTTGAAGGCCAGGAATCTTTGGAATGCCTAGAGAAAAAGTTGAACTACAGAGAAAAAGTTGTCATTTCTTACACTTTCTGTATTGAAAAATATTGATTTTGGCATATATTATTTGCCATATTAAAAATGGAGATAAAAATTAAACTAAAAGTAAATGAATACGAGTAAGAGGTCATTCTGGAAATACAGAGATGTAAGATAAGATGGTAGAAAATCAGATAAAACAGAAAAAATAACATAAACAAATTAGAAAAAATAGAGTAATAAAAGCAGTGGATTAAAATTTTAAATGTTTTTAAAAGCAGGAGTTAAGAGATTACATGATGGATTAAATTAAATAACTGGTTAAATAAGAGCTAAATGCCAATGTGAGATAGTCTTAGTATTCATTAAATATTTGAAACTGGAAGATTTTTAAAAGAAAATATGAAATATTTTTGAGTTAAAAATGAGTTAGAAACAGTAAACTACTTTTTTTCTTATTGCTGTCAAACTATTTGATATGGTACTATGCATAATTATACTTTATAGTTCATGAAATGAAAATCCTAAAAATAGTAACAGTGTTTTACTGACTTTATGGAATATTTCTGAATTGCCATTAAGCCTCATTTATATCTCTTCCTAGAGCTGATGTTAGTAAGATTGTTAAGCTATTAACTTTTAAATGATAAAATGTATGAAGTATCTTAATGGAAAGGACTTTCTGAAAATATTTAATATTAAAAATAATCTGTTAGATTCTTTTCTTGTTTAGTATCTATTAATATCTATAGATCCTTACCTAGTAAACTAAAAATGTCATGGAAATAATTATGGAAATGAAGTTCAGACATTATAAAAGTCATACATACCTAGTTCATCCTCACTTCTTGGTTCTAGGATCCATCTCTCTGATGTCCTACTATTTGTTTTTGTGTCTCATTCTAAACTCTGTTTTTGTTATTTTCATTCAGTACTGTAATTCTGTTGCTTATTACGGTAAGAGGATAGAAATTCATATTTAATCAGATGGTTCTTGGCTTGCTCTTAACTCACTCTTGACTCTACTGTAATTATTCCAGGAGGTCCCTAAAACTTGAAAGTGACAGTATAGAAAAACACTTCTTACTGTGGTTAATATTATGTATAAAAAATAGCCATTTTATATTAGAAAAAGTTGACTCAGACTATATTGTCCATAGGGGCTCCTGGATGGCTCATTTGGGTGGGTGGCTCAGTCGGGTAGGCATCTACCTTCCGCTCAGGTCATGATCCTGGTGGCCTGGGATTGAGCCTGGAGCTTGTAGATGGGCTCCCTGCTTAGCGTGGAGTCTGCTTCCCCCTCCACCCCTCCCCCTGCTCATGCTCCCTCTCTCAAATAAATAAAATCTTAAAAAAAAAAGATTATATTGTCCATAAAGAACAATAGGTAATTAGAAAAAAAATGAAAGATCAAATTAATCTGAGACATCATTTGGGCCTGATTGTGTAGCAAGAGAAGAGAGTCCTGTTAGCTCTAAGGTGTAAGATACTTTTCAATAGAAATGTTGCTTATTAACTTATGTTATTGTCTTGTTGAAAAGATTTTATTTACAGTTACATAAAAGAGATCCATGTGTCCTTTATTTGCTGTTGTCTTAATAAAAATGAAGGTTAAAAAACTAACAAAGTATATAATACACTAATTATAAACCTGTACTTGAGTGAAGAGGTGGAAATTTTCTTTATGGATTAACTACAGATAATGATTTTAGCTTCCAAATATAAATAAAATCTGGTGTTGTGATAAAGGATCTATATTTTTGATGATTTGAAACTAAAGATGTGCTACGTGGACATTTTCAGTTACTTAGTAACTATTGAAAAATAAAATTTTTTCTCTTTTCTTTTTAATATTTACTTGACAAATAGGTGATGATAATTACTGCTGGCCAGCCATAAATGTTTATTCATTTTTTTCCCATTCAGAAATGTTATGATTAATCTTTTAGTAAAATTGGTATTGGTTGTTTTTTTTGGGGGGGGTGGTATCTTTTTTTGAAGGTGAGACAAGAACAGAAAAGTTTTTAAGAGTGACCTAAGTTGTTGATTACTCTTATCTTTATAAATTTCGTTTTAGTTTAGTGGGGGTTTTTTTCTTTAATTTTAGTTTTAAGACATCTACTTAAAATAACATTTGTAGGACATGATAAAAGAAACAGTGTTGGTAAAGGAAGAATAATAAATTCAGTGCTAGTAATTGAAAACATTTTTTGAACAATTTATGTGTGCCAGAATTTTACAGATATTTTTCACATTTAGTCCTCAAAAAAATCCTCTGAGATAGTGTCAGTATCCATATTTCATAAATGAGCAAACTGAGGTACAGAGGGATCCACTTATTTTCCCAAGGTCACATAGCTAATCGAGGAGGCTGGAATTTGAAACTTCACTATTTTACCACAGAGTATTGAGCTTATCCTGACTCTCTTTAGTATAAACATTTGATAATTGGTATTTACACTTTGGGCCCTACTGAAATTACACCACTATTTAGATGGTGTAAAAAGAGTGCTTTGTGTAGAATTCTTCAGTTAAACAGCTTCCATAAAATAAGAGAAATTCTATAAGCCACACATAAAAATCAGTAAAGAATATGATGATGCCCCTTTTGGGGAGTATTTTAGCACTCAAAATTAGCAAATCATTGCCTGACTTTGGTGAGTGTCTTTAAGATTGAAGTACCTCTGTTTTGACAGGTGGTGGTACTCACAAGTGAAAAGTAGGGGAAGGGTAAGCCGACCATCACTTAAGGAGAATTACTTGAGAAATGGAGGATGCCGTGGGACTCATGATTTCTTTGTCATTAGTTTTATGGAAGTACGGAATCATTGCACCCTTTTTCTGCTGATGTGTTTCAGAGCCTAACTAAATTTGAAAGGAGATGAGCGACAGAAAGAACAGTACTAATAGAGCTTCAGGAGTTAGTTCTGTTCTTGCTATGGTGGGTCATTGTTAATGCACTTCCTGAAAATTCTGTGTTAGGCATTAGAAAATATGGATTTTAATTCTAGTTTGGTTTTGAGGCCCTGGGGAAAATTGTGCAAGCATTCTTTTTCTTCAGTTGACGTTGATAGCAGTTTTGCTTACCTAGGAGTTAAGAGGAAGAACAACTGACACAGTGTTAGAGAACCAAACTGTAAAGTGTCTGTATGAGTAGTCATGCTTTGTGTAGGGCCCTGTTAATTGACTTTGGTTCTTTGCACTGTCCCTTTTTAAAAAAATCTTGTTCTACTCATGTCTGCATTTTCTCTTGGTACTTTATACCATGCGGTTATTTCCTGTATCCTTTCTCTCTTTCCCTTCTTCTTCTCCTTCTCCTTCTTTTTTAATAACAGACAGTCTTTATATAGAGGTAGAGAGGTTCACCAATTTTGGGTGTTCCGTGAGTTTTTAACAAGTGTATACATTTGTGTAACCACCATAGATAAGATACAAAACATTTCCGTCACCCTGTTACGTAGGCTACTTCTTGTTCTTTGTAGTCAGTTCTGCCCACTGTACCCCCTCGGGCAACTACTTATCTGTTTTTCCTTAAAATAGATTAGTTTTGTCTTTTTTAGAATTTCATATAAATGGATTTATGTACTCTTTTAACTTTTGTTCAACCACAGTAACGTCTAAAACGGAAAACTATTTTTTTAAAGGACATAAAAATATTGAGATTTATAATTCTGTTATACATTCCTATATTCTATAATGTAGCCAAGTATAGTTTTCTGGGGATGACTTTTCATGTTTATGTGCAAGTATAGGTTACTTAGTCATAATATTTATATTTATTCATCCACTCAAAATGAATTTACACATGGATCCTGGCCACATATAGTTTATAGCTCAGTAGAAGAGGTTGTGTGTTAATAAACAATGATAACTGTTTTTAAAGGGTTTCATAATTCAATCTAGATTAGAGAATGAAATTAATATGTTGACTTTTAACTTTTATTTGCTAAAAAGAAAATACTTTCGTGCACCTTATATCAGAGCATATAGTTTGCCACTATACTGGATAATTACAAATCGAAGTCTGTTTCTTTGTAAAGTAGTTTAGGTCTTGAGAGGGTTATATAGTTGAAGAGTACGTAGTGGGTATGTAGTACTGTAGATTCAGTGTAAAGGTCAGAACAGAATATGAGCTTTCTGTCACATATAAAGTGAGTACTATCTTGTGCTTAACTCTATTGTAAGTACTAATTCTGAATAAAATTCAAGTTTGCCCAATAGTCATTTTTACTATATACCATACTGCTAGTTTGGACCTTAGACATTAAAATACTTCTGTTAGCAAGATAATGGAACAATTAAATGTTTGTTGGTGGGGGCCTGATTACACAACTTCAGGTATTTGTTTGAATCAAAGTTTTCATTACAATCTTTCAGGTAAGTCACTAAAATGCTTTGCGTTTTCAAGTGTATAATAGCAATGAAGGGTCCAAACATAGGTTTAAGCTAACAAGTAGCTATTCTTCACAATAGAGTTGTAATTAGAAGTCTTAAAGATTTTGTACTATCTCTTTTTTCCACTTTTTAATTAGTGACTTGCTTGTTGGGTTTTCAGTCTGAAATGAAGATTTTACTTGAAAAAATATTACGGTAAAGTGGAATTAATAATAATAAGTTTATGTTCACGAGTTAAATATTCAGTTTATAAGCACCTAGGTAATAGGCAGTTATAAGGACTTTAGAAATTATAAATTAAAATTTTACTTGAGTCAATTTTTATAAAATTGTATTGTGAACTCTGACTTTTTCTATATCCTTTTAAATTTTTGTTGTTAAACCATATTCTTTAGACTACTAAGCTAAAGTAGAGTTGAATGAATGGAAAATATAAACATATAGCTTTAATTTTATAATTATTATTTTTGAAGATTTTATTTATTTGAGAGAGAGCGCAAGCATGAGCAGGGGTAGGGGCAGAGACAGAGGGAGAAGCAGGCTCACCACAGAGCAGGGAGCCCAATAAGGGGCTCAATCCCAGGACCCCAGGATCATGACCTGAGAAAGGCAGACACTCAACTGACAGAGCCACCCAGATGCCCCTATAATTATTTCTTAAGAACTTTCATTTTCTTAGTTTATTTTTACCTGAATACCAGATGCTTTGGATAAAATGACTAGTTAATTCCTTTAATAAACTCATTGTTGCTTTTTTGTTTTTAAACGGGGTAAGGAAGTAGTTGAAGAACAGAATGTCACTAGTTGGCTGACTTACTGCTCTGTTACAGTAAACACAAATGGCACATTCTTAATGTAAAATATAGTAAGTAAAAACTAAAAAATAACTTTCTTGAAAGCGTTTTTCAAAAATGGATGGAATCAATACTAAAAATTCTTCACAGAAAAAAATTCAGTGCATACTTAATTGAGCAGATGAACAGAAGAGTTGGAAGTTGAATTTGAAGAAGTGCTTTTCTTGGGAATTAGAAATGGTAAAGATAGGGATGTCTGGGTGGCTTAGTTGGTTAATTGTCTGCCTTTGGCTCAGGTCATGATCCCAGCATCCAGGGATATAGTACTACATTGGGCTCCTTGCTCAGTGGGGAGCCTGCTTCTCCCTCTGCCTGCCACTCCCCCTGCTTGTGATCTCTCTCTCTGACAAATAACTAAAATCTTAAAAAAAAAAAAATGGTAAAGATGATGATTTGAAAATCAGAGTTCCACATATATATCAGGCTTGTGAATAAAAACCCAATTTTGAAAGCATACATTACTTAATAGCTGTGTGATTTTAGGCAAGTTTCTTTTTTTTTTTTTTTTTAAAAAGATTTTATTTATTTCTTTGACAGAGAGAGAGACAGCCAGCGAGAGGGGGAACACAAGCAGGGGGAGTGGGAGAGGAAGAAGCAGGCTCATAGCAGAGGAGCCTGATGTGGGGCTCGATCCCATAACGCCGGGATCACGCCCTGAGCCGAAGGCAGTCGCCCAACCGCTGTGCCACCCAGGCGCCCCTTTAGGCAAGTTTCTTAACCTTTCTGTGACTCAGTTCTTCAATAAACTGGGGATAATAGACTCATAGATTTCTTATGAAGATTAGATGAATTAGTATTTCTAAGGCACTTAGAATAGTATTTGGCACACAGTAAGCTCTATGTATTTGTTAAATAAACAAATAAAATAAAAATTCATATCTAGAAATAAAGTACTTGACAAACGTATACCCAAAATGGAGCAAAGAACCAGGAGTTTATTAGCATAAGCCAAATCAGATGTTGCTAAATATATATACTAAGGTTTAGGCATTCATAGCACAGTGTGGTACAGGATTTATCTTCCCAAAATACAAATCTAATCATACTGCTTGCTTTAAAATCCTTTAATAAATATGCACAACTGTTAAAGACCTGTCTCCTGATTATCTTTTTTAAATTGAGATAATTAATATAACATTAAGTTTGTCATTTTAACCATTATAAAGTGTGTATTTCTTGGTTTTAGTACATTCAAAATGTTGTGCAACTAGCACCAGTATATAATTCTGGAACATTTCATTCCCCCCAAAAGAAATGCTTTATTCATTTAGCAGTCACTCCTCAGTTCTCCCCATCCAGCGCCTGGCAGCCCTCATCTACTTTTTGTCTCTGGTTTTGTCTATTCTAGACATTTCATGTAAAAGGAATCATCTGTGGGCTTTTGTGACTTCTTTGTGTCACTTAGCATTATGTTTTCACAGTTCATCCATTTTATAGCATGTCTCAGTATTTCATTCCTTTTTATGGAAGAATATTTTTGACTCTTCATCCATTCATTAGTTCATGGACATTTGGGTTGTTTTAGCTATTATAAACAATGTGCTATATGAACATTTGTGTACAAGTTTTTATGTGTGCAGATTTTTTTTTTCTTTTGGGTATATACCCAAGAGTGGAATTTCTGGGTCATATAGTAGCACTATTTTTAACTTTATGAGGAATTGCCAAACTGCTTCCCACAGTGGCTGCATCATTTTATATTTTCAGCAGCAGTGTATGAGGGTTCTGATTTCTCCATATCCTTGTCAGCACTTGTTATTATCTCTTTTTGAGTATAGGTGTCTTAGTGGGTATGAAGTCTCTTGTGGTTTTGATTTATATTTCTCTAATGACTAATACTGTTGAGCACCTTTTCATGTGTTTATTGGCCATTGGTATGTCTTCTTTGGAAAAATGTCTACTCAAGGCTTTTGCCCATTTTTAAATTGAATTACTTGTCTTATTGTTGAGTTGTAAGAGTTCTTTACATATTCTGTATACAAGTCCCTTATCAGAAAGGTGATTTACAGAAATTTTCTCCCATTCTGTGGGTTGTCTTTTCACTTTCTTTTCTTTTTAAGATTTTATTTATTTGAGAGAAAGAGAGTGAGTGAGCATGGGTGGGAGAGGGGCAAAGGGAGAGAGAGAAAAGCAGACTCCCCACTGAGCAGGGAGCCTGGCACAGGGCTTGATCCCAGGACCCTGAGATCAGGACCTTGGCAGAAGGCAGATGTTTAACTGACTGAGCTACCCAGGTGTCCCTTTACTTTCTTGATGGTGTCTTTTGATGCACAAACATTTTAAATTTTGTTTAAGTTTACTTAATCTCTTTTTTGTGGTTGTTACTCATGGTTTGTGTCATATTTAAGAAACTGTTGCCTAGCTTAGGGTTACAAAGATTTACACCGATATTTTCTTTTGAGAATGTTACAGTTTTGGTTCTTATATTTTGATCTTTGATCCATTTTGAGTTAATTTATTTCTGGAGTCTCAGTTCTTTTCCATTCATCTTTTCGTCTGTCCTTATGTTAGTACCATACTGTCTTGATTACTGTAACTTTGAAATTTTGAAATTGAGAAGGGTGAGTCTTCCAATTTTGTTCTTCTTTTGCAAGATTGTTTTGGCCATTCAAAGTCCCTTGAATTTCCATTTTAATTTTAATTTTTTAAAAATTTATTTATTTGAAAGAGAGAGCAGGAGCAGGGAGGAGGGGCAGAGGGAGAGGGAAAAGCAGACTTCCCGCTTTGCAGGGAATTGGACACTGGGCTCGATCCCAGGACCCCGAGATCACAACCTGAGCTGAAGGCAGACACTTAACTGACTGAGCCACCCAGGCACCCCTCCATTTGAATTTTAAGATTATCTTTTCAACTTCTGGAAAAAGTGAACTGTGATTTTGCTAGGGGTTGCATTCAATCTATTTTGAGGAGTATTGTTTGTGGAGTATTGCCATCTTAATAATATTAAACCTACCTGTCTATGAACATGGGATATCTTTCCTTTTATTTAGATCTCACTTAGTTTCTTTCAACAGTGTTTTGTAGTTTTCAGGGTATGAGTTTTACACATCTTTTTAAACATTATTTTTAAGTATTTTATTCTTTTTAATCATTTTTTTAAGTGTTAGTAAAATTATGGAAATAATTTGAAGAATGATCTCTTAAAACTTAGGAGAGCTTTAGTATTGAAGTACTAGATTATATATCTATTCAGAAAAAGAAACCCAAACCATGATAAAATAATTGACTGTAAAATATTAGTCAGCCATAGAATTAAAGTTGTATTAAACCATAAACAACATATATAGTAAAGTCCAGTTTTGTTTAAAAAGTTGTACTGGGTGGTAATTTTCTCAAGGGCAGCAACTATACCTGGAATTCTCATAGCATCTGACACAAGTGCTTTATAATCTGAAAGGTACTTAATAAATATTGAATGAATGAGTACCATATCCAGAAAAGAAGGAAGGCATGATATTGGAAGTCTGAGAGGATTGTGTTCTAGTTATATACAACTATGTAGAAAGCTGTAATTGGAATAACAATTGCATTAAAATTACAACAGATGGAAAACTAGGCCTTTATAGAATTGGAGCTATTTAATCTGTAAAGACAAAAACTTAGATAATAAAGAAACATATGGAGGTAAATTTGTTCTCTAAACCTCAAATACTTTAATAAGAAAGTTCTCTTGAAACTTGAATGGAACAGGTTTAGGGCAAAATGTATGACTATGTAGTATATATAGTGAGTAAACGTTTTCTTAGGAGACCTTTTACATGTTACAACTGAAAAAAACAATCTAGAATGGCTAGATAATAGGATGACCATCATGGATAATTTAGAAAGCTAGAGTTGTGGTCTTAGGTTTTGGCATAGAGAATGTCTGGTGCCTTTATCAAAAAATGTAATTTTTCCCAACAGTACTTTTCCCTCTATGTTTGGGAGGGTTATTTTATTTTAAAATTCTGTGCCCCACAGAACAGAATAACCAGTTAATGCAAGGTGATTTTGTAGAATTGGAAGTAGACCTTTTTACTTAACATAACCTAGCTTTCTAAACTCATATTGGCATGGATTTCCTGAGATTTTTAAAAAAACACTTTTTTAATTTATTTTAGAGAGAGAGAAAGTGTGAGTGGGGAGGGGCAGAATGGTGGAGAGAGGGATAAGGAATCTGAAGCCGACTGCACTGAGCATGGAGCCTGATGTGGGCCTCCATCCCACGACCATGAGGTCATGACCTGAGCTGAAACCAAGAGTCGGACACTCAACTGACTAAGCCACCCAGGTGCCCCAGTTTTCCTGGGGTTTTATTTTAGTTAGTAGAGGGAAGTGGGGTATGTATATGGGCACGTGTGAAATTACTTCTGTCAAACCCTGGTCCCCAGCAACTATTAAATTAATCTTGTAATTTTTAACTGTCATGTCTAGGAGCAAACTTCACTTTAAATATAAGTGAATGAGAAGTAAGACTTAACAATATTATTTATAGACAGATTTTTAAAAATATTATGTATCTTTCATGTACACAAACACTGCTTAGGGATTTTTTAGCCTTCAATTTCTGCAGGGTCCTAGGAGTGATATAGCATCTAAAACAGTGATTTGGGACTACCACAACTGTATTATTGATTTCATTGGTATAATACCACTAGTTTTGGAATAATTGTGTTAAGAATTAAGGATACTTTTTAAACATTTTTTTTTCTGCTAGGTATTAATCTTTGCATTATGAGAGTCTTAAATCCAGAAGATTTGTTTTGTTTGTTTGGGTTTTTTGGTCATTTCATTCCTATGATACTCTTTTTTTTTTTTTTTTAAGATTTTATTTATTTATTTGACAGAGAGACAGCCAGTGAGAGAGGGAACACAAGCAGGGGGAGTGGGAGAGGAAGGCAGGCTCCCAGCAGAGGAGCCCGATGTGGGGCTCGATCCCAGAACGCCGGGATCACGCCCTGAGCCAAAGGCAGCCGCTTAACGACTGAGCCACCCAGGCGCCCCACTCCTGTGATACTCCTTTTTCTTAACTGAAACATAATTGACATA
Source organism: Ailuropoda melanoleuca (assembly GCF_002007445.2). Classification (NCBI taxonomy): domain Eukaryota; kingdom Metazoa; phylum Chordata; class Mammalia; order Carnivora; family Ursidae; genus Ailuropoda; species Ailuropoda melanoleuca. The sequence goes on from NC_048229.1 coordinate 65,148,636, forward strand.
AAACATTGCATTAGTTTTAAGTGTATAGCATAATGATTTGATATATGTGTAAATTGTGAATGATCATGACAATAAGTTTATTTAACATCCATCACCACACATAGTTACAATTTTTTTTCTTGTGATGAGAACTTTTAACCTTAATCTCTTAGTAACTTTCATATGTACAATGCAGTATTGGTAACTATAGTCACTGTGCTGTACCTCATATCCCTAGGACTTATTTATCTCATAAATGAATTTGTACCATTGACCACCTTCACCTATTCCACCCACGACCTGCCACTTCTAGCAACCATCAGTCTGTTTTCTGTGGTTCTCTATCTCTGAGTTCAGGGTTTTTGTTTTGTATTATTTTCTTTTGTTTTAGATAACATGTATCAGTGAGATCATATAGTATTTGTCTTTTTCTGGCCTTATTTCATTTAGTGTAATGTTCTCAAGTTCCATTCACATTGTCACATATGGCAGGATCTCCTTCTTTTTATGGCTGAATAATATTCCTGTTTGCATTTGCGTGTGACTGTCACATTTTCTTTATCCACTGATCCATAGATGGACACTTAAGTTGTTTCCAGTCTTGACTATTGTATTATTTCAGTGAACGTGGGGGTGTAGGTATCTTTTAGAGGGTAGTGATTTCATTTTCTTTGAATAAATACCCAGAAATGAAATTGCTGGATCACATGGTATTTCTGTTTTAATTTTTTGAGTAACCATCATACTGTTTTCCATAATGGCTGCCCTTGATTGACATTTTTGAGCGCGAATTTCTATCTAAATAAAAACGTGTTCTTTAAATGAGAGAAACACTTAGGTGATTAACTATAAAGAAACACAATATGAAGAGAGTCTACTCCCATTTTATTGATTGGAACAATTATTCCTCTATATTTACTTTAATAGAATACTGTTTGTGCTATTGAACATACTTGTTTAAGTCATACTTAAAAACATACTGACTTCAATATCTTTTCCATAAATATTGCTATACATATAAATGTTTTAATATAAAAGTACTGATACAATGAAATGATATACTATACCAATAAATACACGAAAAGATTTTCAGCATCATTAGTCATTAGGGAAGTGCAAATTTAAACCACAGTGAAATACTACTTCATACCCACTACAATGGCTATAATCAAGAAGGCAAATAATAACAGGTGTGGCAAGGATGTGGCCAAATCACCTCATATACAGCTGGTGGAAATGTAAAAAGGTGCAGCTACTTTAGAAAATCTGGTAATTCCTTAAAAAATTAAACATAGGTTTACCATATAATCTAGCGTCTCACTTCTAGATATATGCCCAACAGAAATGAAAACATCTGTACACACAAAAACTTGTACGCCAATGTCCATAGCAGCATTATTCTTAATAGCCAAAGTGGAGTAACAACCCAGATGCCCATCAACTGAGCAGTGGTTGGATGAACAAAACGTGTATCCATTTAATGGAATAATATTCAGCATAAAAAGGAATGGATTACTGATACATGCTGCAACATGGTTGAATCTTGAAAACACATTAACTGAAAGAAGCCAATCACAAAACACCACATATTGTATGATTCCATTTATAGGAAATGTACAGAATAGCCAGATCTATAAGGACAGAAGGGACAAATCTATAGGGACAGAAGGTAGATTAGTGGTTCCTAGGGGTGGGAGTTGAGGATAGGGGATGATAGTTAAAGGGTTTGGGGTTTCTTTTGGAAGGGTGATAAAAATTGATTATAAAATTGTGGTGATGGTTGCACAACTTTGTGACTATACTAAAATGTCCATTCAACAGATGAATAGATAAATGAAGTGTGGTATTATACAGTTAATGGAATATTATTCACCCTTAAAAAAGAACGAAACTTTGATACATCTTACAAATGGATGAACTTTGAAAACATATGTTAAGTGAAATAAGCCAGATACAAAAGGACAAATATTGTATGATTTCATGAAGTATCTAGAATAGAAACAGAAAGTAGCATAGTGGTCACTAAGGACTATGGTGAGAGGGCAATGGTGAGTTATTGTTTAATGGGTACAGAGTTTATATTTGAGATGATGAAAAAGTTCTGGAAATGGGTAGTGGTGATATTTGCACAACATTGTAGGTGAACCTAATAGCATTGAATTGTACACCTAAAAAAATGCAGTGGTAAGGGGCACCTGGGTGGCTTAGGCAGTTAAACGTCCAACTCTTGATTTCAGCTTAGGTCATGATCTCAGTCATGGGATCAAGCTCCACATTGGGCTCCACACTCAGTGAAGAGCCTGCTTCTCTGCCTCTCCCTTTTCTTCTTCCTCTCTCACCTGCTCACACTCATGTGGGCTGTCTGTCTCTATCTTTCTTTCTCTAAAATAAATAAATCTTTTAAAAAATGCAGTGGTAAATTTTATTTAAAAAGTGGAAAAAAGTAATTTTAAGAGTCTGAGATATACTAACTTTTTTGGTGAAGTTACTGAGACAGAGGAAGTTGTGTGGTGGCACATGGAAAAGAGACTGTTTTTCCCATTTAACAGAGTATATTTTAGTTGTCTAAATCATTTATGGTTTTCATCCTTCTGTTTTCATAAAATGTGAATTTCTCTTGCTTTCTATATGGGCCCCCAATCTTTAGCTTAAAATGTGAATGGGATGACCTAAACATCACTGATTGTGCCACATCTTGAATGATCAAAAACAAAATTTTGATGAGCCAGTCTAGACTACAAATGACTGAAAAATTCATGAAGTAGACACAATCGTTTAGAATTAAAAAATTTTTTTACTATTAATATGCATGGTTGACTCAATTTGTTGATTTCTGGAAAGCAAATGTTTATATTTAATAGTAGCAAGTGGATTGCAGTTTTCCAATAAATGTCACAGAATTGTGGCAGAGAGCCAGGAAGAAGAAAAGCTCCATTAGTGAAGTGAGACACACTTCTGTAGCTATGGAAACTATAAACCCTACTAAGTCTCGAAAAGGTATTCTCTTTGTATTTGTACTATTAATTAGACATTAGTAGAGGTTAATGAGGACCCTAGATAACTGCTAGATTAAATATAGGTATAATTGTATTAATCAGAGGCCTGGGGTCTCTAAGAGGCATCATTGGGTAGTTTAGTATTTATTTTGTGTGAAAATTAAACTACTTAATTTCCTTTTCTTTGAATTGATTTATTATTAGTCCTTAACTACAAAAATACTTTCTATTTAAAAATGTTTTCTAGATTATTGCTGTAGTTCAGGTTTTAATTTGAGAATAAATGAGAGAATATGAACATCATTCAGTTTAGTAAATTAATGTTGACCAGTATTTGTGTTTACTGATAAATGCATATTAAGAAGTACACAAGTAAATTTTATGAATAAATAATGTTTTAGGTATAAATTAGGCACTTAAGTAATTCACAATAATTTTTGTAAAATGATTGGTGCTTTTACCAGTTAAAACTTTTTGATGGATACCCTGACTGGCCTATAAGCTTAATATTTCCCCCTAATTATACAAACAGACTTACTCTGAAGAAAATTTAAGATTAGGTCTGTAATCAGGGTTGGTTGCCTATACTCAATTGATAGAATTATAATGGGCTGCTTGTTGTGGCAAGCTTCAGGAGGGAGATGGTGTCAGATTCCAGAAATAGAAAGGTAAACTAGAACTGAAAGATAGCTACTGAGTAATTGTGTTCTCACCATACTTGTTTGCTTGTTTGTGTATAAATCCAAAAGTAGTTTTCATTTAAATTTACATGTGTTTTGTTTTCTTATACATTTATATTAGGAAGTCTTTCTTCAACTTGTTAGACCTTTGCAGAAACAGCAACTGTCAACCAGCGTGGAAGCCAATTGTATTTTAGAATATCCCAAATCAAATAGACATAGAAGTGAAATTTAGCTGTCCTTTATTGTATGAGCAAAATGAAACAAAAAGTGAACTATGAGAAGTAAACTCTTGGAAAAATCATTTTAGGTTGGACCCTAAATCTTGCCCAGAAAAAAGAACCCATTCATTGGGAAATGCCAAATTAGCGGGAAATAGGTAGAGAAAAAATAGGCCTTCTTCCATTAAAAACTATTTGAATATTCACCACTACCTAGTTCTTGAACAAAGATAGACTAGAGCGTTATATGGAGGATCCTTCTCAGTGTTGGACCTCTCCTTTTCCTATTCCTTTTTAGTAGGACAGTGTTCATCTACTTGACTATTGATTGTATTTTGCAGTGATAATGGATTGTATTAAACATAGCTCTTTATAAAGGGACTGGATGTTGTGTCCTGTGAGAAAAATACCATATTAGTGATCAAAATGTGGATGCGCTTATCTGAAATAGTGGCACATCCACATTTGGATTGCTAAAATCCTTAAACATAGATAAAATTCAGTTGAGAAATTCAGAGGATAACTTCTAATAAAAGTGAGAGTGAAAAAGGGGCTTCTGGGTGGCTCAGTTGGTTGAACGTCTGACTCTTGGTTTCTGCTCAGGTCGGGATCTCATGGGTCTTGGGATTGAGCCCCTGGTGGGCTCCACACTCAGCAGGGAGTCTGCTTCAAGATTCTGTCCCTCTACCCCTCCCACCCCACAAGTACATGCAGTCTCTCAAATAAATAAATCTTTTTTAGAATGAGATTACTTGTTCTCTCTCTCTTTTTTTTTTTTAAGATTCTATTTATTTGAGAGAGAGAGACAGAGATAGCGAGAGAGAGAATGAGTGGGGAGGAGAGAAAGAAGCAGACTCTCACTGAGCAGGGAGCCAGATTCAGTTCTCGATCCCAGGGCCCTGGCATCATGACTTGGGCCAAAGGCAGATGCTTAACCGATTGAGCCACCCAGGTGCCTGTCTTTGAAAAAATAAGAGTAAAAAAGGTTTTATCAGTTAAAATAGCTAGGAGTAGACAGGAAAAAGTAATCTCCCTAATTTTGGTATTTAAGATTGAATAGAAATACAGGTTGCAGAGTCTGTACCTCAGGATGATTCAGATCACTCCTTTGAGTCTTTAGGGTAAGACTCTTGAATTCTCCATTTCCAGGAATTAAAAGAGAAGTCTCTCTCTCTGTCTCTCTCTCTCAGCAGCAGGAAGTTTTTCCCTTGATACTTTGTTTTGTTACTTTGTGTTCTCTGTATATTTTGTCTTCCACCGTAGGTGATTCTTGGATACCCTAGGTATCTAAAAAGCTCCTTCTTTGTCTTTTGTACATCTTCTCAGTACAGATTTTAATGAGAGCTAAGTGTCAGGTGATTAGACACGACTATTCTGAATGAACCAATAAACTGACAAATCTTGTTTTAGGCAATTAGGCTATGGTATACAAAGGAAACAAAATGGTTTCCTAATAAGTTCAGGTTTGAATATTTATTTAAAAACTCTATTAGGGGGCGCCTGGGTGGCTCAGATGGCTAAGCGTCTGCCTTCAGCTCAGGTCATTATCCCAGGATCCTGGGATCGAGCGCCACATCAGGTTCCATGCTCGGCGGGGAACCTGCTTCTCTCTCTCCCTCTACTGTTCCCCCTGCTTGTGCGCTCTTCCTCTGTCAAATAAATAAATGAAGTCTTTAAAAAAAAAAAAAAAAGCTGTTAAAGTTCAGGAGTTTTCAGGGAGAGGTATTTCATAATACAGAACAGTGCTCGCTCTTCTTTGTATCGTTAAAATAAAACTCAGTTGAGGGGCGCCTGGGTGGCACAGCGGTTAGGCGTCTGCCTTCGGCTCAGGGCGTGATCTCGGCGTTGTGGGATCGAGCCCCACATCGGGCTCCTCTGCTGTGAGCCTGCTTCTTCCTCTCCCACTCCCCCTGCTTGTGTTCCCTCTCTCGCTGGCTGTCTCTATCTCTGTCAAATAAATAAATAAAATCTTTTAAAAAATAAAATAAAAAAATAAAACTCAGTTGAATTTCAATTTGTAAATTTTGGAAAATTGTAAATCACAGTTACTTTGTCTCAGGTTAGAAAATTATAAGAAGAAAATAGATTCTAAAGTGGTTTAGACAAATTCATATTTTAAGTTTAATGTTCTGCAAGTTGTGTTCTGTGTCTTTCTTGGCTTTTTTTCTCCCTTTGCCTGACAGGATAAGAAGGTGTGTCCCATATAATTGTTTTTTTCAGTTTGTTAAACATATTTTTTATGTTTATGGCTACCTTTGAGCTAAGGGTAGAAAGACATTGAGTCTCTTATTGCCTTAAAGGTGAGTTGTTTTCTAACAGCTTACCTAAGTAACTGCAGACTTTTGCCTTACTCAGTTTCTCCATTGAAACAAGGGTCACACACAAGTTATGTTGTGGGACCCCCTTCTCTGCTTTACAGCAGATCCAGTTACGAGATTTAATGCCCAACTTCATAGGAACGTTTAATATCTCACTTCATGGGGCCAGTGTTCTTGTTTAACAGCAACATTTAATGCTCTGGCCATATAGAATTTTAAAACATTAAGGCAATTTGAAAAAACTTTCCTTATATGCTTATCATATTCTCTCCCATTCAACATATCAACATGAAGAAGGCAGTGGGTGTAGTGGTTAAAAATGTGGGCCTTGGAACAGGACTGCCTGGGTTCAGGTTCTGGTTATGTTGTTCACTAGGTGTGTGATAGCTTGGACAAGTTCACTGACCTCTCTGCCTCAGTTTTCTCATCTGTAAAATGCTGTTGAGTTACAAGAATTAAATGAGCTAATATAAGTAAAGTGCTTAGAGTAGTGCCTAGCATAAGCTACATAAGTTGCTATTATTATTATTATTATTATTTTATTGAAATACCCTTGCTACATTATCTTTTTTTGAAAAGGGTAAAAACCATACTTTTATTATAAGGTCATTATTAGTGCTGAAGAAAAAGTAGAAAACATCACATTTTAAATAAAGCAAAATAAACATCAGTTTTGGTTGTTCTGGCATTCTGTATTTGTGGTCATTTTCTTTGGGTGGTTTCTTGAATTATCTGTAGGAATAATAACAGTGCCAAAGTTTCTTTGGGTTTGAAAACAAGAATTTTTGCCATTAAAAGAGCAACTAATACTGCCAGCCATCTCTTTATTATTAAGGATTGTACTGTTTAGGGTGACTGTTTTTTTAAGGCTTAGTTTTCTTATTTTGAGTGAATTAGATGAAGTGGAAAAGCTTTAGATAGTTGGTTCCAGGCTGGCCACCATGGAAAAATTACTTCTATCTTACTTGCAATTCAGTTAATCTATAGGTACCTGTTTGATAGTAGAAAAAGGTGCAGAATGTATACTCAGGAAACATATTTAAATATCAGTTTTACATTTTGCTAGTCATGTTTCATTTCATCCTTTCATCCTCATTTCCTCTTTATCTAACAGGGTTATTATGAAGTTTATATGGAATAATGTTTTTCATTATGCTGGTGCTTTTAAACATTTGGATGCAAATCTCCAACTTGCTATAGATATTTTGAGAAAAAATCGGATATATGTATTTGAAGGAAAGTTAATTTTTAAGGACAAGTCATTCTTTTTGGGTGTTTAAGATATTTTTAGGGGCGCCTGGGTGGCTCAGTTGCTACCCGTCTGCCTTCGGCTCAGGCGTGATCCCAGCGTTCTGGGATTGAGCCCCCCCCACCCCCGCCGTCAGGCTCCTCCACTGGGAGCCTGCTTCTTCCTTTCCCACTCGTGATGCTTATGTTCCCTCTCTCACTGGCTGTCTCTCTCTCTGTCAAATAAATAAATAAAATCTTTAAAAATATATATATATATATTTTAGTAGAGGGGCGCCTGGGTGGCTCAGTTGGTTAAGCAACTGCCTTTGGCTCAGGTCATGATCCTGGAATCCCAGGATCAAGTTCCGCATCAGGCTCCCTGCTCAGTGGAGTCTGCTTCTCCCTCTGACCCTCCCCTCCTCGTGCTCTCTTTCTCTCTCAAATAAATAAAAATCTTTAAAAAAAAAAAAAAAGGTAGAAAATTTTCAAAAATTGAAAGCTTATTTTTTCAAATTATAATGTAATTATACTTTTTAATGTTTATTACAAAAAAGTTAGGCTCTTGTGAAAAGTATAAAACATATAAAGTAGAAATCCTACCACATAGAGATAACCACTGTTCACATTTTGATGTACAATATGTTATTCTCTACTTACCTGTTTTTTCTGCGTATATGGGTATTTTATGTTTGTCTTTTCTAAAATAGGATTGGGGCACCTAGGTGGCTCAGTTTGGTTGAGCGTCAGACTTGGTTTCGTCTCAGGTGGTGATCTCAGGATCCTAGGATCGAGCCCCACGTGGGGCTCTGCATTCAGTGCGGAGTCTGAGATTCTCTCTCCCTCTTCCTCTCCCGCTTGTTCTCTCTCTCTCTCAAATAAATAAATCCATAAAAAAAAATAAAATAGGACCATATTATGAATTTTGTAACCTGTTTTTATCTCTTAGTATATTTTGAACACCACTCTAGGTTATTAAATGGAGTGTAATGTACTTTATTTTTTATTGCAAAACTTTAAATAATACAAAAATATAAAGTAAAAATCACAAAAATTCTCATCTCTCCTAGATAACCACTATTATATTTCTATACATATATGTTTTTTACATTAGTGAGATTGTTTTCACTTGATTTTATATTACTTACAGCTTGCTTCCTTCACTCAGCAATATATTTTCTGCGGCCCGAGTAGATCTTTATCTTTATTTTTAACAGCCACATGTATTTCTTGATATGATATGCCATCATTGCCATCAATTACTTAACCACTGTGCCCACAATAGCCAAACTATGGAAAGAGCCCAGATGTCCATTGACAGATGAATGGATAAAGAAGATGTGGTGTATATGTATATACAATGGAATATTATGCAGGCATTAAAAAAAAGAAATCATCTTGCCATTTGCAATGGTGTGGATGGAACTAGAGGGTATTATGCTAAGTGAAATAAGTCAATCAGAGAAAGACAATTATCATGTGATCTCACTTATATGGAATTTGAGAAACAAGGCAGAGGATCATAGGGGAAGAGAGGAAAAAATGAAACAAGAAGAAACCAGAAAGGGAGACAAACCGCAAGAGACTCTTCATCTCAGGAAACAAACTAAGGGTTGCTGGAGTGAAGGGGGATGGGGGGGATGGGGTGGCTGGGTGGTGGACATTGGGGAGAGTATGTGTTGTGGTAAGTGCTGTATATTGTGTAAGACTGATGAATCACAGACCTGTACCCCTGAAATAATACATTATATGCTAAAATTACTTAACCACTCCCCTGTTGATGAGATTTAGACTGTTTCTAGTTTTTGCTTTTATTTTTTTATTTATTTATTTTATTTTTTAAAATTTTATTTATTTATTCGACAGAGATAGAGACAGCCAGCGAGAGAGGGAACACAAGCAGGAGGAGCGGGAGAGGAAGAAGCAGGCTCACAGTGGAGGAGCCCGATGTGGGGCTCAATCCCATAACGCTGGGATCACGCCCTGAGCTGAAGGCAGACGCTTAACCGCTGTGCCACCCAGGCGCCCCTTATTTATTTATTTTTTAAGATTCTATTTATTTGACAGAGAGAGCAGCAGCAAGAGAGGGAATACAAGCAGGAGGGGTGGGAGAGGGAGAAGCAGGCCTTCCCCGGAGCAGGGAGCCCAGTTTGGGGCTCTATCTCAGAATGATGGGATCATGACCTGAGCTGAAGGCAGACACTTAACAACTGAGCCACCCAGGCACCCCTAGTTTTTGCTTTTATAACCAGTGCTGTAGAGAGCAATCATCTATCTATCTATCTATCTCTTTGCATACTTAACTATATTTTTTCTTAATTTAAATTTACAGAACTATAATTATTGGGAAAAAGCATATACACATTTTAAGGGATCATGGTATCTCTCGCCTCCAAAAGGTTTTACCAATTTATATCCATTAGCATTAGCAATTTCCCTGAACCTTTGCCAGCACAAAGTATCATCTTTATTTATTTACTTATTTATCTTGAGAGAGAGAGAGCGCTTGCACGTGAGCATGCGCACGCTTGGGGGGGAGGGGGGCAAAAGGAGAGAGAGAGAGAGAGAATCACAAGCAGGCTCATGATGTGAGCCAAAATCAAGAGTTGGACACCTAATGGACTGAGCCACCCAGGAGCCCTGCCAAGGATTATCTTTAAAAAATTATTACAATTTCATATGCTATGCTATCTTATTCTTTTAATTTGCTCTTCAAATTGGATATTTTTGGGATGCCTGGGTGGCTCAGTCAAGTAAGCATCTGCATTCATCTCAGGCAGGGTCCTGGGATCGAGTTCCACATCAGTCCCACATCCCTGCTTAGCAGGGAGCCTGCTTCTCCCTCTGCCTGCTCTGCCCACCACTCCCCCTGCTTGTGCTCTCTCTCTCCCTCTCTCTGACAAATAAATAAAATCTTTTTTAAAAAGTTTAAAAAAAAATTGGATATTTTTTAATATATACATTGGCCATTTGTATATCTTTTTGAATTGTCTTTTCTTATCCTTTGCTAAGTTTTCTTTTTCTTTTTTTTTTTTTTTTTTTTTAAAGATTTTATTTATATTTATTTGACAGAGATAGAGACAGCCAGTGAGAGAGGGAACAGAAGCAGGGGCAGTGGGAGAGGAAGGAGCAGGCTCATACTGGAGGAGCCTAATGTGGGGCTCGATCCCATAACGCCGGGATCACGCCCTGAGCTGAAGGCAGACGCTTAACCGCTGTGCCGCCCAGGCGCCCCCTTTGCTAAGTTTTCTATTGGAGTGTTTGTTTTCCTCCTAATTGATTTAAATATTCCCCTAAAAGGGAATTAATTATTTTCTTATAGGTGATATGTGGTACTTAGTTGTCATTAATGTTTTTTTGTCAAAAATTATTACAATATCTATAAGTTTGTGATTACTTCAAACTTTGAAGACCCACAGATGTTGGATAGTTTATATGTGCTTTATAAATAAAAATTAAGATCGAAGTAGAGTTGTTTTGGTTCCTCAAAAGGTTAGTAGCTTAAAGTGTTCAAGGGTGTTAATCCTTATGAAATTGACAGTTTTATTATCTTTTAATCACTCTCAATTCATCCTTCTTGAAAATGCATGATACTTTATCATATGACTAAGTGTTGTAGATGTTATATCCTTTAAAGTCAAATCATATATTTGATATATTATAAAATCTGAAAATCTTTAGCTGAGATATTAAAGTTTAATTATATGCTTCTAACTTTTTTAAGCTGTACATTGTTATAAATTTTCTTTTAGTTGTCAATAATTTCATAAATTGTGATAGATTACCTTTTTTGTTAGGTGCTTGCTGTTTCTATAATATATTAAGGTACTTGTAAAATATTAAGCATCTCCTCAGTAGTACTATGTGTCATAATTTCAACGTAGTGTGTGATGAGTTAATGTAAACCCTAAAGCTTAATTTGATTGTCTGAGTATACTATTCAGTTATTGATTTCTTTAGAATATTCACTTAGGTTTGTCTCTGAATGGAGTCTTTTGAATAGAATAATTTACTTTTGGAATATAGTAGTGTTTGTACTTGGGGTTTTGAAGCTGGGCAGAAAGGCATGGATATGGGAATGGATTCACATCCTTTTCCTGCCTGGGTTAATTTAAAAATGTAATCCTTTTTAAAATTCAAAATTAATGGCAATTTTATTTTTTGTGAAGATTCATGAAAATGCCAGGGTTTTTTTTAAGATTTATTTATTTGACACAGAGAGAGAGAGAGCGAACATAAGCAGGGGGAGCGACAGGCAGAAGGAGAGGGAGAAACTGAGCAGGATCCTCATGCAGAGCTCGATCCCAGGACCCTGCACTCATGACCTGAGCCACAAGCAGACACTTAACTGACTGAGCCACCCAGGTGCCGCAAAATGCCAGATTTATTTATATTTTTAAAGATTTTATTTATTTCTTTATTTGAGAGAGAGAGAGCACAAGCAGGGGGAGCTGCAGAGCGAGGGAGAAGCAGGCTCCCCCTTGGGTGTGGAGCCTGATGCAGGGCTGTATCCCAGGACCCTGGGATCATGACCTAGGCTGAAGGCAGACACTTAATCAACTGAGCCACCCAGGTGCCCCAAAATGCCAGGTTTAACGACGTATTTTTTCTAGTTATATTAGTGCCCCAAATGAATAAACTGGTTTTAGGTCTACTGTGTTTTGAATACTGCAGGCCTGTAATACTCATACTATATATAAGTAAATGAATTAAACAACAGAGTCTTAGAATTTTATTTTAACAGATCAAGTTTATAAAATGTGACTTTTACTGAGTGCTTGTATCTATCTTTCTAGAAGATGTTATAGTGAAACATCTTACAAGCAAATTGGCATTGGCATTTGCCATTGGAATAACTTTAATTCACCCCTTAGTACTGTAGCATGGTGGCGTTTTTAACAAAGTGATTTTGAATATAGATAAAAAGGGTGTAATCTCCTAAATGGTGGGTATGTAGAGTAGGGTGAGGAAGGGAAGCAAATTAAAGGAAGCAAATGGTAAATTGAATTTTTAAGTTTATTATTATAAGAAACTGTCATTTTTTGTACAGTGTAAGCATGAAAGATTATCAGAATTTTTTTCAAACATCAAAGCTTGTATTTTAACCTGTTTTCTTGTTAGAACTTTATTTTTTCCAGATGCTATTTTCAGCTATAGCTGTTAGTGGGCTGAATGTATCCAGTCTTCCTAGTTGTTCATTAACCTGTTAGCACTTGACTGCTTTAATAGGTTCAGGAAAATCTGCTGCTTGTTAGTTGAAATGGTTAAGACCTGCAGTTGGAACTGTTCTGCTTCTAGTATATCTTTGAATTCATTTTGAGAAAAGTTTAACTTTAATAGACTGATCTTACGGGGTGCCTGAGTGGCACAGCGGTTGAGCGTCTGCCTTCAGCTCAGGGCGTGATCCCAGCATTCTGGGATCGAGCCCCACATCAGGCTCTTCGACTATGAGCCTGCTTCTTCCTCTCCCACTCCCCCTGCTTGTGTTTCCCTCTCTCGCTGTCTGTCTCTATCTCTGTTGAATAAATAAATAAAATCTTTAAAAAAAAATAGACTGATCTTACATCATGATAAATAAAAGTAGGATTATTTACATTATAGGAGAGTGGTCAAGTAGGTAGCTTACACTAGTGTTGTATCATATTTTGGTTATGGAACTGTAAACTTCAGCTTTCCAGTTTTTTAAATGAAATATAGAGGCATAAGACCATTTTTTTCACTAGGAGGCTTTTTAAGCTAAGACGAAATAAAAATTATTTTAAAATATTGAACTAATTAAAATCCTTAGGGTACAGTTTAATGTTATTTTCCTTTTCTGGGTTAAGGAAAGGTAGAAAAATCTTGGTTATCATCTTTTGTTTAGTAAGTGTTCATTAATGAAATCCATGCTATTATTATAAATCATGTACTCAGAGAATAGTTAATGCTAGAAGAAAATGCCTATGATGGATATTAAATTTTAAAAAAAGAAGACATAAAATAATGATCCCAGTTTTATTTAAAAACAATAAGACTAGTAGGAAATAAATTAAAATGTTAGAATGCTGATCTCTGAGAATTGGGATTTGAAGTGACTATTTTTTCTTTTATACTTGAAAAAAATGCTTCCAAATTTCCAATAATGATATATCCTTTATATATCCTTTTTGTTTATCACTTTTATGCCTTAATAAAGCATAAAAATGTTTGGGTCGCCTGGGTGGCTTAGTCAGTTAAGCATCTGCCTTTGGCTCAGGTGGTCCTGAGCCCCGCATCAGGCTCCATGCGCAGCGGGGAGCTGGAGTCTGCTTCTCCCTCCCCCTCTGCCCCTCCCCCCCGTCCATTATCTTTCTCTCTCTCAAATAAATAAAATAAAAATGTTAAAATAAGAATCATGTATTAGAACATTGTTACTAACTCTGAAACTTTTATTTTTTTATTTTTTAAAAAGATTTTATTTATTGAAGAGAGAGAGGCATTGAGAGAGAGCAGGAGCAGGGAGGAGAGGGAGAAGCAGGCTCCTGGCTGAGTAGGGAGCCCAGCGTGAGGCTGGGTCCTGGGATCTTGACTTGAGCCAAAGGCAGACACTAAACCGACTGAGCCACCCAGTGGATTTTAAAATCTTTAAAAGAAAAAAAATTGCCTCTGGAAAGGGATCAAGAAAATTATCATCTTGGGGCGCCTGGGTGGCACAGCGGTTAAGCGTCTGCCTTCGGCTCAGGGCGTGATCTCGGCGTTATGGGATCGAGCCCCACATCAGGCTCTTCGGCTATGAGCCTGCTTCTTCCTCTCCCACACCCCCTGCTTGTGTTCCCTCTCTCGCTGGCTGTCTCTATCTCTGTCGAATAGATAAATAAAATCTTTAAAAAAAAAAAAAAAAGAAAATTATCATCTTTTCATGATCAAGAAAGTCGAGACTACCATTCTTTAAGCCGTTGCATTTTCTCAGGAAAGACCTTTGTCTTCCTCTCCTCCCATTTCATAAAAAGACCTCAATCAAGTAACTCCTGGTGTAGAACTTGAAGACTCAGATGCCATAGGACTCAGACAGTGTAATGTAAATCAGTGAAATTGGCTGAATTGTACTTACAGTAACTGGAAAGCACACTAAAAGAGGCAGCTCCAGTTTTCCTTTTGGGAACATATACTTAATGTTGCCAGATCTTCTGATTTGTTAAGAGATGCCAGAAATCTGGATTTTTATGTGAAATCCCATTATTAAATGTTGACAACTAATTCAAAATGTTTTAGAACACTGCACGCCAGAGAACACTTCTATAGTCCAGATATGTACTGTAGAAAATACAGGACCTGCAGAAGGAAAAGCTATATATATTTTTTAAGATTTTATTTTTTTTATTTGAGAGAGAGTGTGAGCAAGAGAGAGAGCACGAGCAGTGGCAGAGGGAGAGGGAGAAGCAGACTTCCCTGCTGAGCAGGGAACCCAACGCTGGGCTCGATCCCAGGACCCCAGCATCATGACCTGAGCTGAAGGCAGATGCCTAACCAACTGAGCCACCAGGCAGCCCAAAGCTGTGTATTTTTAAGTGAAATTAGAGTCATCTTGAACATGAGGTATTCACCTGATTGCCTTTGGAATAAAATAAATAATGCTCATGGAATGTATCAGTAATACTTCTTCACTGCATACCCTTTTGAGGGCAGGAATTATGACTTTTATTATTGTTAGTAACTCCAGTTAAAAGCTCCAAAATTCAGTGGTTCCTGGTAACCCCTCAGTGACTGCATGTAATTTAAGCCCATGTAGTTCCATCCATAAGAGAGTTTAAGGTTAATGGTAGAGACAATCACAGATTATAACCAGTTTACATGTAAACCTTTGGCACATTTTAGGTTGGGGGATTTTAGGTTGGCGGAGCAGTTGCGGTACTGTGTTGTTAATGTGTGTTTAGCTCTTGTTTATCCTAGCATCTATATTTTTTAGTCTTACTAGGAAAATAGTAATTGTTCGTATATTTTTTTACTTTGTTTCCCTTACCTAAAAAGTGAACAAATGTGAGTAATTGAACTTCATTGTTTTTACTTTTGTTTTTTAAAGATGCTTGCCAAGGTGCCTGGGTGGCTCCGTTGGTTGGGTGTCTGGCTCTTGATTTGGGCTCAGGTCATGATCTCAGGGTCTTGAGCTCAAGCCCCCACTCAGCACTGGGCACGGAACCTGCTTGAGATTCTCTCTCCCCCTCTCCCTATGCTCCTCCCCCTGCTCGCATGTACACACTCTGTCTCTCTAAAATGCATAAAATCTTTAAAGATGCTGGCTACATCATTAGATATTCTTCTCTTATGAGTCTTTTTTTTTTTTTTTTAAAGATTTATTTATCTGGGGGAAAGAGAGAGTGTGTGTCTGTGCATGCACTCCAGCGGAGGGAGAGGGGCAGAGTCTTTAAGCAGACTCCATGTTAAGCCTGAGCCAGACCCAGGGCTCAATCCCAGGACCCTGAGATCACGACCTGAGCTGAAACCAAGAGTCAGACCCTCAATGGACTGTGCCATTCAGGCGCCCCTCTTCTGAGTCTTTTTGTATGAACTTTGAATTCTGTTTCATGCATACATCCATCTATCCATCCATTCAGTAAACATCATCTTGACCTTATCAAAGATGCTAAGGCCCTGCATGATCTGTGCTCTACCATATCCACTAACCTTATCTCAGGCCAGCAGGGGAATCTCTCGATTACTGTGTTCTAGCAACATTGTACACCTTTCAGTTACTCAGACATGCCATGTCTTTTCCTGCCTCAAGACTTTAGCACATGCTGTTGCCTCAGATATCTTGCTTCTCTTTCTGCTCTTTGAGTTGCTGATTCTTTCTTACACTCAGGAACCACTCAGAGAGGCCTTGAGTATCTTCTCTTAAAGTAGTCCCTATGTTATTCTTTCTTACAGATTTGTTTGTTTTCTTCTTAGCATTCATTTTCCTTTGTATTTTAAAAAAATTATTTCCTTGTTCCAGATTTTTTTCTTCTCAATACCGAAAAACTCCTTAAGGACAGGGACCTTTTTTGCTTTACTCAATTTTGCATCCTTGACTCACAGTAAATTACTTTTGAATTGATTAATTATCATCAGCATAATAATCATATCGTATGCCTATACTATGCTGGACAGTGCTTTTCATGTATATTGTATGCATTATTGCCAGTGCTCTTAACTCCAAAGGTAGGTAGATATTTCTGCCATATTGTACAAGTAACTTGTCTCCAGTCATACAGAAAATAAGTGATAGAGATATAATGAAAGCCCAATTCTCACTACCTTTGCTCTTTCATTATGGCATGATACCTACCTCTTATTTATTGTAAATAGTATTGGTATCTTAACACAGGGATCATACTGCTTTGCTATAGTGATTGTAGACATTTCTAAGGAAACTTGTGGCTTTCTCCTTCCTCCCTTATCCCCCTTCATGCAAAAAAAAGTTTACAATAGTATTTAAAACGCTTACTAATAGTATCTCATGATTTTGAATCTCTGATCAAGCCAAATGAGAATTCATGTATTTTTATTTAATAATAATATTGATACTCTCTTGTATTAGAACTTTTTCCCCCTGAGTCTTAACCTCTTAATTCTTCTATATGTTATAACTAGCCATTTAAACATTAATAGGTGTAGAAGGATTTGTTATGTGTCTTTTTTTTTTTAAAGATTTTATTTATTTATTCATTTGACAGAGATAGAGACAGCCAGCGAGAGAGGGAACACAAGCAGGGGGAGTGGGAGAGGAAGAAGCAGGCTCATAGCAGAGGAGCCTGATGTGGGGCTCGAGCCCATAACGCTGGGATCACGCCCTGAGCCGAAGGCAGACGCCTAACCGCTGTGCCACCCAGGCGCCCCTGTTATGTGTCTTTTAAGCATCTGCTTCTATAGCATAGCCACTGCAAATAGAAATAATTGAATTCTCTCCTACAGCATTTTTGAAACCATGCCACTGAAGTCCCTCAACTTTTTACACCTTCATCTCAAAAATTTTGGGGGGTCTTCTCATGTTCTATTTTATTTTTCTCTCACGTCAGTGGAAGAAATGTCCAGTCTTTCTAAGGTGCCCCCAACCTCTTAGACTTGATTCCATGACAGTTATTTCATGTTAATATTTTAATATTTTCCATCTCTTCCTTTTCATTATTCTTTTTCCATGTCTTTGTTTACTTATGGCCATAGTTTTCAAACTTTTAAACTTTGATTTCTGTGGAGGTACCTCTGCACATGATATAATTTTAAAAAAGTGTACTTAAAAAAGAAAATGAATTCCTTGTGGTAGTATAATCCTATAAAAATGCCCTGGAAAAAAGTTTTATTTAGTCATTGTTATATTAATCTCAACTTCACCATCCAGTGATGCTAACCCTTTGTTAGCATTAAGGAATTCTTTAGGAAATTCGCTTATGATTTTATGGTTGTCAAACCTGATGGCATTTTTCTTTTTTTTTTTTTTTTTAAAGATTTTATTTATTTATTCGACAGAGATAGAGATAGCCAGCGAGAGAGGAAACACAAGCAGGGGGAGTGGGAGAAAGAAGCAGGCTCATAGCGGAGGAGCCTGATGTGGGGCTCGATCCCCTAACGCCGGGATCACGCCCTGAGCCGAAGGCAGACTCTTTAACCGCTGTGCCACCCAGGTGCCCCATGATGGCATTTTTCTTAATTAAATTTCTTCTTTTTGTCCTCTCTTGGATCTTCAAGCCTTTCCTTATTCCTGGCTATCTCCCTTACACCATCAAATATACACAGTTTCTTCTTCCACACAATAAAATAAAATAAACCCTTTATTTGGTCCTGTCTCCTTAAGTATTTTTTTCCTTGTCTTTGGAAGGACTTTGTTAAATAATAGTCTATATTTCTGCTTACACTGCATTTACTTCCTCACTTATTTTGCCTTCTGGCTTCTCTCCCCATCACTCCCTTGATACTTCTTTGGCAAAAGTATCGAGAAATACCTTTTGCCACATCAAATAAATGCATTCTTCCTTGTTGAACTTTTTTTCCTTACTTGAACTGAATGAGGCATTTTCATTTTTGGCAGTCCACTTCCAAGACTTCTTTTTTTGACACTGTGCTCTTCAGGCTCTTCTCTGACTGTAGCTTCTTACCTGGCTTCTTTTCTTATTCTGATCCTCTGCCTTTTCATTCTATATATGGTCTGTCATTAATCTTATGTATTCCCACAGCTTCTGTTTTTTTGCTCATTCATGCAGTCATCAAATGATGCCTGTGTTTGTGCCATCCAACGTGCTATTGCTGAGAGTGAGAAGGACTGACGCAGTTACTATGCTCATTATGTGAATAGCCTAATAGGAAATACATGTAGATTAACTGAGAATTGTGGAACAGTGTGTGATAAATATTCTGAAAAAGGAAATACATAGAAGGATACTTAACTAAGACTGGAGTGGTTGGGAAAAGCTTTTTGGGAAGAAGTAACAGTTGAAAAGGGATTTGGGAAGGTCAGTGTCTTAGGCAGAAGCAGTAGCATTTGCAAAGAAATAAAAGTAGGAGAGTGTTTAGCTGAAGAATGAAGATCATTGTATCTTGGGAGTGTAGAGGGAAAGAGGAGAATGAGGGAGGGATAAGGTTGAAGGGTTTTAAAATAGGCACTCATTACTATTGATTCAACAAATATTTAGTGCTCTGTTGTGTTACTCTACAGCTAAACTTTCACATAAGTATATATATTTTTAAAAGATTTTGCTTTTAAGTGATCTCAAATTTATTTGAAGCTCAAATTTACAACCCCAATATCAAAAGTTGCAGTTCACCAACTGAACCAGCCAGGCACCAAAACATAAGTATATATTTTAATAACGTGTTTTTCACTCCTGCTGCTGTGAAGAATCAAAACTAGGTTTTAGAGGCTGAGTCTATGATAATTGATTACTGCTGTAGACTGGTGTTATCATGGGTTTGTACTCGTTATATTACTGATTCAGAATGTTCCAAGACTCTTTTATTGATTATTCAAGATTTTGGCTTTCTGTCTCTGATTTTAAATTATAATCATTGCCATTAATGTGTAATCTTTTCTTTAAATGTTTAATATATATGGCCTTATTCTAATTAGATTTTCAGTTCTTTGAGGGCATAGACTACTGTGTCTAATTTCTTTTACATCTTCATTTGTGTTAGAGTACAAAGGGTATATTTGTGTGTGTATGTGCAGAATTTATATGTTTACAAGATTAAGACACTTAATTTTTTTTAACCTCAAAGGGCTTAACTCAATGTCTTTTATATAGGACACATACAATTTTTGTCAAATATTTACTTAAGTAATCTGAAACATCTTCAAATTTATAGAAGGTTGTCAAGTAGAACATGGTAATATTAGTTATTCTTCCTCTCTGAGCAAAGAACTTATCAATATGGGTTAAAATTACAATGGCATCACTACTTTTAGCCAAGGTAGAGTAATAGGTTTACCCTCCTGCCTGAAGCACCTAAAAAGAGAGAGAAAATATATGAAACATTGGTTCTCTTTACATTTACCATCAGACAGTAAAAGACAGTGACAATGAAAGGGGGGTGAAGGGCAAATGAGATGAGCCCTACAAGTGCCCTGGCTTACTCCTTGAAGACAGTATGTAGGCTGTGGTGGTGTAGAAAGGGGCAATCCAAGTGGAGCCCAGTGGTCTCCCTGAGTTGAGGAAGTAAAGCTAGGAGACTGGGAAAGCCAAGATACCTACAGTTCTCAGGGCAGAGCACTGGAAAGGAGGGAAATGCACATGGAGAGAATTCTGAGGATCAGCAGAGGGTCTCCTTTGAGTATTCATTTGAGTAGTGATCATTACATGTATTCGAGAAAGCTACCCAAGACTGAGGAAAAAACTGAAAGGATTAGAGAGAGAGAGAACAGTGCTTAGAACTCAAAAAGGGCTGGATACAATGCCCATTTGTACTAATGAGAGTAGAAAACCTTTATAATTCAGGGGACATTAGGTAGTGTTAAGAAGCGTCTTGCTTCAGTAGTAAAGAAAAATGAACCCTGGGCTAAACATGCTCTGCTCATGTCTAACAAAGCTGAAAAAAGCAAGAACTGAAAGGATCAAACTATTTCCAAGTAACTTTTACTTATTTATTTATTTATTTTTTAAAAAGATTTTATTTATTTATTTGACAGAGAGAGACAGCCAGCGAGAGAGGGAACACAAGCAGGGGGAGTGGGAAAGGAAGAAGCAGGCTCCCAGCAGAGCAGGGAGCCCGATGCGGGGCTCGATCCCAGGACCCTGGGATCACGCCCTGAGCCAAAGGCAGAATTTAACGACTGAGCCACCCAGGCGCCCCTATTTCCAAGTAACTTAAATCCCCCCAAAAGCTCAAGAATATTTATAAGAATGTAAAAACATCTAGCACACGGCAAGGTAAAGTTCTCAATGTCTGGCATCCAATCAGAAATCACCATAGTACTCTCAAAGTTTGTTTTATTGTATAGAAAAACACTAGTCATAGAAAGAAGCAGGAAGTTTTAATACATAGTGAGAAAAATCAATGAGTCAAAACTGATCTGGAAATGACGGGTGGCCTCTGTTGTTTGCACCCATTGTCATTGCACCCATTCTGTTGTTTGCACCCAGGTTATCGGGCTCTCCAACACCCATGAGGCAAAAAGAAAACCCAGGGACCCACTGCTTTATGGTTCCTAGCTGGTCTGCCTTCTTTTCTCCCATTTTTCAGTCTTCTTATGTGTGTTCTTGAAAAGTGTATGTAACATCCAGGGTTTTTAGCTGACCTTGGAGGAACAGGGAAAACTGTGTCTACTCCATCTTCCCAATAGAGAATGTTTCTGAGACTTTCATTTTTGGAGTGAAAACAAGCATTTTTTGCTAAATCAATTGGACATCCATATGAAAAACAATGAACTTTGACTTCAACCTCATAATACAGCAAAACCATTTCTGGTTGGATATAAATATGAAAGGTAAAGCAAAAAGATTTCTAGAAGAAAACATAGTAGAATATCTTCATGCTCTTGGGGTATATGCAAAGATTTCTTGAATAGAACATAAAAATCATTAAACATGAATGAAAAAATGGACAGACTGAACATTAAAATTAAGAACTTCTGTTTATTAAAGGTACCATTAAGAGGGTGGAAAGGCAAGGCACATATGGGAGAAGATATTTACAATATGTATATTTGACATTGGATCTGTATCTAGAATATATAACATAACTCCTATAAATTACTTTTTTTGGTAAAGATTTTATTTGTTTATTTGAGAGAGAGACAGCCAGAGAGAGAGGGAACACAAGCAGGGGGAGTGGGAGAGGAAGAAGCAGGCTCCTAGCGGAGGAGCCTGATGTGGGGCTCGATCCCATAACGCCGGGATCATGCCCTGAGCCGAAGGCAAACGCTTAATGACTGAGCCACCCAGGCGCTCCTATAAATTACTTTTTTTAAAAAAAGGACAACCCAGGGACCTCTGGGTGGCTCAGGTGGCTGGGCATCTGATTCTTGATTTCAGCACAGGTTATGATAGTGGGGTCATGGGATTGGGCCTTGTTGGGCTCTGGGCTTAGCAAGGAGTCTGCTTGAATTTCCCTCTCTCTCTCTCTCTCTCTCTCCACCCCCCCCCCCAATGCTTGGGCTCTGTCTCTCACTCTCAAAAAATAAAACAAAACAAGGACAACCCAATTAAAATATGGCTAAAAGAATTGGACTTGAACAGATGTTCAAAAAAGAAGATAATGACATGGCCAATAAGCATTTGTAAATGTGCTCAAAAACATTAGTTTTCAAATTAAAACCACAGTGTGATATCACTCCATCTCTACGAAATGGCTTATAAAAAATTATAAAAACATTTTTTTATGACTGAGCTTGTGGAGTAGCCAGAACTTCATACGTTGATGATGAGAGTGTATTGATATACCCTCTTGGGGAAACTGTTTAGCAGTATCTACTAAAGTTGAGTGTACACATACCTTATAACCCAGCAATTTGATTTCTAAGTATATATCCAAGGGAAGTACATATATATGCATGTGAGAATGTTCATAGCAGTATTTTTGTAATAGGTAGAAACTATAAACAACTCAATCATGTAACAACAGAATGGGTTAATTATAGAATATTCAAAAGACAGAATAATATATAGCAGTGCAAAAGAATGAACTGTTGTAAGCAGTACCAATAGACTGAACAGGCAATGCTGAGTGAAAGAAGGTAGGCACAAAAGGATATATATCCTTTATGATTCTTTTATTATATACAGTTCAAAAAAAGGCAAAACTATAATCTATGGTAATAGAAGTTAGAATATTGGTTAATTCCAGGGCTAGTACCTGAGACGAAGCATGAACTATGCTTAATCAGCTGGGTGGTAGTTATTTTGTGTGTGTTCACTTTTTAAATTCTTCAGCTCAAGACTTAAGTTATGTATACTTCACTGTATGTATATATTATGCTTTAATAAAAAGTTAAAACACTGAAAAACATAACAATCTATTCTGAAATTATGGCCTATAAGATAGTAATAATTATCTTTCATTTATATATACTTTATAGTCAAGGCACTTTTCACATATATTAATACTATAATTATAAAAGTACTTTGTGATTTCTAAATTGTGATGTTATCAGATGTAATTTATTCTTAGAACAATTTTCAATTTTCTAGAGCTCTTTCTGTACTTGTTTCTGTTTATGGACCACATCATAGCATAAAAGATTGCATAAGCTACCCTTTCATTTGCTGTTGTAAAATGACAACTGAAAATCATTATAGAATTAATAAAAAGAGTGGCTTTGTGGATCAGTAAAGTGATATCTAGTTACTATATCAAAATCAAGGTATTCTTTTTTTTTTTTTTTGCAAGAAACAAAGTATTAAACTTCCATGTTATAACAAATGTTATTTGTATTTAGAGAATAGCCAGGAGGTAGATGATCTGGAAGACTACCATATGCTATCAGAATGTTACTCATTGAGGGGCGCCTGGGTGGTGCAGTCGTTAAGCATCTGCCTTTGGCTCAGGGTGTGATCCCAGCATTGTGGACTCGAGCCCCACATCAGGCTTCTCCACTAGGAACCTGCTTCTTCCTCTCCCACTCCCCCTGCTTGTGTTCCCTCTCTCGCTGGCTGTCTCTCTCTGTCAAATAAATAAATAAAATCTTAAAAAAAAAAAAAAGAAAAAGAATGTTATTCATTGAGGGGCGCCTGGGTGGCTCAGTCTTAAGCGTCTGCCTTCGGCTCTGGGTGTGATCCCGGAGTCCTGGGATCGAGCCCCACATCAGGCTTCTCCGCTGGAAGCCTGCTTCTTCCTCTCCCACTCCCTCTCCTTGTGTTCCCTCTCTTGCTGGCTGTCTCTATCTCTGTCAAATGAATAAATAAAATCTTAAAAAAAAAAAAAAAAAA
>NC_048229.1:65172766-65227759 GCF_002007445.2 Ailuropoda melanoleuca
CCCCCCCCCCCAATGCTTGGGCTCTGTCTCTCACTCTCAAAAAATAAAACAAAACAAGGACAACCCAATTAAAATATGGCTAAAAGAATTGGACTTGAACAGATGTTCAAAAAAGAAGATAATGACATGGCCAATAAGCATTTGTAAATGTGCTCAAAAACATTAGTTTTCAAATTAAAACCACAGTGTGATATCACTCCATCTCTACGAAATGGCTTATAAAAAATTATAAAAACATTTTTTTATGACTGAGCTTGTGGAGTAGCCAGAACTTCATACGTTGATGATGAGAGTGTATTGATATACCCTCTTGGGGAAACTGTTTAGCAGTATCTACTAAAGTTGAGTGTACACATACCTTATAACCCAGCAATTTGATTTCTAAGTATATATCCAAGGGAAGTACATATATATGCATGTGAGAATGTTCATAGCAGTATTTTTGTAATAGGTAGAAACTATAAACAACTCAATCATGTAACAACAGAATGGGTTAATTATAGAATATTCAAAAGACAGAATAATATATAGCAGTGCAAAAGAATGAACTGTTGTAAGCAGTACCAATAGACTGAACAGGCAATGCTGAGTGAAAGAAGGTAGGCACAAAAGGATATATATCCTTTATGATTCTTTTATTATATACAGTTCAAAAAAAGGCAAAACTATAATCTATGGTAATAGAAGTTAGAATATTGGTTAATTCCAGGGCTAGTACCTGAGACGAAGCATGAACTATGCTTAATCAGCTGGGTGGTAGTTATTTTGTGTGTGTTCACTTTTTAAATTCTTCAGCTCAAGACTTAAGTTATGTATACTTCACTGTATGTATATATTATGCTTTAATAAAAAGTTAAAACACTGAAAAACATAACAATCTATTCTGAAATTATGGCCTATAAGATAGTAATAATTATCTTTCATTTATATATACTTTATAGTCAAGGCACTTTTCACATATATTAATACTATAATTATAAAAGTACTTTGTGATTTCTAAATTGTGATGTTATCAGATGTAATTTATTCTTAGAACAATTTTCAATTTTCTAGAGCTCTTTCTGTACTTGTTTCTGTTTATGGACCACATCATAGCATAAAAGATTGCATAAGCTACCCTTTCATTTGCTGTTGTAAAATGACAACTGAAAATCATTATAGAATTAATAAAAAGAGTGGCTTTGTGGATCAGTAAAGTGATATCTAGTTACTATATCAAAATCAAGGTATTCTTTTTTTTTTTTTTTGCAAGAAACAAAGTATTAAACTTCCATGTTATAACAAATGTTATTTGTATTTAGAGAATAGCCAGGAGGTAGATGATCTGGAAGACTACCATATGCTATCAGAATGTTACTCATTGAGGGGCGCCTGGGTGGTGCAGTCGTTAAGCATCTGCCTTTGGCTCAGGGTGTGATCCCAGCATTGTGGACTCGAGCCCCACATCAGGCTTCTCCACTAGGAACCTGCTTCTTCCTCTCCCACTCCCCCTGCTTGTGTTCCCTCTCTCGCTGGCTGTCTCTCTCTGTCAAATAAATAAATAAAATCTTAAAAAAAAAAAAAAGAAAAAGAATGTTATTCATTGAGGGGCGCCTGGGTGGCTCAGTCTTAAGCGTCTGCCTTCGGCTCTGGGTGTGATCCCGGAGTCCTGGGATCGAGCCCCACATCAGGCTTCTCCGCTGGAAGCCTGCTTCTTCCTCTCCCACTCCCTCTCCTTGTGTTCCCTCTCTTGCTGGCTGTCTCTATCTCTGTCAAATGAATAAATAAAATCTTAAAAAAAAAAAAAAAAAGAATGTTACTCATTGAGAATCTTTGTTTTTTGCTCATACGAGGTAATTCTAGATAATATCTCTCAGGTTCAAAATAACAGGAACTGTGCTAATTTGCTTTATTATTTAATGTATTGTTCATGTCTCCCTGTATCAAATACAAATATCAAATATCAAAATTATCTACTGCCATGTGAAATAGCAGTTGTCATTTTAGTCAGGAAAGATAGACAACACTCATTTCCTTTTCTTGATATGTAAATGTAATTGTTTTCTCTTCAAGGTTTAAAATTTAATCTGCAGAGAATGATTTAGCTCTTTGTTACTGTTCTTTTCTACAGTTTAGGGGGAAAAAATAAATAGCAAAACTCATGCCTGAACATTTGAGGCTAAATTTCATGCTTTAAAGTAATGGCTCTTTGCCAGAATCAACTGTGGAACTCTATGAAAATGTGCATTCTGTGATCCTGCTTACTGTAAACCCTTTTTCAGTAAGTCTGTGATGGAATCCCAGGGCATCTTCATTCAGGAAAAAAAAAATACGTATTTCCAAATGCAATTCCTTATTGATTACCACTGTCTTAAATAAAGAGGCAGAAGTAATGAACTTGCTCATTTGTTTATTGCCCCTAATGGTAGACAAATATTTTTGATCTCTAAACAATCAGCTTACTTCTAAAAGTATGAGGTTTGCATATTCTGTTTGTTCATAATCCTTGTGTGGAATAGAGAGGAAAAAGTGAGCCTTGTTGATTTATTTAGTATTGACTTGAGGGAGGAAAAAATTCATGCTACGTGAATAGAAAAGAAGAAACTTGGTAGAAAATAGCTTTTTTAAATCACTGAAAATGAAGACCCTAAAATATGAAAAGTAATTTTTATCTGTTCATTAAGAAAATAGTGGTTTAGGTGATCATAGGCTGGAAGATGGAACACGGGGAAATAGGGTATTTGGAGTAGAAAATACTGCAGAAAAATGACTTTTAGTTAAAGTGGGAGAACATTCTGGTAGTGACAACAAAGAAAATAAGATAGATTTTTGTTTGTTTTGTTTTCCCTCATTTTGGGGGTAGAAACAAGAATGAATGTCTTATAATTGTTTGGGTAGAATCAATCAAGATAGATGCTTTGCTCATTCATTCGTAATATCCATTCCTTCATTCTAATTGTATAGACAGGAATGCTGGGGAAAGGATTTCTCTTTAGCCAGCTATTCTCCTGTTCAGGGTCCAGCTTTAACCAATCTTGGCTATGCTAATCAAGTCATAACCTAATAGGAATATAATTTCTTCTCTGTGAAAACTGAGGGTTATGTTTAATATTTTCACTACTTCTACATCTAAGATCCTATGCTTTCTACGTGAATTTTAGGTTAATCTGGTAAAACTACATTCATTCCATTCATACCATTCTTTTCTAGCCCTCTTTATATTTAATGTCTCCTTTCTTTTTTCTCACACATAACTTCTGTGTCTTGGTACTGATGCCATTGGTTATTAATGTACTTGCAGTCTACCTCACTGGACTGTAAGCTGTTTGAAAACAGAGACATAGGTCACGTCAGTGTCTGCACCAATGAACACAAAATGGATTAGTGGTGACAAAATTAAGTGTTTCTTCCTTTAAAAAATAAACTTCTGAACTACCTTGTAATGCAAGGTCTATGCAGTTAGAAATAACACTGAAGTTAGAAACTCTTATTTACTGTGTTATTGTGCCTGGCACTAATTGGCATTTCAGTACTCTACTTAATTTAAAACAATGCTGTGGTTAATAAATAAGTATATGAATGAATGAGCAAATCATCATTTATTAACTGTCTTTTCAAGATTAAAAACAATATAGATAATATATGTATTTCTTTTCGATGATAGATTATTACATACATTGATAAGTACATGGTTATTTTAATTTTAAAAAGAATGACTAAAATATAAGGTTATATAATATGGTTAACTGTTAGGCAGTGAAAGAGATGTTCATTCGGTATTGGTTTTGTAAACATTCAGCTAAATTTTAAGTATATGTACATTACAGTGTATGGCTCTGATTGCACACACTAGGCTGCAGATAATTTCTTTACTTTGCTTGGACTCTGCACCTGGATATCTCTTCTCTGTCTTCCTCTCTCCATTAATGTTTCCTTCACCTTGTTCTGGCTCTGAAACCCTGTGCTATGAACTTCTCCCACTGTCCCCATAGATACCCTCCTCATCCAAGTAGGGTTCTGACTCCCAGCTGTGGGTCCTCCTCATGCCCCTCTTTGACTCTGTCTGAACTCCACAGTTCTTAAAGCTCTATTGAAAAAGTATTCTTATAAGATCTTTGAAATTGTAAATAAGCCATAAATGTTTTACTCAATAGTTTATGTCATAGATATGACACTGAAAGTCTTATTCCTTCTAGGACAGACTTAAGTAATATCTTCAGAAAATAAGTTAATTCAGAACCCAAATAACCAAAATGGTTGGTTGAATAGTATACTCCATTCTGTGTTTCATAAGCATTTAGAAGTTACTTTGAAAAAAATTGTAAGTTTTTAGGTGAAAAATAATACCTATTAGAAAAAGTATGTGTTAAAATGATTGTGGAATTCAAATTAGTTTTCTTATTTCCCAATTGATATAATGTATGCTGCTGTATATTATTTAAAATACCTTAGAACACTAGATTGTTTTATGAAAACAGTAATAAAATATATTTAGGAAGAAGTGATATGATTAAGAAAATATGTGACAGCAAACTATTAACTGACTTAAACTTAGATGAGAAAAATTTGTTAAAAAAGAGCATCACCTACTAGTTATTCTTGGACTTCATAATCTTTTAGAAACCAAATATTCAGTAGACCTCAGCCAGTACGTTTTTCCAGTGGAGATGCCAAGTATGATGACTGTCAAGCCTGAAGTGTTTTTAACAGAATGAATGCTGTCTCTCTTCAATGCAGAACTATGTTGGCACAGTGGAGGTTCCAGGCATTTTGTTTTAGAATGTCTGACATGAAACCATAGCCTTGGGATTCACTGGTTTATTGAGATAGTTAATAGAGATATGGAAGGGTAAGGCAATTAGTTCCCAAACCATTTACAAGGACATTTTGAAAGTCTTTTAATTCTGAGGTGCTATACTAGCTTCGTATTTAGATTGTAAAAAAATAAGTAAAACCCAATTTTAAAAATAAGGTATAAATGTTTATAAATGGATTTTTCAATATTACAGTATTTGCATCTGATATCAGGGAGCATTCATTATTTGAATAACTAATATCTGTGCTGTATCTTGGGTTTACTTTTCGTTAAATTTTAAAGCATTCCCCAAACAAAATAACATCCTTTTTTACCACAGATATTTCCATTTATGGCTGCTTGCTTGATAGTTAAACAGAAAGAATTTATTTCCAGAGCTTCTCCTCCCGCCCCGTCTTTTTATCATTCATCTCTGCATGCACTTAAGTCTGTAGTAGTAGTTGTGTACAACTTTTATTTATTTTGCTACCTGTAAGTAAGAAAGACTCCAGAAAAGTCATAAAGTAGTTGGCCTCTCTGACAAATTTGGTCTTTTGACTCTAAGGCAATTGAACACTGAATGCTAGCTATCAGGTCAAGAAGGGTGAGGTAAGGATACAAATTCCAACAAAGGAATGATAAGTTGCACAGTTCTTTTTAACAGATCATCTTATAGCAACTCGGTGAGGCTATATGCTATCCATGCATAATCTTAATTTTTTGTGTTTACTGATTTCTTATATATTTTCATAAAAGAACATCTGTGAGCCCACTGTCCAGCCCAGCTTATTTCTGGTCCTCCTTTTTCCGGTCTCCTTTCTCTCCATCAAAGGAAACCATCGTCCTAATAAACTTTATATTTATCATTCCTTTCTTTTGTTGTATCACGTTTTTAATTTTTTACTGTTGGACGGTGTTCAAAGTTTTTATTGGTAAAACCCACCTCACAGGATTGTTCTGAAATCAAGTTAAAAAAATGTATATAATGAGCATTGCATAGTGCCTGAACCGTCCCCAAAATCTTAATTAATAGTAGTTGTGTTATTAATATTATTTTGCCGAGAGAGAACAAGAAAAGCATGCCTTTTCTCAGCTGTTTCCTATGTTTTTTCTCCCTGGACCTTTCAGGGGAAAGTGAGAGAGTATGGGGATTTGAAGTCTTTTCACCTTTTGCTGGGACTGACAACTTGCAGAATGAAGCAGTAGAGAATGGGGTTTGGATTATCAGCGGTTAGGGACCATTGTTCCCAATTGAGAAAATTAAGAAAAATAAGCTGCACTGTTAAGTTACCAACTTTTCCCTTCTCTTTCACTGCATTGCGCCCTCAGGATAGGATTTCTGTCTACTTTGAGTTTGATGCAGTATAGTGAAACAACTCATAGCCAGTGTTGAAGAATAAAAGACCAAATTGACCCAGAAAATAATCAGTGACATAAATGGATCAGTTAGAGTTTACTGAATGACCACGCTAACAAACCAGCCAGTCAGCCCATTTTTATGTTGTTCACCTTCCCACCCAACATTGGGAAGCATTGGTTTGCTTTCAGTTATCTGAAAATAATTTAATTCCTCCATTTCTTCCTTCCCCCAAAGGCCATATGCTCTACAGTATTGCACCAACATAAGACAAATTCTTGATCTTCTGAGCTTGTTTCCCTTTCTAAGTCCTTTTTCATATACTTATCTTAATAATTTCTCTTAACAAAGTTATTTATTACAAATAACATTTATTTATTTATAAAGTTATTTCACACCTGTCCTAATTCTACAGGGATATTTAAATAGTGCACTTGGGATTTTGGTCAACCAAAATTCATAATGAACCATTAAGTGAGTTGATTAAACATTGCTGCATAAATTATTAGCAACATTAATAGAAAAAATAGTTAAGACAATGGTCACTTCAATCCTGGCTGATCAGGGAACGAATTCCTTAGAAAACAATGCCTGGCTGTCTTAGTTGGTGGAGCATGTGACTCTTGATCTTGGGATTGTGAGTTCAAGCCCCATGTTGTGCATAGAGCTTAGTTAAAATAAAACAAAGGGGTGCCTGGGTGGCTCAGTTGGTTGAACGTCCAACTCAATCTCTGTTCAGGTCTTGATCTCATAGTCATGAGTTCAAGCCCCGTGTTGGGCTCCACACCCATTGTGGAGCCTATTTAAAATAATAAAAAGAAGAAAAGAAAAAAGAAAACAAAAGTAAAATTATTTCTCAATTTAAAAAAAAAGAGAAAGTGCCTTTCAGTACATTGTACAGGAACAATTTTTACCAGTGGTTTCATTAATCCTAACTGAATTTAACTTCATTCCTCTGGGCAGATACTCCAGGGTTGCATGATCTGGGATGAATTATGACACATAATACATCCCTCTTAAGCCTATGTCATTCGCAAATTTGATCTGTTTGTTTAAGTTATTGATGTAGTAACCACCTCCTTCCAGGTTGAACCCGTACATTTTTGGGTGCTATTGCTTAGAGTCATCTGTTTTATTAAGTCTACTTTTCTTCATCATGCTTATGAGAACTTTTTAAGATTTTTCTCAGGTATTTTACTGAATTTAGGGTAACTATACCTGTGGCATTTTCCTGATCCTCTAATAGAAGAGCCTTAAAAAGCAAATTAGATTAGTGTGCAGCTTGGCCTTCATAATTTCACTTTTCATAAATAGAATATATGTGAAGAGATATTTTTATCCGGAGGTTTATTAGGAACAGTGAGAGATGTACCTTGCTTTTGTGCAATTTCACTTGTACTTGTTCTATTCCACTTTCTTTCTTTCCTTTTTTTTTTTTTTAAACAGCTTTACTGGTGTATAATTTACATATCATAAAATTCACCTATTTAAAGCATACAAATTCAGTAGTGGTTAGTTTATTTACAGAGTTGTGTAACCATTACCATAGTCCAATTTTAGAACATTTTTGCCATCCAAAAGAGAAAACTTGTGACCATTCTCACTCTCTTCTTTAACAAAAAAATTTTACTTTTGTTTTCTAATAAAGTCTTTACTTAAGAAACTGGCTTTCCATTATGAATTTCCTGGTCTCTTTCCTCATATTCTGTGTTTATAAACGTAGAATTTCATTCTTTCATTATCTAACTAGTTTAAAAGATAAGACAAGAAAAATAGATATGATGTCTTAACATGAGGTGGTTAGTACCAACTTAAGACTATTTTTTAATTTTCAACAAGACGTTCAGGAGTTCTTTCATTGGGTAGTGGATACTGTAAAACTAATTTGTATTGAATTTAGGAGTAAATGACAATAGTATTAACAGCATAATTTATATTCCTTTAATCTTTTTATATTTTATGGGAAACACATTTAAGAGTAAGGCCAGTATATGGGGTTGGGTTGTACAATCATAGCTTGGGGAGAGTTTCTTCAAGATAATGGGGTAAAAGAAAAATTTAAATGAGGATTTAAGTCATTGATTGTTTGAAGCAGCGGAGCCAACCCAGTTATGTTTGAAATCAGAGCCTATGATGGTAATGACTGTATTAACTGCTTCTTCCCTTGGGTAGATATGATAAGACTTCTGGCTTCTTTAATTTCCAAACACTTGAGTGAGTTAATCAGAAAATACCTTTGATGAAGGAATGAGTCCATGCTTCCTACACCTTCTACTTCACCTTGCATGTTACTTTGTTTGTTTTGGGGGGTAGGCTGTGCGGAGGGCTAAGATAATAATAAGTTCTATATTTAGTAACTTTCCAATGTATTTCTATTAACATTGCTATTATAACTCTAATATAGATTCAGTTTTATACACTTCTTTGGGAAAGATAGAATGTTTCAGCCCACACAGGTTTGTTTTGTTTTGATTTATTTATTTTAATGATTAAAAAAGTGGAGAAATAGTTCCAACTAGTGAAGTGCTGTTAGGGATGGGCTACTACTAGGACTTTTTTTTTTTCCTTGATGGAAATATATTTTGGTAGATCTTTCTCTTTTCATCTAAGCCATTTTTATTTTCATATTTCCTTTTGGTTTGTTTGGACCAAAAAAAAAAAAAAAGGACTTGAGTATACTTCTCTTTTATATATAAGCAAGTCTTGTTTTCAACATGTATTGAGAAAGATAATTGGTTTAAAATCAATATTCGGTGATACTGGCATTTCTGTTTTAATTAGGGTCTCCAAGTGTTAGGTAATAGTTTTTCAAAAGACAATTTTCAGTTGATTCTGCTAAGTGAATATCATTTAATAGTAAAACTTCTAGTTTTAGCTTTCCTTCAGGACATTCTTCCTTATCCCTATCCATGTCAAAGTTGGTGTACATAATTCAAAGATTAATTGGAAGGATCAAAATATGTATTCAGTGATCAGTTAACTAAAAGTATTGTTTGCTGCAACATGGACGGCACTGGAGGAGATAATGCTAGGTGAAATAAGTCAAGCAGAGAAAGAATTATCATATGATTTCTCTCATCTATGAAACAAGAACTAGGAAGATCGGTAGGGGAAGAAAGGGATAAAGAAAGTGGGGATAATCAGAAAGGGGAATGAAGCATGAGAGACTATGGACTCTGAGGGCTTCAGAGGGGAGGGGGGTGGGGGAATGGGATAGGCTGGTGATGGGTAGTAAGGAGGGCACGTATTGCATGGTGCACTGGGTGTTAAACGCAACTAATGAATCATCGAACTTTACGTCAAAAACCAGGAATGTACTGTATGGTGACTAACATAATATAATAAAAAAACATTTAAAAAAATAAATAAAAGTATTGTTTGTTATCAAGGATAAAATGTCTTAGAGTGCTACCTTTGTTTTTTAATCCCTCATGCAAATGATTAATACTCTTTTTTATTTGGTGAAATGTTGGGTTTCTTGAAATACTGGGCAAATCCCTTAAACCCTGTATCTCAGTTCTTTTGAAAGTGGGTATATGATTCTAAGTGGTCTTTTGAAGTTCCTTCCAACATTGATTCTACTACTTTTACAGGGTATTAATTGTTTGTGCCCAAAACCATACAATAATAACTAGAAAATAATTTTTAAAATAGTAGATATAAATGTAATTTTATGGACAGTGATTGTAAAGTACATTAAAAAGATATATGAACATAATAATAATAAAAAAAATATAGAGATGCCTGGGTGGCTCAGTCACTTAAGCATCTGCCTTTAGCTCAGGTCATGATCCCGGGGTCCTTGGATGGAGTCCCTCATCGGGCTCCTTGCTCAGCAGGGAGTCTGCTTCTCCCTCTGCCTGCTGCTCCCCCTGCTTGTGCCTGCTCTCCTTTCTCTCTCTGACAAATAAATAAATAAAATCTTTTTTAAAAAAGATACAGTATTCTTTAGTCTGGGATACAAAAGTAATCATAGTCTAATTTAGGCGTTTATCCTTTCTGATGTAAGAGTATCTTATACTTGTGCCTTTCTAGAGTTTGGAGATAGCTTAGAATAAAAAGTACAATATTTCCTTGAGCTATGACATTCCTTGTTTAGCTTTTTTTGGGAGAGAAAAATGCACTATGATAGTGAATTAAAATATTGCTATAAGGTGCGGTGTAGAAGAGCAAGGCTAGACTAATGGTCTCGTTGAAGAAGCCATTTTAAAGCTGATAAGAGTATGACAAGTTACACTTATTATTATGAAGGAAGATACTGGACCATTTTGGGTTATTTGATGTTTCTTATATTTTGTCTGAGTTTATCCAGTTCTAAAATTTAGTAGCTTTAGAGAGCATCTTAAATATAAAGGAAAAAGCCAAAAAGAAAACAGGGGACAGAACTAATGGAGAATTCATTCTTCAGTTCAGTAAAATTGCATAATAAAAGAAAAATATTTGCTAATAATTCTTTACAACAGTAATTATATGGAGTGTATGTGTGTGAGTGTGTGAATAGTATAGTTCTCCGCCTGAGTGAAAAAGACATATTAATTTCATGTTCATGTATTAGGTTATCTTAAAATTTTTTTCTCCTTCCTCCTACAGAATCTGTCTATGATCTTCTCCCAAAGGAGTTACAGTTACCTCCATCTAGAGAAACATCTGTAGCATCAATGAGTCAGACAAGTGGTGGTGAGGCAGGCTCGCCTCCTCCAGCTGTAGTTGCTGCTGGTATGCATTTCATTTTATTTTATTAAAGAAAACTAGTGTGTTATCTGGCCAACATGAACAGTGCTGGCAAAGTTCATATCAAAAAGAGTGTGATTTGAGGGTTTGTTTTAAAAGGTTTAAATATATACTTTTAACCTTAAAATATTTCGATTTACATTTCTTGATATAATTCTTATTTCTTAAAATTTCACATTGGCACATCTGTTAGTGCCGTTTCTTTTCTAGGAGCTTATCTTCAGCTGTGGAAACAAACTTGAAGCTCTTTTATTGACTGCACATAAAAAGTTACATACCAAGCTATGGATAGAAAATTACATTCGAGTCTCTATTTAACAATTATTTTTGAAAATTTGCTTAAAGAGAAAAATATTTTGTATAATCTGAAAAAGGACTCAAGTACTCAAGTCTCTTTTCTGTTTGTAGCATGTTATTAAACCTTTTCCCTGCATTTAAAAGTATGTGACTTTAGACTTCTTTTAAATTCAGTTGAAAGTAATGGAAGATTTGAATGCAATATTTATGTAAAGGCATTTTGTAATATCAATGAAAAAGTACGGAAATTAATGTTTGAAATTTATCAACTTTATTTTTACTCAGCTCTCAAATCATACACTTTATATAAAATTGGTTCCATTTTTTAATCAACCAGAATAAAAGATTGATGGATAAGCTAATAGAAAAAGTCTTGATTATTGATAAATTAATGAGTGCTTTCAATAATATTAGATTGCCCAACTGTATTTCTTTTTTTAGTTGGGTTTTATACACTGCTAAGTATGTTTGGTTTAAAAAAGGAAAAAATTACATATCTATATATCTATATATCTACGTATATAGATATATTTACACTCTGAAGTTTTATCCTTCTAAGTAGAGGTTTCTTATCCAATGAAACCGCTCATCTTTTAAATGGTACTTAAAATCCATCACAGCATTGTTCTCAGTAAATTCATTTCATTTCAAAAAGAACAGTGAAGCGGAAGGTTGTGGTTTAAATAAGGATTTGGTACTGTAATAGAATTTCATATATTTTTCTTGTATGCATTAACCAATGTACCATTAACCTTGTGTACAAATCTTTTCCCTGAGCTGTATACTGCAGTGTGCAGCCTTCCTGATTGAGGGCAGGAAAACTTTAAACATAGCAAAGAAACTTATCAGCCCTGCTCACTGTTCATGTGTTGCCAGACATTTTCTAACGGATTCTGTGGATTTAACTGTGATCTTTTTAGTAATGAAATTAGTAAGATGACCTGGTTTTATTTTATATCCACTGGGTTCTAAAATGTCCCTGAATATTTTTTCTGGAATTTAAAATTGTAAATATTGCTTAAAAATTGTATCAGTTGATAAAATATGGGCAAAAAAAGATTTTTAATGAAATATTTCACTTTAAATCCACAAGTAGAAATTGACTAACTGATTTCTTTTGTATCTTTTGAGATTATTTTTTGTAGACTTGTTGAATCTATATAGAACTAAAAGTCTGTTTCTTCTGTGCTTTTTAACATCTGTTGACAGTAGATCCAGTTCCTTTTAAAAGCTGAAAAAATGTCAGCTAGGTTTGGAAAAGAACACTTCCTTTTAAGTAATACCAAACTCATTTTCAAGTTTTATCTGTAGATATTGAAAGTTCTTGAATTTGAGTCACTAATAGAATGTTGATCCTCCCTCCATCCCTCTATTTATTTGAGAAAATCCTCTCCATATAAATTAGATTGAAAGACATGAATTGAAAAATCATGAAAATAAGAGAATTAACCAAAGGAAGTATTCTGAAGTAATAAATTCTTAATAGAGAAGTTATTGACATTCTAAAGAAGGTGAAGAGAGTAAGGAGATAACATTGACAGCTTTCTTATATTCACATACAGAAAGTTTCTATGATTTAAAACGAAGTCATTTGTAATTTTTTTTACATAAATTTACTTTTAGTAACCAATATAATCTTATTTTAGGATTCTGTCTTATTAGTAGAATAGTCTTTGTCATATAACATTATAGGTAGGAGAGTTTAAATTACAGAATAATTATTGTAGGGAAGTCAGTTAGTAGGTATCATTATAGTGTTGTTTTTTTATTTGACATGAATATCTTTAGTGACATAACTGTCAAAGAGAAGGATTTGGAGTAAATTACCTAGTTACTCAGTGTTTCCTGGCCAAAAGACTTGATGTCTAGGGAAAGACACATTAATTTAGACTTCTCTGAGTTTTATTTTTTAATCTATACATTTGCTGTTTAAATATGAAATGCATAAAAATGATGACTCTTGATGTAGTTAATTCTTCAGAGTTTTGAAGGAGCCGGATTGGCTGCTATCAGGTATGAGGGCCTGGTGGGAACAGACTTCTAGTTCTGCTATAAAGGTTTGTGTTTCACAAGTTCTAAATCAATTTAAATTTTAAAATTTAGAGGCTGGGCATACAGGTGTTCATGTACATTCTTTATTACTTAATTATTTAAAATGTGTTTCTCAGATTCGCCAATCTAGATTTTTTTCCCTTTACATATTACTGAGGGAATGAGTAAACATGATGCTGCTAATCCACAATCCAGAATATTGGATAAAAGAGTATTTCTCAAACCTTTTTCTGCCTCTGTACTATTCACACTTTTACATACTCCCATCAGTAACATCTTTTTATCGGGTAAGTTCCAGGTTTGGGGCTGGGAGAAAGAGGGCTTACTTCTACACAACTCCTCCCCTCTCCGTGGGCCAAGTGTCAAAATCTGGGAGATACAGTTGAGAATCACCAGTCTGAAATTTGTACTCCTCATTTTTTAAGTCCTCTGCTTTTGTCCCACTAGAAAGGTAGTTAAGAGTTTGAGGTTTAGAAAAGTAGTTAAGAGTTTGAGGTTCAGTATGTGAATAAGTTTTAGAAATACAGACTTTCTGAACAGTATTGTAGGTTCTCAATAGTTAAGACAGGAGCCATTTTCCTAACACAAGAAAGTCATCCAAATGAATTAATGGCATTTTTGGCAAAATAAGGAGTTGCTCAAGATATGTGACTGTGAAAGGATTCTTTTAGTTTGATTTTTTTTTTTGAGGAGGTGAAATCCTAAAGTATAGGTTATAAAGAACTAAAACGCAATTATTATTTAGAACTAACACAAACAGTTACACCAGAGTTTAAGTTTTTGCAAAGAGATATGGCAAGCATTTTTCTTAAATAACAGCTTTATTGATAAAAAAATAACTCGTATACGTATACAATCAACTATTTTTTATTTATTTATTAAAGATTTTATTTATTTATGTGACAGAGAGACAGCCAGCGAGAGAGGGAACACAGCAGGGGAGTGGGAGAGGAAGAAGCAGGCTCCCAGCGGAGGATCCCGATGTGGGACTCGATCCCGAATGCCGGGATCACGCCCTGAGCCGAAGGCAGACGCTTAACGACTGTGCTACCCAGGCGCCCCTCAACTATTTTTTAAAATCTACTTGTATGTTTATAGTTTTTAATCCTTAGATTTACTTCATTTAGTTAAAATAGGAAGTCTTTCACAAAAGTGAACAATAAACTTTACTCTTCATTTTAAGAAATTAGTTTATTTTCTTATTCTATCCTAGATTCTTTTTCTTCATTTTGGGATATGGCATTGTTTATTAGTTTGTATCAAAACATGACTTTGCTAATAAGGTAACTGTTTCAAGTTTCTTTAAAATTTTTATTCTAATTCTTGAGATAAAGAATGAATTAAACCATAAATTTTATGGTTTATGGTTATATAATTTTATAATTCAGTGAGAGAATCTTAAGAATAACTAGTGATTCTTTTGTTAAAATTGCTATTTTACTTTCAGTAATTATGTATTAATACTTTTTTAAGAAGTAATACAGTCTCAGGATACTGATACTTTGTAGCAGTTTTTAACAGGTATAGGTGTACATACAGATTAAGCATGTATATTAGAAGTACCAGTTGAGTATCTCCAGTAGTTAGATCACTGGAAGTTTTTAAAGGCTGTAATTTTAGTTAATAACTTTACAGGAAGTGATCCATATGATAAACTTTGCTGTTGGAAGAGTGAGACTTATTAAATAGTGCTTTGAATTTTATGCCACAGCTGTTAATAAATCACAAGTACCTAACAGGTATTTTCTATACTGAAAGAACTTAATTTGAGTGCTCTTTATATTGGAGGAGAGGATGCTAGAGAGCTAAATGTCCTGTTATCAAAGAACAGTTATGCTTTCATTTGTTTTAGACATCTTAATCATCTAATAAAATCATAGGAATTTCTGGGGCTCCTGGGTAGCACAGTCATTAGGTGTCTGCCTTCGACTCAGGGCGTGATACTGGCATTCCGGGATCGAGTCCCACATCGGGCTCCTCCGCTGGGAGCCTGCTTCTTCCTCTCCACTCCCCTGCTGTGTTCCCTCTCTCCCTGGCTGTCTCTCTGTCACATAATAAAAATAAAATCTTAAAAAAAAAATCATAGGAATTTCTAAACCATCCATAACAACGGAGTAGTAAAAAAAAAATGAGTTTAAGAAAATGTTATCATTTTTGAGTTCCTACTGTGTAATAGAAATTGTGCTGGACAATTTGCATATCATCATATCTCAGTTCTTCCAGGCACAAGATACCTCTCTTCTTTCCTGCTGGTGTCTAAGTTCTTTTCTTCTTGAGATTGTAGTTCAGGGAATTTTGTGCTATTATTTCACTTAGATAACAGTAGTTCCTGGACTAAACAGTGTGTAGGATATTGAGTTGGGAAAGTCATATGCCCCTTTAATTCTGCAAGTTTCAGGATCTATAAAATTGGAATATGATTTCTAGGAGAAAATTAAATTTTAATAACAGTGATTCACAGCCACAGAATTATATAGTGCATTGAATTTATTATAATTTATTTACTAGTGTTAGGAAGTATTTGCAGTTATGTAATTTGTATTTTCTTGAGTTGAATAAATTTCGAGGAGCAAATTTGCCTTTGATTGCTGTCCTAAGTTAACTAGGTCAACATATTTCAGAATTTGAACATTTATGTAGTATACTATTCCGAAAATTAAACTCAAACCTCATTAGCAGGAAAGGTGATTCACCTATGTAACCTATGTATTGATGTTGTGAGCTAAAATGTGAGTTGATCTTGGTTATTCCATATGGTCGGTCATTTCTACTTTTTATAGACAACTGGACCACTTCCAGAAGGAAGTCAGATTCTAGTTACAAAAATGTTGCAAATAGGCTTAAACACTCTATTCCTCATTCTGTCTTTTTACTGAAATTATATTGTAAATCTAAATGTATACATTTATTCATATAGAAACATGTATGTATGTATAGATTTATGTTAACATCTGCATTATTAAAATGAAAAGCATAAGCAAACTTGGGACATAATGATTAATTCAGAAATAAGTAAGAATTCAGGAGGCCATCTGTATTATAAATTATCACTTACAAAAAGTGCACATGCCTGTTTTTTATTTATTCCTAAAATGTTTACCTTTCTATTGTCCTCTTGATAATTTTTAGCAACAACTTTATAAACATTTTGATTTATTCTGTTTCTGATGGGAAAAGCACATTTTTATATTACCTGAGTCTGTAGATTAGCATTTTAAAACTACTCAGTGATTCTCAACCTTCAAGACAAAATACATACATAAAATCGTTACTATTTTAATGTATTTTGTACAATTTCACATTAATAAATTAATGGACAGAACTGGACTTACTTTCTTATATCACCAAAAAAGATTGATAATATAAATAAAAGGTGTTGCCATACCAATTGCCATAAGTAATTGTTTTATAACAATTAGTTGTATAGGGGTGCCTGGGTGGCTCAGTTGGTTAAGGTTAAGTGTCTGCCTTCAACTCAGTTCCTGAATCCAGAGTCCTGGGATTGAGCCCTGCGTCAGGTTCCCTGCTCAGGAGAGTCTGCTTCTCCCTTTCCCTCCTCCACTTGTGGTGTCTGTCTGTCTCTCTCTTATTCTCTCTCAAATAAAAATAAAACCTTAAAAAAAACCCAATTAGTTTTGCAAATAATACTAATGAAGTTGTATAAATAGTACTCCAGCTAGGGTAGGAATGAGGAGAATGGATTAGGGTAGGTCACAACAAAAGATTTCACCTGTTTCTGTTATATTTCTTCTCTTAAAAATAAAAACATATGTAGTAAAATGTTAGCATTTGTTAAAATATGAGCAGAGGAAGCATGGGTATTAGTTTTAAATACTTCATAATTTAAAAACACCATGTGGCAGATGATTAAAATAAGTCAAAATGTTCATTGAACTGTGCTCTTAAAAAGTAATAAAGATATGAGATATATTAGATACTTGATGAATTTATTTTTGGCATAAGTGAGGGTACATTACCTTTTCATCAATAAATGCAAGTAGATGTCCATCAGTAGTATTTATTTAGCCCACTGAGGTAAAATTCATTCCTTCCTGAAAAGGCGTTATTATCAATGAAATTAAATAGATAATAACTGAGAAAGTACCTCAAAGTGCCAGGCCTGCACAGGCATAATCTGGATGTAACACACACACACACACACACACACACACACACACACATATTATTGTTTTATTTCTATTTATTTATTTTTCCCACATATGAAATATAATAAAATTAGTACGGGTTTCGGAATCATAAGGATCTAACTTGAATCTGATTGCTATCGTATCATTTGGTCAGAATTTTGTGAAGGTTAAAATAAATTTGTAATATTGCCCCTGTAACTAGACACTAATACCAACTTTTTCTTAAGGTTTTTTATAAAGATAGGTATGTAGAATACTTAACATTACCTGACAATTAGTGATCATTCAATAAACATTGACTTTTTTCCCACATGAGTTTCTCCTTTCATTTGTAATGTTTTAAAAAGTAGGTATTTTAATAAAAATAAGCTTTTTAACCTTATTTTGCCTCTTTCTTTCCATTCTCACCCAGTCTGTTTATTTATTTATTTATTTATTTATTTATTTATTTTAAAAGATTTGTTTATTCAACAGAGATAGAGACAGCCAGCGAGAGAGGGAACACAAGCAGGGGGAGTGGGAGAGGAAGAAGCAGGCTCATAGCAGAAGAGCCTGACGTGGGCTCGATCCCATAATGCCAGGATCACGCCCTGAGCCGAAGGCAGATGCCTAACCACTGTGCCACCCAGGCACCCCTCACCCAGTCTGTTTTTTACCTTTGAAATTTTGCCCGTCAGCCAAGATTGAGCCACACATGGGCCATAGTATTTACATTCTGACTTATTCCTTCATGTTGATACTCTCTTAATGGGAGCCCTCGTATATGAAAGACATTGATAGATGATGATGAGTCATGGGGAAAACAGACATTTCCCATAGGGATGATTCCAAAAGGTGACTGTTCAAGAGTTCTAAGTCCTAGAATTCTCTTCCCACTTTTTTTTTTTTTAAAGAAGTGATGCATTTGCATGATCAGGTATCAAAACTTCTGGTAGAGCAGTGTATGACTTACCTTCTGTTTTTTGCTTAGACACTTTGTTTAGTCTACAGTTGGATCTAATATCCACTCTAATCCAGACCCAGATAAAACCCAAGTAATTAAATTACAAGATTTTAATGATATAAATAGTATTTTCTTTCCCCTTTTTCATCTCCTCTAAAAAAAATATGAATACATTGGACTAGAGTTGACAGGAGTACCTTTATTATTTAATCTAAGTATATTAAAATGTATTACATGATAAAGCATTGAGGTAACCTTCAGTAACATCATTCAGAACGGTTTTTCTCTTTAATTACAACTAAGTTAATATAGTGATAATCTCTGTTTTTGTCTTAACCTAATGTTCCCTTTCAAGTAGTAAAATAATTGAATAGTTGTCTTTTTTTTTTTAGCCTATATTTCTTCTTGTCTTTGACAATGTAATAAATATAGTTACAGCTAGTATAGTTATTACCTTTTATGTTTAATCTCTTTAAGGTAAAGGATTCTTTCTGGGCTTAATCTCCTCACCCAGTATTGACCAGTGATGCTATCCAGTAGTATTTAAATCACTGGATGGTAGAAAGCATCTTTCTTTTCCAACAGGAAAGGATTTAAAAACCAAATTGCATAATGTATACTTAGTACATATTTTACACTGCACTTATATACTTAGGATTGAATAGGGCAAAAGATATATTTAAAGCATTTCTATAAATGTCAGTACACTTACAAATTTTGTGAGCATTGTGGCATCTGGGTGGCTTAGTCGGTTAAGTACCTGACTCTTGATTTTGGCTCAGGTCATGATTTCAGGGTCGTGACATCAAGGCCTGCATGGTGCTCTGTGCTGGGCATGGAGCCTGCTTAAGATTCTCTCTCTCCTTTTCCCTCTTCCCCTCCCTGTACTCAGATAAGGTAAAAATAATTATTTTAGGAGAATTTAGATTAAAAATGGGAGAATAATTACTGTATAGTATTAGAACCCTGACTGGCAATATGATGGACTGGGGAAGAAAAAGATGGTTTCCAATAAATCAGTAACAAGCCTTTCAGCTTCAGCAACAGTGCTAATTATTTTTTAAAATAGAGCCTCCAGGATGAAATGTTTTATGTATAATAGCATATCTAATTTGAAAGTGAAAATTGGTAACTTTTTGAGGGGTATGAGGACGTATGTGGAAGTTGGCCTGAGAAATGAAAAGATTCTTTTGCTGCTAAAATACAGATATTTCTGGGGTGCCTGGGTCACTCAGTTAGTTAAACAGCTGCCTTCTCCTCAGATCATGATCCCAGGGTCCTGGGATTGAGCCCTGTGTAGGCCTCCCTGCTCAGCGGGAAGTCGGCTTCTCCCTCTGCCCCTCCCCCTTGCTCAGGCTCACATGCACTTGCCCGCATTCTCTTGCTCTCTCTCTCCGATAAATAAATAAAATCTTTTCAAAAAATAAAATAAAATACATATATTTCTACTCTGCTTGAGTGTTTTGGTCAGTGCATATTCTCTTTTATTCTTTAAGGGAATTTGGGTAAAGGCACAACCTAAAAACACCTGAGAGAGGGCATTCTGGCTTATGGATTAGATTGCATTAGTAAACAGGAGAACAAATTGGTGAATATGAGTTAACAAGAATTTTGGATAACAAATTTTTCCACATGCATTTATTTGGATGTTGATAATTTTTTTTAAAGTTTGTTTTAAAACATTGCTTATTGTGGCATGTAAGCTTATATTGGGTGGGAAAAGTACAGATGGAAATTAAAATTGTTAAACATGTAAATTAAATGATCAACCCTACAATTTTTGTTTTTTGTTTTTGTTTTTGGTAAAATAATCTGGATTGCTTATTTTATATGCTGGGATGCTAGTTGTTTTTTCTATTAATACACTTAACTTGCATTCTAGCTTCGCCATTCAGAGACA
The DNA here is from genome assembly GCF_002007445.2 of Ailuropoda melanoleuca. Taxonomy (NCBI): domain Eukaryota; kingdom Metazoa; phylum Chordata; class Mammalia; order Carnivora; family Ursidae; genus Ailuropoda; species Ailuropoda melanoleuca. Next base: position 65,192,969 of record NC_048229.1, read on the forward strand.
GGCATCGTGTGGTGGGTTGTGTGACAGTGTCTGTCAATAGTGAAGACAAATAGTGCCAGAGACACTTAACCCATCCAATCTCACCCAGGGTATAGGTCGGTCTCGTTTTCAGACTTCTTCATAAGTCTTTTTTCTTTCTTTCTTTCTTCCTTCCTTCCTTTCTTTTTTTGTTTCTAAATAGTGGATTGATACTGATTGAAACTAAAAACTTTTGTAAAGTTTTAAAACTTTACGTTAATACTATAAGAAGAAGAAGAAGAAAAGTAGAAAACGAAGGTTGGCATGTAAGGTGTTGACAAAGCAGGTTTGCAGCCACTTTGTGTGTTCTAGATTTTTCAATCCCTTAGCAACATGAATGTTGGCCTTATAATTTTTTTCTCTCAATATCTTTCTTCTTTGATCTAAAATTATGTCCTTGTATCTGGTGACTTTTATCAGGCAAGATGTTTAGATTTGAAGTCATTGTTACCAGAAAGAAAATGAAATACTTTAAAAGGATAACTAAGGTTGAACAGTAAGTGTTTTAGACCAGAAATGTTTCCAAATATCTGGATTTTTTTAAAGATTATTTTCTGAACAGTCAATGGTTTACTCTTTCTCCGTTCCACTATTGGTTCACTCAAGCACACTTGCAAAATTTTATGGCTTTTGTTTTAATGACTTTGTTAGGAAGCTCAACTGATTTTGCCCTGATGTTGAAAAGTTACATGTGCATATTTAAATGCTAGGTATCACATTTTTATCTTGGAAGCTCAGTTAAATGCCGTTTCTGTCACACATTTTAAATTAGTGAAAGGTATTTGTTCCTTTTGAGGACTTTAAAGAATGTTTCCAATTTCAAAGCTTTCCATAAAAAGTTTAGTTAGTTCCATATAAAGTGTTATCCTTTTTTTATGAAATTTTAAGCACTAAAATGATATGGTAATTTAAATAATTTCTGGTTCACAAAACTAGAACTGTAATAGTTCTTAATTTTAAAATATAGTTTAAGCAAGGAGTATATAAAGTCTACACAAGTTTCTATATGTGATAGCATTTAAAAGTCCATTTTCATCTTTCTCATCAAATTAATAGTACTTAGACATTCTAAGATATCCATGTAGGCATTATCTGTCGCTTTCCTTATCCCAACTACTTTGAATATTCATGCTGAACCTTAATGATTCCATCAGTTCTTAAAAGAATATAACGTACAACTTATGTTCACCATCATTACTGGCATTTGGTCTAGTAATTGGCTACTGCTAATAAAAGAATTATTAGACTTAGACATAGAACACTAGATGTGATACTTCCTTTCACTTACACATTTTAGAACTAATGTGTTCTTTTTGAAATCTTAATTTTCATTAGTATATGTAGAAACGGTTTTCCCTTTGGTTCACCGTGCTCTCTAGTCATAAAAAAGGTTATGGTTCCTTTAGGTTCAAAGATAATTTTTTCATAAAAGAAAAAAATGAAAAATGTATTCATGTATTACTTAGGTAAGAGGATAATTTTAAGAAAAACTTACAGCTTTGCAAAGGATTAGTAAGGGATTTAAAAGAACGAATAAACTGATGAATCACAGACCTATACCCCTGAAACAAATAATACATTATATGTTAAGTAATTGAATTTGAATTAAAAAATTTTAAAAAGAACAAATAAAATTATAAAGGTATAAAATACAAATACATTACAACTATTCTGCTTAGTGAGAAAATAAAAGCAATTATTAAAAAATTTTTTGGATTTTTTGTACTTTTAATATGCAGCAGTGAAACATAGTCTTTATATTCCTAACAGATAAAAACGGAGACTCAAAACCAAAAAAGAGGGGAAAGGTAGATAACACATTTTATTTATAACAACTTTAAAAAGAATATATAGGTGAGGCAGGATTACATTAGCATTTTAGTTCTAGAAAGTCAGTTAAGCTGTTTTTTGATATTTAATGATATAGTGACTGAAAGGTCTTTGTAGATATTTTAAGTACATTTAAAGTATTCCCAATAATGTTCTTGAGTGCTTTTCTGGGATTGCTTGGGAATGAGAAATTTGCGTTTAGAAATCTAAAATGTTTTTGATATAATTTAATGTATTTTTAATAGATAATATTAAGGATTTTTTATTCTTAGTAAATTTATGGATTAATACACAAGTAGATAATTTGGCTTATATATAGTTTCAGGAAGGAAAGTTATTAGCACACTCTTTGTAGAAATAGCAAATAGCTACCTCTAAACTCTTGAGTTACTTCTAAACCCTTCCCTGAATAACTATAATGTTATTATAGTAAGATATATTTTAAGCACTTTGAATAGTAAATCCTTTTTTTTAAACCCGATGTGTTCATCATGGGTATGTTAGTATATTTATTGGCCAATATAACTTTAATTCAACATAGTTAACAAATATTGGCTTCTAATAAATCAACTTAATAAAAAATTTAAATTTTTACTACATGAAAAGTTTTCTGTTAGGTGTTGGAAGGGTCTAAGAAAGGGCCCATAGTTTTTATTCTATACTTCACCACCTCATTTGGCATTATTATTACACTTAGGTGATGTCTTGCTAACCAGAATGTAAAACATCTTTATGTGAAGGACTTTATACACCATTATCGTCATTATCAACGTAACAATGATATTGTTGTAAAGAGTTTTATAGTTTTAAAAAATTGTCTTACTTGTTATAGTCTTAAAATGAATAAAATCTTGTATTCTATTTTTATAGATTTTTTTTGTAATTTAGGCTCAAACTGAGATAGGCTTTAAAAAGTAATAATATTTTTTAATTAAATGTTGCTTTCTGCTGTCTTCTGACAGTTTACGTTTTCAGTTTCATAGTTCTGTGCTAATGAACTTTTTTATTTAATAAGTATATCCAGGAAACTGCAGGTAAAATACAGAAATTGTATGTTAGGTGTCCCAAGTAAAATGTATAGAATATTTTAATTTATGTAGGGTATGAGATCACAGTTTGGCATACCTGTCCCAGAACAGACATTTATGTATGATTATATCAATTGGGTTTTATAACCATGATTACTTTAAGATTTGCAAGATAAAGTCATATATACCTTTAAGAGCAATGCTAGGCTATGTCTTGCATATTAAATTCATGAATATCACATAACTTGCTTTTGAGTTCCTGATTGCTTTTCACCAGTACTTTCCATCTGTCATGGACAGGGATCCCTGAGATGTTCATATTCTGCATTCTCATGTGCATGATACTTAGATTCAAAAAAAGTGGGTGGGAGAAAGCCGCTTCATAGAAATACACGTTCACAGCATTCATGCTGCATGTTTTGTGTGTTCCACTGCAAATACTGCATGCTGCATACTTTTATTTCTCTGAAGATGAACAACATAGGCTTATGCACACAAAAAAATTTAGTTTCATTTTTGCCAATAGTTGGAACAGATGGAGGAATGTTATACATACCTTTTCTATTTTTTAAAAATGATTTTTATAATGTTTTTCAAAAAAACAAGGAAAAAACTTGTTGTTTAAACCCAAAGTGGCTACAAATCAGCTCCTAAACTGTCACTGACATTAGCATCTAGATTTTGTAGTTTTTACAAATCTTTTAAAATATTTATTTACTAAGAAAACATTGCATTAATGCATGATACAAAATTGATAAATTTTTCTTTAAATTGGAATGCAGTTTAAAGTGACTGAATTTTCCAACTTCAGCTACTGCATTTGACAAGGATACAAACTGGAAAATGGAACTGGTATCATCTAATTGCTCTAGGTTCTTTGACTTATGGCAGGTGGGAAAAATATTTCCATGTGACATTATGTAGATCACATCATTAATGGCTAATATTAATTACTATGCTCTTCAGCCTTGACAGCAGTGAAAAATTATGTGTGAATTTAGCTCTTTCAAATGACTTAAGTGTGCTGGTACATGTTTTTAATTTAAAAATAGATCTTTGGCACTTGGCTTTTGATTATCTGAACACTGGCGTTCTTACATTCACTGTTTATATTATAATTGATAAGAATATTGCAATTCCAATGACTGCACATCCGTTTTAAGTTTGATCCTACCACTGTAACACAGTGGCACACTTGGCTATAGATAAAATCTAATTTTAGATTTAAACATATCTTTAATTCTCTGTCACATGTTACCTGTTTTTAGTTGTGTGTGTGAATGATTATGAACCTTTCCATATCTTATACAAGATCAAATGGTATTTCTAAAATAGAACTGACAACTTCCAACCTTAACATTATTAGTGTGCCTTTGAGGTTTGTTGTAAAGGGTTCAAGTAGTAGTATTTTTCAACAAGCTGTTTTGCCAATTGCCACATTTTGAAAAGATCTACTTAAGTCTGTTTTGCTAGGCATAATAAATAAATGGCTTTGTAAAAGACCTTTTTATAGAAACCAATTTTAGTGCTTTCCCAGCACTAGAATTTTTTGTTTAACTCTTTTCTATTAGGTTTTAGTCGATAAAAGTTACTGTTACTTATATTAAGAAATTCCCTTAATCGTTAAAATCAAGCAGGCCCTTTAAAGAGAGAGGAAATGAATAGTGGTAACCAATTGCTGAGTGTGTAATCAAGTACTTTGTAAGAGAAATCCATCCAGTAATCAGTCCTTACTCTACTTCCATTCTGCCATAAAGGATGGATTTATTTATTTTAGAGATTATGGTTTTGGACTGCCATTTCCAATTTCTGGATACCCTTAGTGGTTAACTTCCTTATGTTCCACAGCCCAGCATATTCCAAATCAAACTTTTTTCCCTTTTATTATAGATTTTACAACAATCATAGTGACGGTACCAGTTCCATTTTGCCTCCAATTCAGTTGATTATATATTTTTTTCTATTTATTTCTCATTTTATAATTGATATCTGGAATAATCAGCAGCTCTTTTCTCATTTATTTTCTCATATTTTTATTCCAGGATTTGCCTCTGAAGCAGGGAGTGTCTGCATTAAAAATGACCTGTAGTTCTCTGCTTCATAGGTTAGAAACTTATTTTAATATTTTGTGGCTAAGCACAGTCCCACTTTTCAAATTCTATAATGGATTATTTAATTGGCATTGAATGTGGACCACAAGCATATATTTCATATTGGGGTTTTCTTTATTATTTTAAATGATTAAAATTCAACAGAACATCCAGCTGAGGCAATAAAAGCTTTATTCTTGCTTTACAGCTTAAAACATTAAATTAGATTTTTAAGAATCTATCAATTATAACACAAGTAAAATCCTGCTATTTGGGCATTTTTTAAAATTGCATTTTTTAGGCCTTGTATTGCTTGAAGCATTTATATTCTAAAACTTAACCAAATTCCAACTATTATTTTGGGGAAAAACAATCAGTTCACGAATCACATTTTCAATGGGACTGCTAGCCAGCATAGGTGAAAATATGTATAGTGTATTTACTCTTAAATTGTACACCGCAGATGCTTCTTCAGCTCCCTCCTCTTCCTCCATGGGCGGTGCTTGCAGCTCCTTTACCACCTCTTCCAGCCCTACCATTTATTCTACCTCAGTCACCGACAGCAAGGCTATGCAAGTGGAGAGCTGCTCCTCAGCCTTGGGGGTAAGTAACAGAGGGGTAAGTGAAAAGCAGTTAACCAGTAACACAGTTCAGCAGCATCCGTCAACACCGAAGAGGCACACAGTCTTGTACATCTCACCACCACCTGAGGACTTGCTGGATAACAGTCGGATGTCCTGCCAGGATGAGGGGTGTGGATTGGAATCAGAGCAGAGCTGCAGTATGTGGATGGAGGATTCCCCCTCCAACTTCAGTAACATGAGCACCAGTTCCTACAATGATAACACTGAGGTACCTCGTAAATCACGAAAACGAAATCCAAAGCAGAGGCCGGGGGTCAAACGACGAGATTGTGAAGAATCTAATATGGATATATTTGATGCCGACAGTGCCAAAGCACCTCACTATGTGCTTTCTCAGCTTACCACGGACAACAAAGGCAACTCAAAAGCAGGAAATGGGTTGGTATTCACATTTTTTAAAGTTCTATCACCATTGTGCAAAACAAAACAAAAAGTCAATCAGTCATGCCTCAGTTTTTGTAATTGCTCAACTCAAGTGTGCATATAAAGCAAAGATACTGATTTTATCATTGAAATACATGAAAATTCGAACTTAAAATTACCAAGGCTCACTAGGGAAAAACATATTAATAGATTTTAGCAATAGGTATCTTATTATGGGTATGATTAGTAGAAAATAATGTTTTGAAATAACTTTTAAACTTCAAATGGATTTGTATTTTAAAAGGATTTAAAAATATTTTTACTCCGAGAAATAACTGGAGTGTGAATGGCTGTAGTAAACTCAAAACATTCGAAAAGGGCTAGTTTGTGTTCTTTCATGTTGTCTCCCCATATGGTTCAACCCATTTCCATTTCTGTGAGAATTTTAAACTTTTTTCTTTTGATAAAAACAAGAAAAAATTAAATTGATGGTTTGATTCTCATCATTTAGATTCATGCATTTATTTTAAGCTTTTTCTTTGATACATTATGGTGACATTTAAATAAATATATCACTAATTTTTTTTTTCTGTGATTCTGGGTTTATGTTTTGGAAGGGTGACAGAACAGGTCATGGTACATGTTTGAGTTTTCATTCATCTCTGACAGTTCACAACACTCTCTATAAAAATATATCTGCAAATAAATATATTTCAGTGGCTATAGTACAGAGTATTTATTGCCATAGTACAAAATACTATGACTTAATATTTAACTTTTTAATTACTTTAGTACTTTTATCATATTTAATTGCTAGACTTTTTAAATTAGATTTTCCTATAGTACATTCAGCGTAATTTGATAAATTTTAACTCAGTGAATTTTGAGAGATTATTTTTGGGAGGCAGAATATGGTCCTTTAGTTGATCCAGAACCACCTACAATTTCAGGTTGTTATAAAGAGTAATGGAGAAGCTTTAGTTTGGTTTACTATTTGATGACATCATTCATACCTTTTAAGTTAGAGATCTGGTTGAGTACTACAGAGAATATTTTTAATGTATATTAAACTTGTTCTTAAATATTCTGTCAGTACATCTTTTAAGTAATATCTACGATTTATCTACCATTTAAACATAATTATTCTATACTGTTTTCTTTTTTCCTCTCATTTAGAACTCCTTTGGGATGATGTAGTTAAATAAAAATAAACATTTAAATGTTTTTTTTTCTTTTTAGAAAGTCCAGATTAGGAAATTATCTTAAAAAAAAAAAAAAAAAGACACACAAGATATTCCCTTTCCTAAAATGTTGCCATTAGCAGAGTCAATTCTAGAACATATTTGTAGAACTAGTACCTACAGAATAATGCTCTGAAACATAGTAGCACAGATTAAAAAGGCTCATGTATATCTGTCATTAAATATGGGTATGTGTTTATTTAGACTTTAGTGCAAAAAAATTTTTTTAAGTTCCAGAAGAGAGATTTTCATTTTTATACTGAAATAAATGTTAAAGGTCCAAATTGACATAATGTCAATTTGGTCAACACATAGGATTTGCAGTTCCTGTTAAAGAGATAACTTGATCTACATCCTCTGCTTCTGCTTTTGTATGATAGATATATCTTAGAAATGATTTGAGGTTACCCAGGGAAAGTATAATAACATTTGTCAAGACAAAATCTCTCATGAAATAATTCATGGAACAGAAACTCATCAAGCAGCAGAGGAAATGTCCAGCTTCTTAGGTAATGGAAAAATATTCGGCACTAGCAAATAGAAATGATGGAAGAAGTTTTCATTTTGAGTTTATAAGAACTATATCAAGGAGAGGATAAAACCTTATGTAAATATATAGAAAAACAGGCTTTTCAAAGCAGTTACTAAGAGAATCTCAAGCTAACGTCCTATATTCTTCAATAAGAAAGGTGTTAGAAACATGAAAGAAATTTAGAAATCTTTCGAGGGATAAGGTATATATAGCCTTAGATCTAATGTGCCATAAATTTACAATTTATATAATGCTGAATTATAGGAAATATACTCTCAAATATGTTGTATACAGCAGTTTGTTGATCTTCAAGATGGAAATAGCATTTTTGTATAATTAAAATGTTATATAAAAGTTAGAGTTTACTAAGAAACCAAAATTGTTTGAAAAGGAACTACTTGGTGTTTAAACATTCCTAGCCATGTCATTCTTAAATTCTTCAACTAAATGTCCTGAAAATCAGTAGCCCTATGTCTCTTCTAGATATTTCTAGAAATTAAGACATGATGTCATCTGGATGTGAAACCCTTTTTAGGCATTTTGTAGTGAAAATTATTTTTTTGTGACATAGATAAACAGAAGGATATGTAACACAAAAGAGTTAGAATGCCATCTTAAGACTTCTGAAGAGTATGCCAAAACAGTGGTTTTACCTTTTAGATGTCATTTAAAAGTAAAATCCCAATTAACTGCTGTTTTGTTTGTTCTTAAGCCATCATGCTTTAAAAATTAGTAATTTCATTAACTACTTTTCCAAGAATTAGTTGACATTTTCATTGTTTTATGTGTCTAAAGATCTAAATGTATATCTGTTCCATCTTTACATTTAAGCCTTAGAGAATAAAGATAGTTTTGAGGGCTTCCAAAAGTATCATTTCAGATAGTTACATGGACTGTTACATGGACTGTTCTTCTTTAAGAATATGTATACTTGTCAACTTACTTAGCAGTCTTCATCCCAAATGAAATATTTTGTTTTACTGAAATAGTAAAACTCGTTTTCATCTGTTTATCCTTATAAATATTAGCTTCACTAGCATAAGTGAATATAAAAACTGTATCTTGCCAAATTCATTGACATATGGTAAATTTTCCTTATATTTCAAATTAAGTGTTCCCTTTTCTTATAAAATTAATAGATTTTAATTACAAACATTTGGGAAAATGCAGAAAAATAGAAGAAAATAAATAATCCATAATCTAGTCACTCAGTACAACTACTGTTAGCATTTTGCTGTATTTCCTATTCAGTGAATATTCGGAGGGTGTTTTTACATAGTTTCTGTAAGGAATATTTTTGCTTTGATCTTAAAATAAGTAAAAAATGATATAATTGTAGGTTTTCATAGATAAGAGCAAATGTATTAAGAGCACATTGTATTGAAAGCAAATGTTTGAATTTCTACCCAGAATGATGAAAAGCAAAATAGGATGTTGCCCGTTGTTTCAGTTTCAACTCTTTGATTCGTAGAATTTATTCTTCTAGGGCCTTTTAAATGATTTACACAGGTAATCTTTGACTTACATCTGTCAGCTTACATGAATGGCATTCCTTGGCCAGTTAGGATCCAGTCTTTCTCATCTTACTTTTGTAACAGGTGCTCTTTTTTTCTTCTCCTTTCCTTTCTTCGTTCCTTTCTTTTTCCTTTTTGCCTTCAACAACGATATTTTCTCAGCACCTTCATTTCAGGAGTTGTGCAAGGTTCAGGGATGAAGATGATGCAACACAGACTAGCCTTCAGAACTCTCCCACTTATCTTGTCAGTCTTAGCACATTCCTTTTGCATTCCTTCTTTTCTCCATTCTTCTGTCCCTTCCCTAGCTATGAGGTTCACCCTAGTCCCTGGTTCCTTTGAGAATACAGTATTTCCTCTTTTTGTTATTGATAATAGAGGCAACAACTTGGTTAGAGATGGAGGGTTAAATATTAGGGCCATTTTTAAGGCTTCTTAGCCACCATTGCTCTTCTTCATTTGAATTCATAATGTTCCTCCTGGGACCTGTTTGCTTTTGGAGATTTTGGTCCACAGTTATCTCTTGGCTCCTGTATTTTCTATGTGAGTCATACAGAAAGCATTATAGGCCATGACATATTTTATTTTATTTTATTTTATTTTATTTTATTTTATTTTATTTTATTTTATTTTATTTTATTTTTAAGATTTATCTATTCATTTGAGGGAGGAGGGTCAGAGAGAGAGGGAGAGAATCTCAAGCAGATTCCCCACTGACCACAGAGGCCGATGCAGGCCTTGATCTCGGGAATGTGAGATCATGACCTGAGCCGAAACCAAGAGTCCAACCTTAACTGACTGAGCCACGCAGGAGCCCCCCTGACTCTATTTTAAAATGTACATGGATAGGGGCACCTGGGGGTCAGTCAGTTAAGCGTCTGCTTTTGGCCTAGGTCATGATCCTAGGGTCCTGGGATCAAACCCCATCTCTGGCTCCCCGGTCAGCCAAAAGTCTGCTTCTCTCTCTCCGTCTGCCCCTCCCCCTGCTCGTGTTCTCTCTCTCTCTCCCTCTCGCTCACTCTCTCTCAAATGAATAACATCTTATAAAAAATATACATGGATAATTTTAAATCTATTTTAAAACTGATAGTATTGTTTTGTATTTGTCACATTTGCAGTGCTTCAGATTAAATGTATTGACCTAAAGTCCTAACTAACCACTGTTTGAAATATTTTTCTTTGAACATACATTCCACATAGCAAATGCATGATAAACAAGCATTAGAAATCCAATTTTTAAAAAAATTAAAAATTTAAAAATATACAATTTAAAAAAGTAGATTTCCTATCTGTAAATCCCAGCTTATAAAGATATTATATGCTAAGGACTTTAATTATTTAATCAGAAATAAAAATACTCTGAAAAATTATACTTCTAAGAAAGATTATTTAGAGTAAATCTAATTTCCCAATAAAAATTGGATCACTGATATCCAAAAGAATATGTATAGTACATGTACTTTTAATTGTTTTATTAAGGTCTTTTGTTTATTCCTTTTTGCTACCCCCACTTTTCTTTTGCTTTGCAAGTCTGATTAGAAAATAATGATAGTTAATCTTGTAGCTTTAAAATTTGTTTTGACTGAAGTACAGTGTGAAAGGTTATAATGACATCAGCTGTTCTCTTACCTGTTATTCCTGGCTTATTACATTCGGTCTTCCTCCCTTCCTACCACACATAACGCATTTTTTATTTTTGCACTGTATAGTTAAATTTTATTACAGAATTTTAAGAGCTACTTTGTTTATGGAATGTATCTTCCCTTAGGCTGTATATTGTCAATAAGATAGTCAGTTTTTTGTTAACTGCCTATTCTGTTTTTTCCTTTATCTTAGATGATTTTTATAGAGAAAAAAAAAAAAAAACCTCTTTTTGATACTTTTTCCACGTTGTGCTTTGACTTCTCAGAACATTGGAAAACCAAAAAGGAGGTGGAGTAAAGAAGAGCCCTATGTTGTGTGGACAGTATCCTGTTAAAAGTGAGGGGAAGGAGCTGAAGATAGTTGTACAGCCTGAGACCCAGCACCGAGCTCGGTACCTGACTGAGGGTAGCCGTGGCTCAGTAAAGGATAGAACACAGCAAGGCTTTCCCACAGTAAAGGTACTTACTTTATTTAGCAATATACAAATAATTTTTTCCAGTTTTGTTTTTAACCAGCAAAAGCGGCCTACAATAGAATGGTAGGATTACTAGGTATATATAATGGAAATTAAAGTGAAAGTCTAACTGAATCCTAAAGCCCAGTATTGTTACTTTGATGTCATTTGAATTTTAGCTTAGATGAAAAAAGAGGTGAGAATGTACTCTGATAAATATCTGGGAATCATGAATTATGTTCTCCTTTTATTTGACATTGATAGCAACTCTATTCAATTCTTCCCAAACTTAATATTTTAGAAGAAATTTTAAAGTGAATTCAAAAAAATATTGTAGATATTATTATGAACTTGGAAAATAAGGTTTTTAAGATGGCTAAAGAAATCAGGACTGTTCATCTTAGAAAAGAATTGGTTGATAAATTAAGTCTTCAGTTTAAGAAATAGATTATCAACTGAATCTTCATCTTTTCAGAATTTAGACTGAAAAAAGGGGGCTTAAATTTCAGCACCTGGGAAACTTTGTTAGAAAGAATATTTCTGTCTGAAGACAAGCCAAAAAAAGAGTTGGGTGGGGGATATTTAATAAGTGTTTCTGCTCCTTATAAAACATTAAACAGGAATTTTGGCTAGTCACATGGTAAATTCTTGTTAAGTACAGTTTGTGAAAATGCATTTGTTGAACAGTATTCAGTTGGATTGCCTTTCATTTTAACGTTTTAATGAAATAATGGTAGAATCTTGGGATCAGGAAACCTGTCTGTGGCCATTTATAAGGTTCGTTAATAGTCACATGTACAACAACATTCCTTATCCCTCTGCTACTCATCACACCAACCTATCCTTAATCCTCCAAACTCAGGACAAATAATAGACAAATAAGAAATTTCAGTTACGCTTTTTGTAAATGTTTATCTAACCAGACATGTTGATAGTTTGGTCAGTATTTTTAACCCAGTTGCTCTGATTTTAAGTTATGCTTTGGTTAAGTACTCTCTGGTCAGAAGTATTACTAGATTGTCTACCTGTGATAGGGAGTGAACTGACTGACCTCAGAAGTTTATTTATTCATTCATTCAACAAATATGCACTCCTTATCTGCCAGACACTGTTCTAGGTACTGCTAATGGTTTGGGTAGATTGTTTATCTGCTTATTTCCCTCATTTTGATATCTTTTCACAGAGATATAGCTATACTGGGTTAGAAAGATTTATGAGTTTTTTAAAGCCCTTTGGTTGCATTGTATAAGTTATTTTGTGATTTTATGGATTCTATATTAGCAGCTTCAGTGTTCAACTATAAACCTGAACAAAAATCTGCATTGGAAACATTTGTTCCAAATGCTGTTTTAAATATTAATTTATTCTTCATCATGCAAGTTATAATTTATGAAGGCTTGTTAGAGACCTGTAAGGACCCATAGATCCTGGTCTGAACTAACAGTTTTCAAACCATAATGTTTTGGCCCAGGATTTCATGATGTTGTGTGTGTATCTAATCTATGCAAATGGGCTCTGTTTCCCTATTATTTGTATAGGTGCACTTCAAACGCTTTCCTACTTAAATATCTTTAAAAGACTAAAAAATTTAGTATATGTACTCATTTGATGATGATGATAATGATGCCACTAACACAATTTAGTGAATTTTCCATTAGTGGTGGTGGTTAATTTTGAATAACTGACATGCTTTGGCAGTCCATAAATTTATGAATACCTGAAGGACTGTGTATTCATTTGCATCTGGTTGTACAAATTAATTACAAATGGTAATTTATCATTAAACAGAAATTTTTCGTTAAAGTGTGATTATTACCGAATTAAAACTTATGATTTCATACAGAAACTTAGCCAACTCTCCTTTTTATGAAAATATTGTACTTTTGTTTTTCCCGAGGATTTAAATTATTTCTTTATTGTTATCCAGTTATAAGTATAGGACTTGGTCATAAGTATTTGATCTGACAATTAGATTATTTGAAAGGCTAATTAGTGTTTATGTGCCCTATTATCTCACTGCAGCTGGAAGGCCATAATGAGCCAGTAGTGTTGCAGGTGTTTGTGGGTAATGACTCTGGTCGAGTGAAACCACATGGATTTTATCAGGCCTGCAGGGTAACTGGGCGAAATACAACTCCTTGTAAAGAAGTGGACATTGAAGGCACTACTGTTATAGAAGTTGGTCTTGATCCAAGCAACAACATGACACTGGCGTAAGTACTTAGTAAAAACTTTTTCAGTACACATTACACTTTTGCAGTGGGCTCAAAAAAATTTTAATTTCTAATGTTAAAAAAAGATTTTCAGTATTTTATTAAAATGTTTTAAACATTACAAATACAAAAAACAGATTATTGCAGAATGGTAATGGGTTAAAATTAACTCTTTTGCCCTTTGCCATGGGATTCCCATGATGAAAGGCAAGGAAATAAAAGCCAGGTGGAATGCTGCCTTTTTTGAAAATAATATGGACTTACTTGTTGGGATTAATAAAAGTAACATTAAAAAATAAAAATTACAAACAATTTGATTTGCTCTCCCAAATTCTGCTTTTTTTTTCCCCCAAATTCTTTCTTAGTATTTGCATTAGAAACTCCTTGACAGAGACCATTCATGGTACCTTGACCCATCTTGATGTGAAAAAACCATATTGTTGTTCTAAATTCACCTTCTGTTTTAATTTTCTTATATTAAAAAGGAGTATGCTCTGGGGCTATGGTTTTTTTCATCTTACGCATTTTCATTGACTAAAAAATATTAGAAGTGTTAATAATTTAAATTAAAAAAATTTTTTCCCTTAAACCTTTTGTTAAGGTCCTTTAATCCTAAAGTTGAAACATAACAGCAGCAAATATATTGAAAAGGGGTAGACTTAACGTTGTAATTATTTGTATTGGATAGCTAATGACATTTCCGTATTTAGTTTTCGGTTTCCTTTTGAAAATCATTTTCAATAGGTTAGTTAAGAGGTTAATTGGAAGGGGAAATTTTGAAAAATATTTAGTAAAGACTTATTTTTTTTAACGTTTGCAAATTATAAAAATAAATGTATATAGTGGAAGAAAGGGAGTTACTGATTATAAAAGTAGTGCTTATTCATTGAAAGTTGATAATACAGAACACAAAATAAAAATGAATAATAATTAAAATCTAAAAACATATCTCTCGAAAGCCAACTTCCCAGAAAAAACACTATTTTAATTTTTTATTTTTTTGAGTGAGTGAGCAAGAGAAAGCACAAGCTGCAAGGGGAACAGAGGGAGAGGGAGAAGCAGGCTTCCTGCTGAGCGGAGAGCCCAATGGAGGGCTCCATCCCAGCGTCCTGGGATCATGACCTGAGCCAAAGGCAGCCACTTAACCGACTGAGCTACCCAGGCGCCCAGTAACCACTATTTTGATATGTATCTTTCCAGCCGTTTTTCCTGATAACAGTGAAATAATACTGTACCCACTGTTTTGTAACCTTGCTTTCACTTACCATCAGCATTTTCCATATAGTAAATATTATTTTATAACATATATTTTATTTATTTATTTATTTTTAAAGATTTTATTTNATTTTTATTTATTTATTTGACAGAGATAGAGACAGCCAGCGAGAGAGGGAACACAAGCAGGGGGAGTGGGAGAGGAAGAAGCAGGCTCATAGCGGAGGAGCCTGATGTGGGGCTCGATCCTGTAACGCCGGGATCACGCCCTGAGCCGAAGGCAGACGCTTAACCGCTGTGCCACCCAGGTGCCCCATAACATATATTTTAATGGCTACATAGTGTTCTGTTCTTTTGGGGACAGTTGCTAGTTTTGTTTTGTTTTTAAGTTAAATTCATTCCCTCTATTTTAATAAATGAATTAGCTGCAAAAATAGAGGATACATTTTTTTTTAATGGTAATTAGGGTGCCTGACTGGCTCTTGATCTCAGTGTTGTGAGTTTGAGCCCCACATTGGGTATAGAGCATACTTTAAAAAAATTAATTAAGGGGCACCTGGGTGGCTCGCCATTTTTTTTTTAGGGACGTCTGGGTGGCTCAGTCAGTTAAGCGTCTGCCTTCGGCTCAGGTCATGATCCCAGGGTCCTGGGATAGAACCCTGTGTTAGGCTTCCTACTCAGTGGGGAGTCTGCTTCTCAGTCTCCCTCTGCCTCTCCCTCTGCCTCTCCCCCGCTCATTCTCTCTCTCTCCAAGAAATATATAAAATCTTAAAAAAAATAAAATAGAAAAAATAAGTTAAAATTTAAAAATGGCAAAAGTGTCTCTTATAAACCGTTACTAGTGTTCAGATTTTGAAATAGTGATTTTACTTTACTGTTTTTTCCACTATTATTATAAATGAAAAATTGACAAAATTAAGAATTATGAATATTCACAATATACCCTTCTGTACTTTTTTAATTTGGAACCTTAAGATTGTATTACATTTTCAAAAAATTAATAATAAGCAAAAATTTTTTTAAAAGAAACTTACTTGGGGCACCTGGGTGGCTCAGTCAGTTAAGCGTCTCTTGATTTCAGCTCAGGTCTTGGTCTCAGGGTTGTAAGGTTGAGCCCCCATCAGGCTCTGTGCATAAAACCTGCTTAAGAAGATTGTCTCTCTCCCTCTGCNCTGCCCCCCCCCAAAAAAAAAAAAAAAAAAAAAAAACGAGACTTATTTGGTTAAGAATATTGTACTGTTTATACAACAGAAAATATCAGTTAATGTCTTTTTTTGTGTGTGTTAGGGTGGACTGCGTAGGGATATTGAAATTGAGGAACGCTGATGTTGAAGCCAGAATAGGAATTGCTGGTTCCAAGAAAAAAAGCACTCGTGCCAGATTGGTTTTTAGAGTTAATATCACAAGGAAAGATGGCTCCACTTTGACACTGCAAACACCCTCTTCTCCGATTTTATGTAGTAAGTAAGAAAATATATACTGAATTTTTTTTCATTTTCTATTAATTTTCAGACATCTCTAAATTTCAGATGTATCATATGCTCTAGCTTGTGATCTTGCAAAATGTGAAACATTTTAAAAGCTGTAGTCAAATTTTCTAGAATAAAAGGTGGATAATATCAAATAAAATTCTAAAGGTGTATAGCATTTTGTAGTTCCCTTTTATCGTCTCATACTAATTTTAAAAGTAATTTGAGGGGGCATGTGGGTGGCTCAGTCACTAGAGAATGCAACTCTTGATCTCAGGTCATGATTTCAAGCCCCCCACATGGGGTATAGAGCCTACTTAAAATTTTTTTTTATTTTTGAAAAAAGTACTTTAGGGGCACCTGAGTGGCACAGTTGGTTTAGTTTCTAACTCTTGATATCAGTACAGGTCTTGATTCTCAGGGTCATGAGTTCAAGCCCTGCCATTGGGCATGGAGACTACTTTAAAAAAAAAAAAAAAGAAACGTACTCTGAATGGTTTACCTGCAGTAAGTTAGATAGCCAAAGTATTTTTTTGCTGCATCTTTATTGTGTGATAAACTGCTGTGATCCTCAGTGTATTTTCTGTTAGAACGTAAGAAACTAAGGTAAGCAGAACGCTGTGACTATACACCAGTTGAAGTTCTGACTACAAATTATGTCATTAACTTATAGTTTTGGGAAGTGGGAATGAAATTCTTATTTTGCTAATCTTGGCATAGAAAGTAAGAGAGAGAGAGAGAGAGAGTGTGTGTGTGTGTGTGTTTAGATTCAATCATGTTGTTGTATGTGCCTCATCATATATTCTGGTTTTCCTATAAGGAGTATTATTACAAGTAATAAAATAGGAAAATTTTTTCCTTTATGTGTCGCTTAAGAAGATTTTCATTGAGTGTAATTTTCTTTGGCATTGTGTTTTTATAATTTGTACCTGAATTCAGAAGAGCAGAAGACACTCAGTTTCGTTCAGTTGAATTTCCTTTGGGTTATTTTGGGTATTATGACCTTGCAACCCCTACAGAGCCTTTGTTACTGTATTTTAGTTTTGTCAAATTCTTCATCCTTTGTAAATCTCTTTTTTCCTTTTCTTTTAATTCATCTCCAAAGTGATTATATAGACATACTTTAGCTTAGCAAACACCCTGATTTTTTTTTTTTTTACGTACTAAAATATCTTTCTGATATCGAGAGAGCTCAGTTGGATTTCTCTGTTTTTCATTATTATGACAAATTTGTGTTGATACTAGTATTTCCTTGGGCTAATTCTGGGTGATGTGCAATTATAAATAGACTGCTTTTACAAATCATAGATTCCATGTCCATTCTATTGCATTTAGCTAGGGACAAAATAAACTATCTGTAGATGGCTTATTGAGTTCTAAAGCTTTTCTAATTGGGGTGTTCCAATTCTGGATTTACTATAATTTACGATATATCCCAACTTGACTCTTAAAGGATGAATTTCCAATTTTAATGGTGTATTTGCAGTTCTTTTTATAAGTAATCTAATACTTTGAGCATGACCATAGCCACTGTCTGGAGACCAGAGCCAAGAGGTGCTAGATAATTCAGATCATACCGCTTCAGCAGGGACTGGGAAATGGTTGCCAACTTTAATTATTTGTTCTTTCTTTCACTAGTGTGTTCTCGTTTCTTCATTTTCTTTTCCATTAAGGTATTATTAAAGCATAAATATAATTGGCTAAAGATGGTAGAAAATACAAAAGAGCTAGAAAATACAATTTTCTGAAATTTTTCATCTGTAATTATTTGTTATTGTCACTATTAATGATAATATTGTCCACATTGTAAAAAAAGTATATCTCTCTGGGAGGTGATGTGTGGGGTGATTTTGATGGCCCTAAGGAGCAACACACAGTGGAAAGGATATACAGCCAATGATAAAAGTTAACATGCTTTGAACTCTGACCGTATGCCAGGGATTTTGTTAAACTTTATAAGCTGTATCATTTAGTCCTTTGTTACCTTATATGGATTCTATTCTACAGTTGATGAAACTGAGACTTAGATTAAATAACTCCCTCAAGGTCACATAGCTAGCAAATAGTAAGACCAGGATTCGAAGCCTCTGCTTTTAGCCTCTGTGCTATATTGTCATTATAATCACTTAAAATCGCAGTGCTGAAACCAAGTTTAAACAATCATTTCATCCTAGCCATAGCCTCTGGATGGTTAGGACTATGGTTACAGAAAGAGATTGTTAGTGAACTGTTCACTCTACCTAGGAGATTTATTTGTGTAATTTAGACTTTTTATGAATTGAGAAAATAGGTATCATTTCATATTGAGTATTTTACTTGAATACCTATATTGTCCCTTCCATTTCCTTTTGTAGAATTCATTTATTATGGAGGTATAGGATATTTATTTTTATTCCTTTAGTTGACTAATTGTCACTTTCCATCTGCTTAGAGAAACTGGATTAGATAAATATGAGCAGTATTTTCTTTGAAAGAAAGGGGTACCAAAAAGGATGTGGTCTTGCCATTTGTGACAACATAGGTGAAACATACTAAGCAAAACAAGCAACAGAGAAAGACAAATACTGTATGATTTCACTTATATGTAGAATCTAAAAACAAAACAAATGTGAGTAAACAAAAAGTAGAATAAGACCTATAAATACAGAGAACAAAGTGATGGTAGCCAGGTTGCTGGGGAATGAGCAAAATGGGTGAAGGGGAGTAAAAGATATAGGCTTCCATTTATAGAATGAAAGAGAATAAAAGGTACAACATAGGGAATATAGTCAGTGGTATTGTAATAGCATGGTGACAGATGGTAGCTGTACTCATGGTGAGCATGGCGTAAGGTATACAGTTGTTGAATCACTATATTGTACACCTGTAACGTAACATTGTGTGTATGTCAGTTACATGCAAATAAAAAAATTATTTTCGAAAGAAGAAAAAAATAATAAAAAAATAAAGGGGTACCTAGGCAGTAAATTTCCCATACTCCTTTTAATTTGCAAATATATTTACATGATAGTTTTCATATTTATTTCTTATTATTGTTATTTTCATGGAATTTCATACAAACAGGATTTTTTCCTTAAAATAAAACTAACTTAAAATATTTCTAATAGTAATTTCTATGAATATCAATTACATCTAGTCATTTAGGCAAGAGTCTAAGCCTCTTTTTTAAAAAAATATTTATTTATTTAAGTAATTTTTACCCCCAACTGGGGGCTTAAAGTTATAACCTTGAGATCAAGAGTCGCATGCTCTTCTGACTGAGCCAGCCAGGCACCCCTAACCCTCCTGATCTGTACATTCCTAGTGGATCAGTGATTTGATTTTTTGAAAACCTATCATTGTATGTAATGAATGTCATCATTCTTTGTTCAGAATATAATTTTACTTGATCTTCATGGGTTTTCATTAAATATACTATCTAGCGGTCTGTAGATTGATCAGACAATCTTATTTATTGTTTAACTGGAAACAAAATGAAATATTTTTAAGTTTTTTATTACTTTTGTTTAAATATTAGACTAGATGTACAGGAAACGGTATTAACTTCAGTATTACTTTTCATATTACTTTTATCTCTGTCTTATACTCTATGATTTAAAGCGCTTTCATGTATGCTGAGGTCTTAGGAAGTGAATAAGTAAATGTTTCCCTTGTAATTGGAGTTAGATGCATAGGAGTTAGAGAAATTGAGATGATAATGCCAGCTTGACTACTGATAAAACTGTTAGAAAGAGGGCTTTTTCATCCCCGAGTAGGATACATCTATCCACCCAGTCAGAGCAGCCTTCTACAATTGCAGGCCTCTTATCAACTGGCACAGACCATCTCAAACAAATGCTTTTTGCCTGTAGGCAGTTGCGGAAGAGGGAGGAAAGACGACTGGGCTAATCATGCCCAAGCCCTGGTTCCAACTTCTCTGTAGTTAAGTCATTCGTCCTCTTTAGTGCGTATTAATCTAATGGAGTTTCCTATTAATAATAGTACTACATTATCCCATTTGATCTTGACAACAACTCTGTTATTAATAAAGTAGAAATGATTAGTTTCACTTTTTATGTAATAGAATAGGGATAAAACTGTTGAAAGTAGGAAATGGTAGATAAGAGATAATCTGATTTTTTTTTGTTCATTGTTTTGAGCTGATACCTACTGTAGAATATAGTAAAGAATTAATTTTTATCAACTTTAACATAATAGTGGATATACTTTTTAAGTTGTATAGCTTATAATTAGGGTTTGGGCATGTAGGCATTTAATTATCTTAAATTCACACACAGTTAGGTTCATGTCTTCTGTCCCACAATAGTTTCTTGTTTCTTTTTTCTTTTATAATAGTTTACTGAGATATAATTTGCATACCATGCAGTTGAGCCTTTTTATGTGTACAGTTTTATCATATTCACAAGTTGTATGACCATCACTGTTATCTAATTTTAGAACATTTTTATTGCCACCAATAAAAGAAATCTTGTACCTCTTAGCAATCACTCTCCATTCCCGTGTTATCCCAGACTCTGGAAACCAGTATTCTACTTTCTGTCTGTATGGATGTACCTGTTCTGGACATTTCATATAAATGCAATCATACAATAGGGGCACCTGTGTGGCTCCATCGGTTGAGAGGCTGCCTTCACCTCCCGTCATGATCTCAGGGTCCTGGGCTCCCTGCTCAGCGTGGAGTCTGCTTCTCCCTCTCCCTCTGTCCCTCCCCTGCTCATTCTCTCTCTTTCCCCCCTCCCTCCCCTGCTCCCTCTCTCTCTGTCGTCTTCCTTCCCTCCCCCTCAGCCCCTCCCTTCCCTCTCTCCCTCTCTAAATATATATATATATTACATATAAATATATATTATATTACATATAAATATATATATATTTAATGAAAAAGTGGTAAGATTTGAAGCTAGTAGGGCTAGGCAAGATCTGTTTTACAGAAATTTGTGTGTTGAGCTAAAGAATTTGAATTTTAACCTGACCACTTTAGGAAGCCTGAGGCTTGCAGTTAGGCTTTAGAGTGGGGGTATGAGGGAAGAGGAAAAGTAAACATACAAATAATACACAGTGAAACAAAGGGCCCAAAAAATCTTTTTATTTAAAATGAGAATGTTCCATTATGGGTTCCTCATTTATGTTTATTTCCATGAATATAACCTTTTTGACAGGTTTGAGCAATTGCAATAGAAAGAGAGGTGAAAAGGAAATAGGTTAGTAAGAAGGGTTAGAATTGGAATGGGAGGTAGAAGGAAACAGGAAGATGAGAGGGAGGTAGAAGAGGAAGAGGGGCCAAAAGGTGATAGAGGTGGAAGGGAGGAGAGGAAACAGACATTTGATCTTCCAACTAGAGACACTCAGTGGAAAGAAGGCCTGTTGCCAGAATTCATGTTGCGCTTTGTGAAATTGAAAAAGGTCTGCTTTCACTTGCTGGTTTAACAATGACCATTGGATTCCTTATCTGGTTTTCTTGTTTGTTTTTAAGGGGATGGAAGAATTATCCCCTTTTATATTCTTGACCTGTTTCTATTTCTCCAGATAATACAGGTATACATGTTTTTTATTTGTTTTGGTATATTATATATATTATTTGGTGATACTATATCAAATTAAGAATATCAGTTTTCATACTTTTTAATATCTACCCTCCTGTGCTAATTTTTAAAATATAAAAAAACTATAGCTTTCTTCACTATAATGTATATCGGATTAAATCTGACTGAATTTAACAAGTTTCTGTTTCCCTTATTTCTATGTATCCCACAACTTTAGGAAAAGGATAATATCAATGAGTAAACTTTCCTTCTCTTCACAGACATTTCTAAAAAGCTTTACTAATTCTTTTGGCATGTTGAAATATTTGCTGTTATTTTTCAGTATTCAGATACTCAATTTTTTTCAGCTTTATTTTTGAGGCTACTATTTGAAAAGCATCTAGAAGCACATTGTTTTTATAATATGAGAGAAGTGGCTGCTTTTTTTGTGTTACAATTTTTTAAGTGGTATGATCACTTTCAAGAGCTGGTTTTCTGATTACTTAAAGATAAAAATAAAATAGTTAATCAAATGATACTGACTTTAGTTTTGTTTAGTATGGTGTCTGGGCTGTTAGGTAACCATTAAACTTTTTAATAGAAAAGACCTTTTAAGGTCAAAAGTTGAAAGTTAAATTATCTTGAACAGTAACAGACTAGTTCTTTGTGTAATGTAAATACAAATATACAGAAGATATATACACGTTGTACCTTCAGCGGAGCCTCATTTGGCCATCATGTGCCCTTAATACATAAAAGGAAAAAATGAAATAGGAAAAAGAAAGTTCTGATAAGCGTCAGTGGAGTGGAATTTCCACAAAGTATTTGAAAATGAGGGGAAAGGTTGTATACTTTCCGTTCATTTCATTAATACAGTATATCCATAAAATTTTCACCTCTTATTGTTTTCTAATTAAATAATATTTACTGGGGTGCCTGGCTGGCTCAGTCAGTGGAGCATGCAACTCTTGATCTCAGAGTTGTGATTTCGAGCCCCATGTTGAGTGTAGATATTACTTTAAAAATCTTTTTTAAAAATTTATTATGTTGGGGCACCTGGGTGGCAACAGCGGTTGGGCGTCTGCCTTTGGCTCAGGGCGTGATCCTGGCGTTGTGGGATCGAGCCCCACATCGGGCTCCTCTGCTGTGAGCGCTTCTTCCTCTCCCACTCCCCCTGCTTGTGTTCCCTCTCTCTCTGGCTGTCTCTCTCTCTGTCAAATAAATAAATTTAAAAAAATCTTTATTAAAAAAAATTTACTATGTTTTTCTTGAATGTCCTTTAAAAACAACTGTCTAGTTCTAGTGTTACTCTAAAAAGTTATAAATAAGTTCAGTTAATTCTTCATTTAAAAAGGGCATATAATTGCCAGTATTTGACCAATAACTTTTTCCGTTCTCTTCATAACATTAACCTGTGGGTTCTAACCAGTGTATATGGACATACATTCACAATTTCTTTTAAACTCTTAGACATTGCTAAAAGTGTCATTTGCCATTTAAATATTTTATAAGGACGGGATACTTGTTTGTATCAGTAAGTGAAGCTAAGTGATGCTGCAGTAACAAAAAATACCTCAGTGGCACTCAGGAACAGTTCTATTTCTCCCTCATTTTGTGATAATACTGGCTGTGGTTTGGAAGCAGTTCCATTCTCTTCACTCTAGGATCCAGGCTGAAGAAGCTGCCCTTATCTGGGACACTGCCATTTTTGTAGTAGAGGAAAAAAAAGAAATAGTGGAACTGTGTGAGGTTATAAAAGCTTTTCCTTGGAACTGGCATATTATTTCAGTTCATATTTCATTACACAAACAAATCACATGGCCAGTCCTGATATGAGTGGAGCAAGAATTGCAGCCTTTCCACAAGGAAGGACCTAGGGAAAGAGGGGCAGTGAATATTTTGACAGTAAAAATTTCCTATATGATATTCTTATAAAGATAAAATTAACTATTTAAATATATGTGTCTACGGAGAAAAAAGTTAAACTTTCCCTAAAGTTTAGTGGACTCTTTTATTAATTTAGAAGTTGGTGAGTTATACAAGCCAAATTTAAGTTTACCTTTGCAGTGCTTATGTTGTGAGGGTTTACTAAACCAACAGATAGTGTGATCTATGTCAAAGTGCTTAACCTCCTGGAGAGCAGTTTTTTGAGGACTTAAAAGTTCTTTATTTGCATACACCAGCATCCCAGAGAGTATTTTGGTGGAAAACTAGTCCTTAAGTGTCAATAAGGAAGAATGTTTTTGGAGTCAAATATATTGGGGAACCTGTATACTATATTCACTTCTTGGATATTTATAGTGTTTATCAGAATTTTAAGTACTTGGAGAAATCCTTTTGTTCATTTAGCTTTGCTTCAACCCAGTATTTTCCAGATTTACTTGACTTAGGAACCTGTTTTGCTAGGCAATACCTATTAAATTTTCTTAAGGAAATTCTGGCATGAGAAAGTTGGTAGGCTGATTATAATTTATTCATTAGATGTGTGCCCTCAGTACTTTACAACTTCTTTGTTTATTTTAGTAGTGGTTATTTAGTCTTTATAATTGAAAAACTCTAGTGCATTTTATTTTTAAACCTCAGGTTATCCTAGTTCAGGGAGATTCTCTGGTAGAAGAAACTATTCTGAATTAGATTCAGTCTGTTCTTAGGTGTTCTTTTGGTGTGGGGCCTCTGAGTCCTGGGTGTAGATCCTTAAAGAAGCCCTCAGTACCACCGAGAGGCACATATTGCCTCAGAAGTCTTGTAATGGCAAAAGCATAGCTGACATTTTTGAGGTTAGGTTTGTGGGACAAGCTTGTTTTTAAATAGAATTTTTTTTAAATATTATTAAGACAAAAAATTTTTTTAAATAAGTGTACATTTTAAAGCTTGTTTATTATTCACATAATAATAAAACAAAGATGACATATAATAAGTTAAAACCTCATCTTAGATATTAATCCATCCCTCTAAAATCTTATCAGAGTTATTAAAAATTAATATGGATTTTCCATATTAGTATGGGTTTTTCTCTGTTAGGGTGAAAGTTAAGTTGCAGGGTAAAGGAAGTCAAATTTAGGGGTCAACAAAGACAACTTCTGGAAGTGATTTTAGAAAAGAAATAAGTGTTGGTGGTTCTTTTTATGGAATGCTTATGTGTACCCACAGCTCAGCCAGCAGGAGTGCCAGAAATCTTAAAGAAAAGCTTGCATAGCTGTTCGGTGAAAGGAGAGGAAGAAGTATTTTTAATCGGCAAGAACTTTCTGAAAGGAACTAAAGTTATTTTCCAAGAAAATGTTTCTGGTAAGTAGGCATAATACCGGTATGGAGACTGTCGCATGTTCTGCTTTGTTCTAAAGATATAATAGCTACAAAGTAAAAACGGTTTCAAAATTTTAGTAAATTACTGTTTTTATTTCAATCAGATGAAAACTCTTGGAAGTCAGAAGCTGAAATTGACATGGAATTATTTCATCAGGTATAATTTAAGCCTTTTTGTAGTTTAATTATTTACTCTCTGAGAAATTCAGTTTTGTTCTGAAATTTTCCTGAATCAGCAGATTGAATTTCTTCTTTATGTGGGATTCATATAAATCATTTAAGTTTCTTTCTTGAATTTCTGTAACTGAAAATTCCACTGATGCTAGAATTGACAGTTCTCTATTTTTAAAAGTTAGAAACATTAGTAAATTATCATTGTTAATAAATGAGACATTTCTTTCCTAATATTTGTTTATTCTGACGATTTGGATTATCCTAGCCTACTATTTAGTTAAATAAAAGGGAAACTTATTTATTGAATACCTGCTGTATCAGGTGTTTTATGTTTGTTAGTTACCTGTTCACAGAGGCACTGTTTGTTAAACTTACATTAAAGAGTCTGTGTTTGTAGAACCTCAGGTGTATTGTTTTCAAAATGACAAGGAAAAAGAGCTTCAAAGCAAGGATCAAAAACTGACTTAAGAATTAGAATGTAGAACAAATAGTACCAAACTTATAGAAGTTGAGACTAGCAGAAAAGAGGGACAAATTTATGAACAAATCAGATAGAAGGCATATGCAGAAGAGTAGCATATACAGGTATAGATCATGGAGAGAAGACAGCAAAGCAGGAACAAATTAGTGTGTAAAATACCCAAAGCCTAAAATTTACCATAAAATGCTGGTAGGAGTAGAAAAGAGTTCATGAAAACAAGCAGAGAGATGGAAGAGGCAAAAATTAGAGACTGGCCAATTTATCAGAAAAGTTTCGATTTTTAGTTTTTAAGGTTTTTTTATTCCTTTGTATTTTTTTAAAAAATAAAATTTAAAATATGTATCCAATAAAATATATTGCCAAACTCAAAGCAAAGGGCACAGTGTTCCCTCAGTTCAGATACTCGCTACAACTTCAGGGGTCTCCTGACCACTTTCATTTTTGGACAGTTGGCTTCAAATTTAGGGGTTCCCACTCCCCCCTTAGATTTGCTAGAATAACTGACAGAACTCAGGAAACACTATATTTAATTTCAGTTTTATTATAGTAAAAGGACACAAATTAGAATCAGCCAAAGGGAAAGACACATAGAGCAAGGTCTGGGAAGGTCCCAAAGGTGAAGTTTTTGTTGTCCTCAGGATGCCTTACACTCTGAGCACATCTATGTGTGACAATATACAGAGTGTTATCAATCAGGAAGCTCACGCGAGCCGTTGGTATCCAGAGTTTTTTTGGGGGGCTCAGTCACATACTGTCATGCAGCTTACCTTTAGTCTTCACTTCCACCAGAGGTTGGAACTGATATGACATTCCAAAGTCCCTTTCATAAATCACATTGTTAGACTGTCCAGTGGCCAAAGCCCCCAGTCAGAGATACTCCTATCAGGCAGGAATTTCTAGGGTCTTAAGATATTACCTTCCAGGGGCGCCTGGGTGGCACAGCGGTTAAGCGTCTGCCTTCGGCTCAGGGCGTGATCCAGGTGTTATGGGATCGAGCCCCACATCAGGCTCCTCCGCTATGAGCCTGCTTCTTCCTCTCCCACTCCCCCTGCTTGTGTTCCCTCTCTCGCTGGCTGTCTCTATCTCTGTCGAATAAATAAATAAAATCTTAAAAAAAAAAAAAAAAGATATTACCTTCCAGTAAAGGGAAAAAACTAGACCTCGGGGTAAAGTTAATTCTTCACAAAATAATGTCCTATAAAGTGGAGCTTCTTACGTACCTAGATAAATACTATGTAGAAAGTTTTCCTTTGGCTTTATGCTACTACATGCAGTCAAAAAGAGATAATAGGACATAACAGTCATTCCTTTGTCACATATACTGTCAGGCAATCTCTGTCTTAACTGAAGTTACAGCGCTTGCTTTGTCACTAACAGTCTTTGTTACCTAAATAAGACAAGTCACTTTTGTGCCCCAGTTTTCTAATCTATAAATCTTTACTAGATTATTTGAGAGGTTCCTTCTAACTCTGACATTTTATGATTTCTTATATAATTTTTTTGATCAGACCATTCCCACTCCTCATGAACCAACAGTGGCTTCCTCTTAAGGACTGCCAAAGGTTAGGGCAATGTATTATGAGTCTTATGTGTTCCTCATAATATTAACCTCTTAACAGATACTCATGAAAAACTTGTTGGTTCATTTTATTCACTCTGAAGAAAATGAGGACTCTGGGATCTGAGGTTCTTTATTCTTTCTGAGGGCACTTCAAACCGTGATTTCAACCACGCTCTTACATGCCTATAGTCTTGTTCCTGACTGAAGCTTAATTTATCCATGCAATACTTCTGTGTGTGCCATAAATATGTTTTGTTTTTTGATGAGTTGGTTAAATTAATGTAAACTCCTTTGCTAGTAATATCCTGTTACAATTTCTCTTCCTTACCTAATCCTGCGACTAGTTCTAGAGACTGAGAAACTTGCCCTATAAATTATACAAACTATGAATAAGAAAGCCCCAACAAATTGTACTGTTAACTTGCTTTTTCATATAGAACTTAATGTTAAGAAGTCTTTGTTTCTTCTCCTCTTCCTCCTCATCTTCTGCCTCCTCCTCCTCTAACTCTTCCTCTCTCCTTCTTTCCTTTTTTCCTTCTTTCCTTCTTTACCTTTGAGGCATGGGGTAGTTAATATTCTTAAAACACTTTTTTTCAGGGTAGTTATGCCAGCTACAGTAGATTAAAGAAGAATAATCATAAAAATAAGACATGGTGGAATGGAAAGGAATTAATGTCCTTATTTGGTGGCTATATCTAGAGGTCCTGGGGTTTTTGCAAGCAAGTATGTATAACAAACTAAAACATAATATGATCTTTCATTAATTCTGTGGTTCTGCTGTTCATTTTTAAATTTTAATCTTTTTTCAGAGAGCTTTCTGTCTTTTTTTTTCCTAAGGGACTTTCTGGGAAGTGTTTTAGAATGGGATCACAGTGGATATATAAAGAATTGATCCAATAGATTATATTAAAGAAAAAAAACCCAAAAATTAAACATTTAGGGGTGCCTGGCTGGCTTAGTTGGTGGAGCATATGACTCTTGATCTAAGGATTGTGGATTTGAGCCTCTGTGAGGAGATTATGTAAAAAAATAAAATCTATTTAAAAAATTTAAACATTTAGAGGGAAGGGTACTCAGAAAACAAAAGAAATTGTAGTCAATAAATATCAGACCTATACAGAAAGGACATCTACAATATTAAAAAATGACCAAAAGATGGTATAATAAAAAAGACCATTTAGAGATAACTTTGGAGATTACCATTATCAATAATTGTGATAACTATTCATTTGCAACCCCAAAATCAATTCCTCAGGCATTAAACTTTTTTGTTATTTAAAAATTGAGGGGTGCTTGGCTGGCTCAGTCAGAGGGGCATGCAAATCTTGATCTCGGGGTTGTGAGTTCAAGCCTCATTTTGGGTGTAAAGATTAAGAATGAATAAAACTTTAAAAACAGACTTAAAAATTGAGATTAATGAAGTCTGGGAAAACAGTTATTTTTTTAATATCTGGCTCTTCTAGTCAAAGCCATAATAATGTCTCATACACATGTATACCAAATGTGGTAGGCACAGGGTCATTATATCTATTCCCATTTTAACAATTTCAGATAAATTCTGTAGGAATTGCCTATTAAATATATACAAAAGATATATATCTTAAAGATCAACCTGTAAGAGATCTCTTTTACATATATATAGATACATATAGTCTCTTTCTCTCTATGTATATATGTATGTATACATATAGTCTTAAAGATAAGTTGGTTTTGAAAGAAAGCAAGAGAGTTTCACAGTTTGAAAGATGGAAGTTATTCTAACAAGGAAACTAGAAGCTAAAAATGGGTATATTAGAAACTAAGAAGTATACAATTCGATTTAAGAATAACTTGTTTTATAAAACTTAAAACAGGCATTAGTGTATCAAAAATATAGTTGTGTTGATTGTTATTTCTCAACCTTTAGTCTTCTGGGTTCTATTACATTCTTTAGAGGGAAAGAATAAAAAAAAAAGGAGAAGCTTTGGAGTTTGGGACAAGATGGAATTTTCAGTATAAATATGGAAATAAAGTTCTTGAAAAATGTCGAAAGAGATACTCAGAATTTTGGGGAACATCTAGACTAAACAAAGGCTTGAGAGTTTAGAGGTTATGTATTTTCAAATGATTTTATTAGGAGTTGTGTTTTGTTGTTTCTAATTATATGTGTGTGTGTGTGTGTATATATATGTATATGTATATATATGTACATATATAATATATATATATATATATATCCCCAACTGCAAAGTGAATGTGGCAGTGATAAATTATCATTTAGGAGAATGAAAACTATCTAGCACCATTGCTTATAAGTTCTAAAGAAGATTATCTCCTGAGAAGAAGAAAATTGTTAGTGTGAATCCAAGCAGATTTTTCTAAGAAATTAAAATTAAGATTGCTTCTATTTTTACCCTAGAGAACATTGAACCTGCTCCAAGAGCCTCCCAAGCCTTTGTATGTTTTATATGTATCATGCTTCTAGCTTAATGGTAGTTAATTGCTCTTAATTTATTAAAATAGCATTTAAAAACAACTTTGTATCACTGTTCATAATTTACTTAGTTTTTAATTCAAATCACATAGAATTTCTAGATTCAGATGAGGGAGTATGAAGGAGTAGTATAAAAATAGGTTCATTTGGTTTTTAAAGGTTTCAAATTAGGTTTATTTAAATATGCTCTCCAAAGCAAGTGGAGTAAGTTTTTAAATAAAAATGCATCTGACTTTTAGATACTAATTCTGTTACTGATTACCAAGAAACAAGATTTTATTCAGAAGAATTAATTTCAATTATAGAATTTGACAAATAATTTTAAGAGTGGGAGGATACCTCACAAGTCCATCCATTCAACCATCTCTTTAACTGTAGGTAGGACTGCTTTGTGACATAGTTACAGTGTTTAAACAGAAGAGTAACATTAAGGGTAGATAGGATTTTAAAAGTGTTTATTAGAAGTTGGATCAGTGCAGATACATTTTTTGATGACCTCATGTGCATTTGAATATGTGCTTTCAGATTTTTGTTCCCCAGTATTTGTGGACATATACACGTGTATACATGTTTTACATCTGTCTTAAAAAGTGATTTTTTTCTTTTGAGATGGCTAAGTGGGCTTAGGGGGCATAAGGCCATAAATCAGAAGCTGTTTCTTTATTTATAATATGACTATTTCAGAGAGTGTTTTAAGATGGCTTAGAAACAAATTAAGTGCACAAAAATTGAAACCTTGACCTTGGCCCTACTTGTCACTTGTTCTGTCAGCTGAGTCCACCAACTGTAGTCTAGCTAAATAAAAAATGTCACCAAACTCATGTCATCCTCATTTGTCAGCATTGGCCTCCTGCATATCACATCCTCAATAGAAAAATACAATCACTGTCCCTTAATATTCCTTCCTATTACTGTAATATACTAGGGAAGAAGAGCCAAAGTCATTTATGGTTCATGGTATCCTCCAAGAAGATGGAGTCCCCTTGAGTGAGTGCTGAGGAAGCGTTTATGAATTTTTTGCTTATGAGGATGCTTCTGCCACTATTCCAACAAAAAAATTACTTTGATTTGCTAGGGTTTAGGTACACTGAACTCTATTTGACTTTAAATGGAAATTAAAGTGGCTAGGAAGCAGTTGTGAACTGCATTGCAAAGTACCATCTCACAATTAATGTTTTATAAAACATATGATAACTGATACTGTGCTTGTTGGATGTATTTTTTCCCTCAAAATTTATTCATTCTTTTATTCAACAAATACATTGTAATGTATTTTGTGTAAGGTGCTTAACAGTGGATATAGAACAAAGAACAAAACATCCTGGGTTCTTATGGAGCTTAAATTCTTGTGATTGGAGAGAGACAAAAAACAAATAATCACAATAATTTCAAGTGGTGATAAATGCTATTTTAGAAATAAACAAGATTACATGACTAGGTTTGGAAGAGGTGCTACTTTAAATAGGTTGGTCATAGAAGGCCTTTCTGTGGAGGTAACATTTTGAGTAAGACCTGAAAATGGGTAAGGAAGTAGCCATTTGAAGAGGTGAAAGAAGAATATTCCAATGGAAGAAACCATCAACTTGTAATGACTGTGAGGTTAAAAAAAAAAAAAAAAAATTTAGTGTGTTAAAAGAATGGACTGCGAAGGTCAGTGTGGCCAGAGTATAACAAGCCTGTGTGTAGTGGAAAAGAGATACAGTTGNAATTATCATTTAGGAGAATGAAAACTATCTAGCACCATTGCTTATAAGTTCTAAAGAAGATTATCTCCTGAGAAGAAGAAAATTGTTAGTGTGAATCCAAGCAGATTTTTCTAAGAAATTAAAATTAAGATTGCTTCTATTTTTACCCTAGAGAACATTGAACCTGCTCCAAGAGCCTCCCAAGCCTTTGTATGTTTTATATGTATCATGCTTCTAGCTTAATGGTAGTTAATTGCTCTTAATTTATTAAAATAGCATTTAAAAACAACTTTGTATCACTGTTCATAATTTACTTAGTTTTTAATTCAAATCACATAGAATTTCTAGATTCAGATGAGGGAGTATGAAGGAGTAGTATAAAAATAGGTTCATTTGGTTTTTAAAGGTTTCAAATTAGGTTTATTTAAATATGCTCTCCAAAGCAAGTGGAGTAAGTTTTTAAATAAAAATGCATCTGACTTTTAGATACTAATTCTGTTACTGATTACCAAGAAACAAGATTTTATTCAGAAGAATTAATTTCAATTATAGAATTTGACAAATAATTTTAAGAGTGGGAGGATACCTCACAAGTCCATCCATTCAACCATCTCTTTAACTGTAGGTAGGACTGCTTTGTGACATAGTTACAGTGTTTAAACAGAAGAGTAACATTAAGGGTAGATAGGATTTTAAAAGTGTTTATTAGAAGTTGGATCAGTGCAGATACATTTTTTGATGACCTCATGTGCATTTGAATATGTGCTTTCAGATTTTTGTTCCCCAGTATTTGTGGACATATACACGTGTATACATGTTTTACATCTGTCTTAAAAAGTGATTTTTTTCTTTTGAGATGGCTAAGTGGGCTTAGGGGGCATAAGGCCATAAATCAGAAGCTGTTTCTTTATTTATAATATGACTATTTCAGAGAGTGTTTTAAGATGGCTTAGAAACAAATTAAGTGCACAAAAATTGAAACCTTGACCTTGGCCCTACTTGTCACTTGTTCTGTCAGCTGAGTCCACCAACTGTAGTCTAGCTAAATAAAAAATGTCACCAAACTCATGTCATCCTCATTTGTCAGCATTGGCCTCCTGCATATCACATCCTCAATAGAAAAATACAATCACTGTCCCTTAATATTCCTTCCTATTACTGTAATATACTAGGGAAGAAGAGCCAAAGTCATTTATGGTTCATGGTATCCTCCAAGAAGATGGAGTCCCCTTGAGTGAGTGCTGAGGAAGCGTTTATGAATTTTTTGCTTATGAGGATGCTTCTGCCACTATTCCAACAAAAAAATTACTTTGATTTGCTAGGGTTTAGGTACACTGAACTCTATTTGACTTTAAATGGAAATTAAAGTGGCTAGGAAGCAGTTGTGAACTGCATTGCAAAGTACATCTCACAATTAATGTTTTATAAAACATATGATAACTGATACTGTGCTTGTTGGATGTATTTTTTCCCTCAAAATTTATTCATTCTTTTATTCAACAAATACATTGTAATGTATTTTGTGTAAGGTGCTTAACAGTGGATATAGAACAAAGAACAAAACATCCTGGGTTCTTATGGAGCTTAAATTCTTGTGATTGGAGAGAGACAAAAAACAAATAATCACAATAATTTCAAGTGGTGATAAATGCTATTTTAGAAATAAACAAGATTACATGACTAGGTTTGGAAGAGGTGCTACTTTAAATAGGTTGGTCATAGAAGGCCTTTCTGTGGAGGTAACATTTTGAGTAAGACCTGAAAATGGGTAAGGAAGTAGCCATTTGAAGAGGTGAAAGAAGAATATTCCAATGGAAGAAACCATCAACTTGTAATGACTGTGAGGTTAAAAAAAAAAAAAAAAATTTAGTGTGTTAAAAAAAGGGACTGCGAAGGTCAGTGTGGCCAGAGTATAACAAGCCTGTGTGTAGTGGAAAAGAGATACAGTTGACAGGAGAAGCACCTTGTAAGCCATTGCAAAACATTAAAAGCAATTTTAAGATTAATGTCCTGATGCCTGTGAACCTGAGCTTTAAACTGCATTTTTTTCCTAGTCAGACTTTTTATACACTTTCCAGCTAACAGGAAATGTACTTAATTATGATTACTTCAAATTTTTTATTTAAATTTTGCTTCTTTTTTAACTCTTGTTATTTCCTTTAAATTTAGAATCATCTTATTGTGAAGGTTCCCCCATATCATGACCAACATATAACTTTGCCAGTATCAGTGGGAATATATGTAGTGACCAATGCTGGAAGATCTCACGATGTTCAGCCATTCACTTACACTCCAGACCCAGGTATGTCAAAATAAAAAATTCTGAACTAAAATCAGTAATTAATTTCTAGTTCTTTGGAAGCATATGAAGACCGGCCAACCAAGAAGAAAAAGTTGTGTGCTAAGATGAATTGATACTAAGGCCATTATTTTCTAAGAAGATGGCCACCAAATACTGTTTTTACTCCTACGTTAAGGGTTTTATTTCTGCCTATGCTCTAATAGTAAAAAAGAAAAACTAAGAATGCTCTGAAGTCCATCCTACTCTTCAGAATTATATCATGCAGATTACTTCTTAGTAAGAATTACCATTCATTAAGTACCTGTTATATGCGGAAAGGTCAAAGTGACAACTTTGGAAACTATTAATAGTTAAGTCTGCGTCTGCCTTATAGGATGCATTTTGGGAGAGTTGAGAGATAAGCTTGGATTGATAAATTATAAAATCACAAATAGAGTTACATTCATGTAACAGTTTCTAATTTGTGTAGTCAAAAATATCAAAAGACTACTGGTTAATAAATATTTTAAATATAATTTCAAGCATTTAGGTAAAGTAGTTGCTTTAGAAACCAGAGCAATAAGAACAATTGAAATGTTTATAAGTTTGAAAGATCTCTGGGTAAGAAGTATCTTAAGAATTTTTTGCCTACATTCATTTAGTTGTCTAGAGAAGAAAAGCCTTTTCCTGGCAAAAAATAGGGAGAACATTTTGGAAAATGAAACTCTTCACATGTTCCATTGACCTAGGCTTGATTTCGGCTATGTTTACCATTGGTTCAGTTCATTCCAGTCTCAGGCATACTTCAGAATTAGCAGTTCTTCCATATTTGTAAGCTTGTCGTTTATGTTAAACATTCCTAAATAGTTCAGGATTCAGTGAGGTACAAAGTGAATAAAGATGGCAGGGGAAGAAAAGCCCTGACAAGAAGAAGCAATGGAAACAGTAGCTAAGACAGAGTTATATCTAGTCTTTATAATAACTTTTTATCACTTAATGTGATAACTTTTTATCACTTTATATATTATATATATTATATATAAATATGACATATATAAT
>NC_048229.1:65227859-65297917 GCF_002007445.2 Ailuropoda melanoleuca
TATAAATATAATATATATAATATATAATATAATATATATATAATATATAATAACTTTTTATCACTTAATCTCTCCTTTTTAAAAAATCATGTCTGAATTTCACAGCATTTACTTGTTATCCACCAGTTTATTACAAAAATTTTCATACAGGAAAAGGCAAAGTTTAGAAATAATATACTGGTTTCAACAAAAATAGGAAATAGTAGATACTCAAAGACCAAATATTTGATTGTGTTCTTTCTAGGAAGGTCTCAAAAATCCAAGAAAGTTTGACTTAAAACTAATGGTAGTTAAAGCATTTTAGTTAACTGCTAATTACTTAAATAGTGGCATTTAATATTTTTTGTGAAGAGGAGCTTACTCATGTGGGGAGAAAGCTGGCATAATTGATACAGAAGAACGTTTTTCCTAATGAGCTTCTCTATCATCTGTGTGGGAAGGGAAGAGGGAAGTGTATTTGTATGGTCAAGGAGTAGCCTTAAAGATTTTACGGTCCTGAAAATACTGAAGTTTTGTAGTTGTTTGTTTTTATTGATTAATTATGAAGGACATCAGGACTTTGAAGTGCTTAGCATTAGCATTAAGAATCCTCATTTCTTAGCGATACATGCTGATGATTAGAAATTTCCCTTTGAAAAATTGCCAGATAAAACAGCTTTTAAGTCTTCTGATTTACAGCATATACTAATTGGCTGTCTTTGGCCACATTTAGGCAATCATTAACATATGTTTATTCTTTTAAGTTTTTCCTTTCATATTTTGTATTCAATAGATAGCAGTCACTCTCAGAAACTCTTCATCAAATAAATACATGGTACGCAAGCTTCATAATAAGACCTCATGCTTCAGTTTCTGCCTTTATGATATAACTAATTAAAGAATCTTCCTATAATTTCACTTTTTTGTGTTTTATAAAATGTGATAATATTTTCAGGTGTACATGAGAGAGGATATGGTTTTAGGAAAACTTGGTTATAGAAAATTTGCTCTATCTCATTATGATAAACCAATTGCTGTTGTGATCATCTGGGGACTGTGGTTAAACATTTGAATATTCAGTGGTGTATAAATATAACAGCAAAAACTAGGCCTACCTTAATATTCACAAGTGTAGAATATTACCTTAATATTCACTCAGTGTAGAAATGGCAACTGTTATACTATTTGTCTAAATATGTAAAAGTTATAATTAAACTAGCAAATTAA
The DNA here is from genome assembly GCF_002007445.2 of Ailuropoda melanoleuca. NCBI lineage: Eukaryota > Metazoa > Chordata > Mammalia > Carnivora > Ursidae > Ailuropoda > Ailuropoda melanoleuca. The sequence goes on from NC_048229.1 coordinate 65,229,066, forward strand.
TATATCCTATCCTCCTAATTTGACTAAGGTACTTTCGTATCAACCTGGAAGGCAAGATTTGAATTTAGGATTATCAGAATGCTTGGGAGTTCCAAGCTGATTATGGCAACGTGAGGAAAGAGGATTCCCCAGCCTGCCAGCCTTCTTTTCCCTTTCTTTTCTTTTTTTTTTTTTTTGAAGATTTTATTTATTTATTTATTTATTTATTTATTTATTTAAGAGAAAAAGAAAGAGAGAGAGCATGAGAGGGAGGAGGGAGGGTCAGAGGGAGAAGCAGACTCCCTGCAGAGCAGGGATCCTGATGTGGAACTCGATCCCGGAACTCCGGGATCAAGACCTGAGCCGAAGGCAGTGGCCCAACCAACTGAGCCACCCAGGCATCCCTTTCTTTTCCCTTTCTTAGCTTCATTCTATACCTAGAGGGTATTCATACACCAGCCAGTTCTTCTAAGCTCTGTCCACTCTGTAGGCCTAAGACTATACACATAGTCTAAAATAGTTATGCAGAAAATTTGGGCATCTTTGGTACTTGGTACATGGTCTGAAAGTAGGATTGAGGGGTGCCTGGGTAGCTCAGTCATTAAGCGTCTGCCTTCAGCTCAGGGGGACCGAGCCCCACATCGGGTTCCCTGCTCAGCTGGAAGCCTGCTTCTCCCTCTCCCACTCCCCCTGCTTGTGTTCCCTCTCTCTTGCTGTGTGTGTCTCTCTGTCAAATAAATAAATAAAATCTTTTAAATAAATAAATAAACAAACAAACAAATAAATAAATAAATGTAGGATTGGGGCAAGATTCAAGTGAACATAAACTGGCTCTGCACCCTCTGCCAGACACAAGCCCCTCTAAAGCTCTCTGAGTCTAGTGCTGCTACAGAACACATTGCATGTGCATGTTCTTAAGCATTTGGATACTTTGCAGGGTCATAAAACTTTGTTTCATTTCTAGTTAGTTACCAAAGCTTATACTTCAGTCTATTAAGACACATAAATCATATTAGCTATCTTTTGTAGTGACTCAGCAGTGGTGATTTCTGTAAGAAATGAGAGAATATTTATTCTTTTTTTTTTTTAATCTAAAAACAGTTGACTAAAACTTGATTTTAAAAGTCAAAATTTAAAATGTTTTCAAAGATTAGTTTCTGTTTTAAAATCTGTAATTGTTGGGGCATCTGGGTGGCTCAGTTGGTTAAGGGTCCAACTCTTGATTTCAGCTCAGTTTATGATCTCAGGGTCATGAGATCAAGCCCGAGTCAGGCTCCACACTGGGCGTGGAGCCTGCTTTAAGATTCTCTCTCTTTGTGGCACCTGGGTGGGTCAGCCATTAAGCCTCTGCCTTCGGCTCAGGTCATGATCCCAGGGTACTGGGATTGAGCCCCGCATGGGGCCCAGCTCAGCGGGAAGCCTGCTGCTCCCTCTCACACTCCCCTTGTTTGTGTTCCCTCCCTCACTGTCTCTCTCTGTCAAATAAATAAAATCTTAAAAAAAAAAAAAAAGGATTCTCTCTCTCCCTCTGCCTCCCTGCACCCTGCTCACACACGCACTTTCTCTCAATAAATAAATAAATAAATAAATAAATAAATAAATAAATAAAATCTGTAATTGCTAGAATTAATGTTATGCTTTAAAACTGTCTGTGGATTTCTTTTCCATTCAATTCCCTAAATGTCATTTGTTGGACCTCCTATGTAGCACACTAGGATAAATTATTTAACTTCATTCTTAGATATGTACATTTTATCTTTTTATTCACAATTAACTAGCCCTTTATAGTCTCTTTATAAATATCATTTCACATTGTCATGTCAAAAATAAGAAATAGAAAATAAGGTGGGGCTCTTGACTGGTTCATTCAATAGAGCATACCACCATGGATATCGGGGTTGTTAGTTCAAGGCCCACATTGGGTGTACAGTTTACTTAAAAATAAATAAATAAAAATTTAAAAGAGATTGAAAGTAAGGTGATTCAGTTTCCATTCTGAATAAGTGAGGGAATGTAAAATAAATACATTGAAAAATAGAAACTGAAATATTTAAGTAAAATTATTGTATAGGCATTTTAAGCAAGAACTTGGAATTTATTTAACTTTATCATTTCAGAACTGAACCCTGTTCTTAGGCCCATTAAATTTTAAATTGCCATAGTAGCTGTAGTTGGTATGACTAGGTATAGTCAAGCAATTCTCCATTAATAATAAACAAAGATTTTTTTTTCCAAGGCTTTACAAAAGGAATAGTCATAGTGTTACAGATTCTATATGTTCATCACAGCTTTTTTTAAATTTAGTTCAATTAATTGACTGTTTCTCAGTCGGTATTTTAAAATACTGTATTCATCTACTGTATGTAGATGAATGGTGAATTTTTGTTATCTGGTAGTACAGTATATTTGATAACTTTTTAAAGTTTCATGTCAGTCTTGGGGAGCCTGGGTGTTTCATTTGGTTAAATACGTGTCAGTTAAATCGACATCCGACTCTTGATCTCAGCTCAGGTTTTGATCTCAGGGTCGTGAGTTCAAGTGCTGCATTGGGCTCCATGCTGGCATGGAGCCTACGTAAGGAAAAAAAAAAGTTTCATATCAGTCTTCTACTCATCACATATCATCAATATGAATACTGTTACAAGAAGTTTTCTTTTAAGTTGCTGTTGCTTTTGTTTTTGTAAGTGAGCGTATGCTACTGCCCATTTGATTGGTGAATTTTAGGGCATAGATTGGTGGTTATAAAAACTCATTTCTGGGGCACCTGGGTGGCTCAGTCGGTTAAGCATCTGCTTTCGGCTCAGGTCATGATCCTGGGGCCTGGGATTGAGTCCCACATTGGGCTCCTTGCTCAGCGGGGAGCCTGCTTCTCCCTCTACCTGCTGCTCCCCCTACTTGTGCTCGCTCGCTGTCTCTCTGACAAATAAATAAAATCTGTAAAAAAAAAACACAAACCATAACTCATTTCTGCTTAGATTTTCTGCTAAACAAATAATTTAATAATGTTTTCTGGGAAATATTTCAATTAAAGATTTTTAAGATACACAATTTTTTAAGGAAAAGTTTAAATAAATACATCAATCTTTTTGTTTTGTTTTGCTTTAATAGCGGCAGCTGGTGTTTTGAATGTAAACGTGAAGAAAGAAATATCTAGTCCTTCAAGACCTTGCTCTTTTGAAGAGGCCATGAAAGGTACCAAGTTGATTCTTTACAAAAATTATAAAAGGTGATCCTATTGATTCTGTCTAGCAACTCTTACTATTATGTTTTCTCTTATGTACTTGGAACACTTAGCGGGATATCTTGTATATCACAAAATAAATATTTGTTTAACTTCACTGAATGCAGAGACTTGTTTCCCAACTTGATATTTTCCTTTATTCACCATATGACACAAACTGTTTTAAAGCATATGTTGGAGTAGAGGAGATTTTTTTTTAATGTTTTTCATTCCCCAATGTTAAAAATGTTAAAAGTATAAAATACAATAATTTATCTAAAATAGAGTCTATATAGTTTCTTGCTACCAAAATTAGTATTTGATGTTGAAATTCTGAAACTGAAGAGACCAAAATTTGAACTATTTTGAAAAAGTTCAACATTTGAAAAGTTTCTTTAGGTTTTTTAATTATCATTCTTCCTTTTGACATTTTTCTCTTCTCCCTGCCAATCCCAAGAAACAATGAAGATATCTTCAGGATGTTTAGGTCGACCCGACCTTCCTTCCTTCCTTCTCTTCCTTCTCCTCCTTCTCTTCCTCTCTTCCTGTCTTTCTCTTTTTTCTCTCTTCCTCTCTTTCCTTTTTTTTTCCCCCCAGCTTGCAGATTTTACTCTGTGCCCTGCCTATAATACCTTGGGCGTCAGAGGGGCCAGAATGGAGTAAATTTTTTTCCTTAACACAACTAAATTTTTTTTCTAACACAACTACTCAGTGGTGAAGCTTTTTTGCCATTATATATGAAGATGTCAGTTACATAACGGCCATTGATTTATTATAATTCTAGCCTTTATTTATATTTTTCTGCCATGAAATTCATGAGTTAAATCAAATTAAATTTTAAAATTAAAAATACTTAATCAGGGGCACCTGGGTAGAGCAGTCGTTAAGCGTCTGCCTTCGGCTCAGGGCGTGATCCCGGCGTTGCGGGATCGAGTCCCACATCCGGCTCCTCCGCTGGGAGCCTGCTTCTTCCTCTCCCACTCCCCTGCTGTGTTCCCTCTGCTTTTTCCTCTCCCACTCCCCTGCTGTGTTCCCTCTCTCGCTGGCTGTCTCTCTGTCACATAAATAAATAAATAATCTTTAAAAAAAAAAAAAAAGGATAGGTTGAGCTCTAGTGTGCAAGGTATCACATCTAAGCAAAAACAATTTAAACCATTTTTATTAGAAGAATAAATCCATAATCAATGAATCATTAAAGTCAGGGATATTTATAGTCTATTTTTTTGCCAACTTTGCCATCCATGCTTTTCTCTAAAATTTTTTGATTGTACTTTCATAGAGTTTCAGGCTAATGGGACACTAATCTAATCCAATGTGAAATTTCTCATACAAGATTGTGAGTTGAAGGCTGAAAGGTTTTAAATGTCACATTTAATTTTTAGTAATAAATGATTTAATCATTTGATCACAATCTTAAAAGGCTAAGAAAGTGGATAAGAAACAAACACACGTTATTTTTTGCAATTCAAACCTTATTTTGACAGTTTTATCAAGTGAAATCATGATAAAATTTTTTTCTGAAGATAGAAAATTAAATTGAATATTAAACATCGATTTAAATTTCTCATTTGTCATTTTAAATGGAATATCATTATTTGGAGATTCCTGTCAATGAAGAAAAAATAATAGTTTTCAGAACCAGCAATTTTCCTTGACATATGGCTTATTTTTATGATCCCATGAAATCAGAACTTTAATATAATGCCAAGGTATCATCTGAGATATTTAAGTAAGTATACTTTAATGATGAAGGCTGAGCAACATAAATGACTTTTAAATTTGTGTTCTGGCAGGAATCTCCCAAGTAACATTCTTATAAATAGCCATCAATTACATTAAGATTTGAACTTGATAACCAAATAATGATATTATTGAAAGATATTGAAAGCTTTTGCTTTAAAGTAAGTTTCTGATTCCTTAGAGAGGATTTGGGGGGAGTGGGTGGAGAGTAAGGAGGATAACTGCACAGCTCACTCAGTGAGATATTAAATCTAGAGCCCAAATTTCATGATTCATTTTCGGTTTTACTCAACTGTCTATAATCCTTAACACAAAAGTAATACAAATTAAATAATATTAAGTGTACAGTGTAAACTACTGCTAACAGTTTCTTAAGCATATTTTCAGGAAGTGTTCTGTATCTGTGTAGGTACAAGTAGACATGAGGGGACACTCTAGAAAGATGGCTTAAAGACTCTGTGATACAGGTTTAGGACCCAGGGGTAAAGTATTGACCCTCGAATAACACAGGTTTCAACTGTGCAGGTCCACTTATATGCAGATTTTTTTTTTCAATAAATATAGCGTATTTCCTTATGATTCTGTTAAAAGCATTCTTTTCTCTAGCCTGTTTTATTGTGAGAAAACAATATATAAAGCATATAACGTATGAAATATGTGTTAACTCTTTATGTTATTGGTTAGGCTTCTGGTTAACAGTAGTCTGTCAGTTAAGTTTTGAGGGAGTCAGAAGTTCTATGTGGATTTTCAACTGTGTGTTATGGTCAGTGCCTCAACCCCCGCATTGTTGAAGAATCAACTTGGATTGCTGTGTGTTCTTTTAGTCTTGACTTTGTAAGGAGTGATTAATTGGATGAGTGTGTAAAATAGTTGAGAGCATATATTTTTCCCTAACTGGTTTTAGCTATATGGAAAGGTTTAGGAGCTTGGAGGAACCATATCTCAATCTCATTTTACAGATGAATAAACCAAGCCTTAGAGAAGTTAAGTGATCTGCTCAAGGTCACACAGCTAGTAGTTGACAGAGCTCCAACTTAGATTTCTTCCACACCTCTTGTTTTTTTACTCTATTATTTCTTCCCTTATAAATCTTTTTTTTTTTTTTAAGATTTTATTTATTTATTCTACAGAGAGACAGCCAGCGAGAGAGGGAACACAAGCAGGGGGAGTGGGAAAGGAAGAAGCAGGCTCATAGCGGAGGAGCCTGATGTGGGGCTCGATCCCACAACGCCGGGATCACGCCCTGAGTTGAAGGCAGACGCTTAACCGCTGTGCCACCCAGGCGCCCCTTCCCTTATAAATCTTAATCTGTATTTTAATCAAACATGTTTATACTTGACATCAATGCTGCTTGCTGATAACAAAATTGTAGTAAAGATTGTTCTAAGTTTCAAAGATTATTTGGCATGGATGGAAGTGAACACTGTTTAAAAGTTGTTTGGCATAAATTATCAGTACCATTATTCTTCACAAATTCAAGTTGATATTTGGATGGTTAAATATGTCCATCTTATTTACCTTGTAGATTTTCTGAATTGGCTTAAAATTACATAATACACAGACTTCATACATAATACACAGACTTCACGTTTGATTTTTTTCCCTGCTTCACTAAAATAAAATTTCCAGGCAGTAGGACTTACCCATCTTATTCATCACTGGAACCTGAAACAGTGCCTGAAACTTTGTAAAGGATCATAAATATATAATGACAATGTGGGAAGGAAAGATAGGGTGACCTCCCTCAAGCCATTTAATATTCTTCACAGGTCCATTAAAGATACAGTTGTGGGTGTTCTGGGACATAATAGTATAAACTTACTTTTCCCCTTCCCTCCCTTCTAAATCTACCAAATTACCTTGGAAATAATTGAACAATCATAAAAGCACTTTGAAATATAGAGAGAAGAAAGTGGACTGGCTAGGGACTCTAGAACTTGAAGATTGACACCAAGTGAGTTTCCTGGGTTTTGTTTTATCTACCATTTATCTGAATTGGGCACCAGAGAAGTCTGTGACTCAGAGCTGGCAACAGGCACAGAGAGAAAGAATAAACCAATAAATAAGCATGAATAGCCTGCTCTCAAAGACTAGAAAAGGCAAAGATTAGCAGAGTCTTGGTGGGATGACTTATACCTAGTAACAGCAGCTGATCCACTAGTGAAATTTGGGGGCTAACTCATCCCCTACCCACATGTGTAATAGTAACAGCAGAACTTGATATGGTCAACCCACCCCATGCCCCATATCTGCCAGGTAGCAGTGGGCCCAATGTACTAACAGTAAAACCAAAGAGGGCCCAAATACAGGCTTCACATAAACCAGAAGCAGCAGGTCAGTCTGTTCTGTATCACAGGATCAAATTAGGACACCAGCAATGGTCTTTCAAATTGTTATGTGAGATGGGTCTAAAATACTTTTAAATGCCTTCCAGGTGCGTGATCTGAAGTTTTGTCTCAGTCAAAATTGGATTGTGAGTTGCATTGAATCTAGGTGAAAATAGGTCTGAGAGAACTCAGGAGTAAATGATCCATTTTCAAAGTAATAAAGCATAGAATATCAAAAGTTAAATGAGCACTTTCCCCTCCCTCAAGATCATCAATTCCCACAGGAGTTGTTTTTAGCCAGGTAGCTGTGAGACAAGTTGAAGTAAGACCAGAAAATTTCAAATATTTTTAAATCAAATTATTACAAAGATAGCTATCCTATTCATATACCATATGCCATTTTAAAGTCCTTTGTAGCCAGTGTTTCTTTTCAGTATCAAATTAAGAAATTTAACAGCTATGCGTTCTGTGGAATTTGTATTTCTCTTCACAGGGTTTCAAAGCAGTGGTAAACTCTTAGATCTGAATTTGGCTAGGTGTTCAGTTCAGAAGACTATCATTAGTGGTATCATTAGGCTCCACTCAGTGCCAGTAGCACAGACGTTAGACAAAAAAGAAGTCAAATAAAAGGAATCAAGGAGAAAAAATAGATATAATGAAATGGTATGACCTACTTTACCTGCTGTGTGTTACTCTCCTTAGTGTAAATCTGTAACTATTCCTGCAAACTGGAGTAGAAAAAAGTGAAAAATACTTGCTGGTTTTGCTTTGGAAATTTAATTGGTAAACCTAAAATAGTGTTTAAATTTCTGAAAAGAAAAAAAATGTAAGCCCTGCCTAAAAGAGAAATGTGCTGGGGCGGCACCTGGGTTCAGTAGGTTGTCTGCCTTTGGCTCAGGTCATGATTCCAGGGTCCTGGGATCGAGCCCCATGATAGGCTCCCTGCTCAGTGGGGAGCATGCTTCTCCCTCTCCCTCTGCTCCTCCCCCTCCCCCTGCTCATACTCTCTCTCTCACTTGTGCTCTCTCTCATAAGTAAATTAATAAAATATTGTTTTGAAATAAAAATGAAAGAGAAATTGTGCTCATGTGTTAACTTAGCATGTACAAGTTTTCTAAGACATTAAGTTAGAAAAGCAAAGTCTTTCTGGTTACTTGGTGGATTAATCTAATGAGACACTTTTGTTGAGTGGAGAAATGTTCAAACAATCCTGTAGCCCTTAAAATGTTTTGACTTTATGTGGCTGGGCAACCATATGCTAGGAGGAGAGTTGTAACTGAGTAGCTTTAACCTGGATATTTTTAAGCTGTGTCCTGTAATATTTTGTGGTCATGTTGATTAGTGTTAATTCATCATACCTTGAAAGGGCCCTGAGGGGTATAGTTTGATAGTTGAACTGAGTAAGCTTGTTGGTATTTAACCCAGTCTTAGGCTCCTCTCAGGAGTCCTCAAGCCACTACTACTTCAAAAAAGGGAGGACACATTTTGATACACCAGTTTTATATCTCATGCTGCTAGCATAGCATCAAACAGTAGACATTTAAATCATGACTAAGAGTCAGCATATTGTAGAATGAAATAGTTGATGATGTTAGTGATTTCAAACTTTTCTTTCTTTGTGTGTGTGTGTATACAGCAATGAAAACTACTGGTTGTAACTTAGATAAGGTAAATATTCTTCCTAATGCTCTGATCACTCCACTCATATCAAGCAGTATGATTAAGAGTGAAGATGTTACTCCAATGGAAGTAACAGCAGAAAAAAGATCTTCCCCCATCTTTAAGGTGAGTTACATTGATTAGTGCCCCACATCTTCATCTCAGTTATAAAAATTGCTAGTTTGATTTCTTGTCCCCATGTTTGTGCTTTTTATTTTTCCTGTTTCTTTCACATGTGTTTCTCTTTAGATGGGGTAATGAGTTTTGCTTTTCAGAGTGATTTAACATGCGAATGAAATAGCCTCCAGTATACCGTGAAGAATTAATGTTAGCTAGACCTGTGGGGTGTGGGGTATTAATGGAAGTACAAGTTTAGTATTTTCAGAATTGGAGACATTTTTATTTCCTTTTTTCCCCCAGTCTTTTTCTATAACTCCCTTTCCCTTTTTCACTTATTCTTTTCCCTCCAAAATGTTACCAGTGATCCACAGATGGAGGTATTTTTAAATTTACTATTAATTCTTGAACTGTAGAATTAGTGTGTTCTTCCTGTCCTAAGCACATCAATAACTGATTATTACATTTTTTGTTTGACTGTCTTTCCTTACAACATTTATTAAGAAGATATCCTAATGACAGTCAGATATCATGGTATCACGGAGAATCCTAGTCTTACCCGTTTCCCAAAAAAATAATGTAGAGTGGAAAGTTGGTCCCACATATGCATATGTTTTTAGAATAATAATATTTGAAGTATATGAGCTAATTTAATGTTTATATAGACATATTATTTGGGGATTTTTATTTTTTAGACTACAAAGACAGTTGGATCAACTCAACAAACATTAGAAAATATCTCTAACATACCAGGAAATGGGTCTTTTTCATCATCATCCTCTTCCCACTTACCTTCTGAAAATGAAAAGCAGCAGCAGATTCAGCCCAAGACATACAACCCAGAGACCCTGACAACTATCCAAACACAGGACATTTCACAGCCTGGTACCTTTCCAGCAGTTTCTGCTCCTAGTCAGCTGCCCAACAGTGATGCACTGCTGCAGCAGGCTACCCAGTTTCAGACCAGAGAAACTCAGTCCAGAGAAGTGCTACAGTCAGATGGTACAGTGGTTAATTTGTCACACCTGACCGAATCATCCCAGCAACAGCAGCAGTCACCACTGCAAGAACAAGCGCAGACTTTACAGCAGCAGATTTCATCCAATATTTTCCCATCACCGAATAGCGTGAGTCAGCTACAGAATACGATTCAGCATTTGCAAGCCGGAAGTTTTACAGGCAGTACTGCTAGTGGCAGCAGTGGAAATGTTGACTTGGTCCAACAAGTTTTAGAGGCACAACAACAGTTATCTTCAGTTTTATTTTCTGCTCCAGATGGTAATGAGAATGTTCAAGAACAGCTTAGTGCAGACATTTTTCAACAAGTCAGTCAAATTCAAAATAGCGTAAGCCCTGGAATGTTTTCCTCAACAGAGCCAGCAGTCCATGCTAGACCAGATAATTTAATAGCTGGAAGAGCCGAAAGTGTTCACCCACCGACTGAAAACACATTGTCCAGTCAACAGCAGCAACAGCAACAGCAACAAGTGATGGAATCATCAGCCGCGATGGTCATGGAGATGCAGCAGAGTATCTGCCAGGCAGCTGCCCAGATCCAGTCCGAGTTATTTCCTTCACCTGCGTCAGCAAATGGGAACCTTCAGCAATCTCCAGTTTACCAGCAGACTTCTCACATGATGAGTGCATTATCCACCAATGAGGATATGCAAATGCAGTGTGAATTGTTTTCTTCTCCACCTGCAGTTTCTGGAAATGAAACTGCTACAACCACCACACAACAGGTTGCAACCCCTGGCACGACCATGTTTCAGACATCAAGCTCAGGAGATGGAGAAGAAACTGGTGCACAAGCAAAGCAGATTCAGAACAGTGTCTTTCAGACCATGGTCCAAATGCAACATAGTGGGGACAGTCAACCTCAAGTTAACCTTTTTTCATCTACGAAAAGTATGATGAGTGTGCAGAATAATGGGACTCAGCAACAAGGTAATGGTTTATTCCAGCAAGGTAATGAGATGATATCACTCCAGTCTGGGAATTTTTTGCAGCAGTCTTCTCATTCACAGGCTCCACTTTTTCATCCTCAGAATCCTATTGCTGATGCTCAGAACCTCTCCCAGGAAACTCAAGGTTCTATTTTCCACAGCCCAAGTCCTATTGTCCACAGTCAGGCTTCTACAACGTCCTCTGAACAAATGCAACCTCCAATGTTTCATTCTCAGAGTACCATGGCTGTGCTCCAGGGCTCTTCTGTTCCTCAAGACCAGCAGTCGGCCAACCTGTTTCTTTCCCAGAGTCCAATGAATAATCTTCAAAGTAACACAGTAGCCCAAGAAGAACAGATTTCATTTTTTGCAGCTCAGAACTCAATTTCTCCACTTCAGTCAACATCTAACACTGAGCAGCAAGCTGCTTTCCAACAGCAGGCTCCAATATCACACATCCAGACCCCTATGCTTTCCCAGGAACAGACACAACCCTCCCAGCAAGGTATGTTCCAGCCTCAGGTGTCCCTGGGCTCCCTGCCTCCTAATCCAATGCCTCAGAACCAACAAGGAACAATCTTCCAGTCTCAGCACCCAATAGTCGCTATCCAGAGTAACTCTCCGTCCCAGGAGCAGCAGCAGCAGCAGCAACAGCAGCAGCAACAGCAGCAGCAGCAGAGCATTTTGTTCAGTAATCAGAATACCATGGCCACAATGGCATCTCAGAAGCAGCCACCACCAAACATGATGTTCAACCCAAATCAAAATCCAATGGCTAATCAGGAGCAACAGAACCAGTCCATCTTTCACCAACAAAATAATATGGCCCCAATGAATCAAGAGCAGCAGCCCATGCAATTTCAGAACCAGCCTACAGTTTCCTCTCTTCAGAACCCAGGTCCTACCCAGTCTGAGTCGCCACAAACCTCCTTGTTCCATAGCTCTCCTCAGATTCAGTTGGTCCAAGGGTCACCCAGTTCTCAAGAGCCGCAAGTAACACTGTTCCTCTCTCCAGCATCCATGTCTGCTTTGCAGACCAGTATGAACCAACAAGACATGCAGCAGTCTCCTCTTTATTCCCCTCAGAACAACATGCCTGGAATCCAAGGAGCCACATCTTCACCTCAGCCACAGGCGACTTTATTTCACAATACTACTGGAGGCACAATGAACCAACTACAGAATTCTCCTGGCTCATCTCAGCAGACTTCCGGAATGTTCTTATTTGGCATTCAAAATAGTAAGAAACTTTTTCTGATTTCTTATTTCCCTAATGTTACTGGTTGAAATGGTCAGCTCATCATTATTATTATTATTTTTATTAAAAGGAAGCAAAACACAGGGGTCTTAAGAGCACAGATTGTACTTAGAACTGAGTTCAAGTCTCAGCCATACCACTATATACTGTGAGATCGTTGACAAGTTATGTGACCTGCAAAAGCTTCAGTTTCCACATCTTAAATGGTGGTAATATTATGTACTTACTTGGAAAGTTTGTTGGGAGGACTAAATGAATATATAAATGAATGTGTTTGCCATTTTAATCTATAAGCTTGAAAGGAAAATAAAGTAAGAATGACAGAAAATATCTCTGCCAATTAAAGCAGGTAGTTTCCAGGGGTAGGAACTCATCTTTAATGTTCATATACTAAGGAAAATGTGTAGGACTTATGATTAATGAAGCAAAGATGTATTTGTATACCACTTAGAGGAGGCCTGGGATGAATTCCAGTACCGTTTGGTGAAAACCTTTTGGGGAGGCTGCCAGGTGCCTCCCTTCTAGTTCTCTATTGAATAAGCACAATAATGAATTTCCCCCAACAACTAATAAATCTCTTCTTATGAATCTTAACAGAAAGTAACTAATCAGGTAGCTTCTCTGTTTTAAATGTCTCTGCAGACTGTAGTCAGCTTTTAACTTCTGGACCAGCTACATTGCCAGATCAGTTGATGGCCATAAGTCAGCCAGGCCAACCCCAGAATGAGGGCCAGCCACCTGTGACAACACTTCTTTCTCAGCAAATGCCAGAGAATTCTTCACTAGCATCCTCTATAAACGCCAACCAGAATATTGAAAAGATTGATTTGCTTGTTTCATTGCAAAACCAAGGGAACAACCTGACTGGCACCTTTTAACTGGATGAGTAAGTATTGCATTTTGGCTTCTTTTTTATTGAAAAGCATCAATAAATTGTATTACTCTTACAGATTTCGGTTTAAGTAATAACACGTTTTAGACCCTACTCTTTTGAAATACAGCTTTCTCACAAGATGGTACTTTTTTGATTCTGCATAAATTACTCCAAATGATAGCTTGTAGTTGTATTGTTAGTACTAGGCAGTCCTTCTGGCTCTAAGTTTCTTTGTCGTGGAATGACAGAACATCCAACAAATGTACTATATATTGGATATAATACGTCTCATTTCTCCCTTCCTCAAGAAGGAAATACTGAGTCAGAAAGTCTGTGGAAGTATAAATATGATGAAGTATCATTTATAGTACTGTAATATACTTCACGGTCATACAGGATAACGGGAAATTTCTAAATTCTTTCAGTCCCTGGTGAGTTATATTCAACTTCTTCTTTTTTAGAAATTCCATGAAGAAAATTCTGATTCCAAGATGTCCTGAGATCCTGTGATTCCATGAGGATTTTTGAACTGTTACTTTAAAAACAAAACAAAGTATGAAAAACTGTGACTGAGTAAATGGATAGATTTTACTCTTACTGCAAAAGAGCACATCTATGCTGCCTGTTGCAGTGATTAGCCACCATCGTTAACATCTTCATATTTTATATTCCTAATAACAGTGATGACTGAGAATCTATTTGAGTTTCCAGCTGACAGAATTAATTGTTGCTATTTTCCTAGGCGCTGTTTCTTTAAAAGTACAGTTTAAATCCAAAAGCTGGACTGCTCAGTTATTATTGCTATTAGAAAGTAATTCATAATGTCATGTTTACTTTTGTTCTTTATTCATATTTTCTTTCCTGCATTGTTTTAGTCAAGTAATGGCTTTGAGGGAAAAAGGAAAGTTCAAATAGTAACTAAAACTAACGCTGTGATTTTTCAATATAAAAAGCACAGCTATTGGCCAAAGTGAAGGAATCTTTTTTCGTTTTTATGGAGAAACTGGAGGGGTGACATTCTGACAAGTAAGCTGTATTAAGAGCTCTACACATGGGGCGCCTGGGTGGCTCAGTCATTAAGAGCTCTACACAGATAAGCGACCTCTTTATTTCTCACAAAGGCAGACAACACACAAACTGGGAAGAACTGAAATGCTGTTGATTTTATTTCTTGGAGAGTTATTAATTCTCTGTTTCTCTTAAGGGGTTTAGCCATAACTGTGCATAGAAGAATAATTATTTTGCTCTATCAAAAAATGAAGGGGATAATATGTGGTGAATTATGTTCTGATATCCTCCTACAGCAGTTAAAACTGACAACAGCAATTTGAGTCTGTTTTCTTCTTATCCCAGTCGTGGACCGATGTTCCCTTTTTATATTCATTTATATTCTTTTCCCCCCTTCTTCACTTTATTTTAGACAATTAGTAATATACTACTAGCTTTGTGACCCTGTAGCAACTTAAAGGAAAAGGCCACTTTGATCTGGGGTAACCCAGCAACTCCTGCAGCACGGGCGGGGCAAGGGGCTACCCTTTCAGGAATGAGGGGAGCTGATTCCTGAGAAACAAGAAACAATGCATTTTTTTCCATGAACGGTGCTGTTCTGAAGTCTTCAAATTTTCCCTCTAATAGGAAGCAGTGGACATTTTAATTAAAAAAAAAAAAAAAAGGCAAACTAAAATTCTTGAAACATCACTTCTCCCTGAACTGCAGTGAGTGTAATTCACTTGTCACCTCAGTGCTTTACAGTTTGAAGTGGTTACTTATCTGATGGTTCCCACAAGCCTTAGGCTTTACAGGGTCATATCATTGACTTAAAATGAAGAATTAACTTGTGTTACATCTATAGAGAGCAAAATTACACACTCCAGAATTTGCAGTTGTAGCATTAGTTATACAGTTTTGGGTGTTCTTGCCACCCATGGGATGCCTGCTTCTCACTACAACCTGTTTGGACACATGCTTATGTCTTATTTTCCTTTTGGCATGTAGAAAGCTGTTAATACAGTTTAAGGCCAAATTGTGTGTGGCTTCTATATGTAGATAAGATATTTTGGTATTCATGTCCATTTCATTTATTTTTTAAGTGTACAAAAAAATAGCCTGTTAATTGTTAAAAGCTACTTTTCTGTTTGTTTGTTTTTAATTTTTTTCTCTCCTATTCATTTAGTTGAACTTTGTGGAATTGTGGTGTTGGTTTTGTTTATACAGCCAGATTTTTTTCCCCCTTTTTGTGGTCTTCCTTGGTTCTTTGAATGTGCTCTTCTAATTTGTTTTTTCTCTGTTCTTATATATTCTTTCCTCCACCCCAGCCCTTTCTTTCTTTCTCTCTCTGATTGAGAGGCATTGAATTACGTTTTCAGTAGTACAGGCTTCTTGCCGATATGAAGGGAACTTTTCAGAAAGAGACCTACTCTGGGTCATTTACTTTTGAATACAGTTTTCAATCGTTCAAGTTTTGGATGGTTTATATCTAATGTGTGTTTCATTTTTTTGGAAAGCTATATTTTGTATTTAGGAAATGGTATACTATTTTGCTATTTGTACTGAGTGAGTACATTGGCATAAATATAGAAATTTATATATATACATATATATAAACTATTCTTTTTTTGCCACACATTTTTGTGGTAAATTTGTGAGTTTGTCTGATGTTCTACCACAACGTGGCGTCTGATAACAGTGAGGGGGGGTTTGTTATGTCTTTATTGAGTATTTAAGTATCTTTTGAAACAAATGACTTGTTCATCTGTGGCCATTCCATCGGGCAGTTCCTTGATGTTATTAGTGGGCTAAAGGCAGCTTACTGTGTGTTTGCTGGATCTTTCACTCAGCAAAATGTTTGAGTAAGGAAACCCATCTAGACAGTTGTGTCAAATGGTGTTTCACAAGAATGAGCCATTCAGTCCTTGCTCACTATATATTTAATATTTTATTGTTATTGTTATTATTAATTGGCTTTCTGTATTCTATGCCTTTTATTTATAATGACACTAAAAAAAATCCCATGTTTGTAATTTTAATAACATTTTCCCCATCTTGTAATATCCAGAGCTACTTTATAAATTCTCTGAACCAAAAGCATTTTCCTCAATATATCATCTCTCCCCACCCCATCAGGAAAAATTACCCAGTATAGTTCAGGTTATAAGAAGGATCAGCCACACAATCCAGTGCTTCAGTTTTAAAATGTAAAACTGTAACTGCAGAGGTATAAAGAGGTAGCTTACCCAGCAGGTATAAAAGTAAGAAGTAGAAATAAAATACTGTAAGTTTATTTCTGAGTTTTCTGACTTTTTTTCTAAGAGATTACACAGGAGACTCAGGAAATCTATTTGATCACCAAGTTCCAATTAGAATGTTTGTTAACACTGCTCCGTGAATGAAGTGTGAAGTGGTGGCAAGAGGACTGGCTTGTGTGCTGACTTCTGTTCTGTTGTTTAGCAAGAGGCTTATCATTGTAAAATGCTGATTGCCAATACCAAGTCACCAGGGACCAATTTTCTGTTGTATAGTATCTAAGTTTAGAACAGAACATACACCTGAACTGTATAGTGGCTTGATTGGATGGAGGCAGAAAACCCAATTTTTATTTTCATAAATTTTGTGGTTATTTATACAAGGGCTGCGCTATGCTACCATATTCTTATTCAATAATGATGAATTTTTTTTTTAACATTGTTTAATGTTCTTACCCCTAAAGGTCAATGTTAAGTACAGCATCTGAATATTTGGTTGCAAAAAGCCTTTGTCTTCTTACTGAAGAGTTAGCTCAGTGGTCAGTGGTTGATACTTGTGCTAATAATACAATTTCCAGATTACTGTTACAAATTATAACTACATATGGGAGAAACTCCATGAGCCAGCAAAGGCCTTGGAAGCAACAATTTATTAAATTCATTTATGGCAGAAGGACCTAAATAAATGATGAACCTTTTGTATTCCTTTAAATTGTTACATTCAATTGCTCTTGCTTTTAACAACTCACCTTAATGCTTGGAGCTTATCTGTGTGTGTGTGTGTGTGTGTGTGTGTGTGTGTGTGTGTTATTCCTTATTGTCATTCCATTATATATCCACACCAACATGGCAAAAGATAAGTAGAATTCATATTTGCTTCTGAGCTTTATTTTGTTACCTTTGTAATTAGGGTATTGTGCTGTTATTTAGTCAGTGCAAATCTGTTTTTGCCAGTCTCCCTAGAACAAGTTTTTAAAGGGCTTTGTTTATTATAAAAGCAGAAGTAATGAAGGATCTCCCTTCCTTCCCTCCTTTTTTTTTTTGGGGGGGGGGTAATGTTTTATGTGCTATAGTTGAGAATTTCATTGTAGTGCATTTCTTGTCCATCACAACTTCATTTAATCTGCCTAGGAAAAATAATGTCAAAGGAAATGAGAAAGAACTTATATCTGAGTCCTTCTAGAACTAAGATAATAACTCCTTTTGACCATTTAAACTGTTTTGGACGCTTGTTTTGGAAAAGTGAAATCCGTTTAGACAGATCAGTAATTTAAGACCAGAATTAAAGGCTGTAATAATCAAAGTCTCAAAATAAACATGGCTTATAAATAATCACTAGGAGTAATTTGAGAATTTTTCATTGTTCTCATGAAAATTCCTGTTCTAAAACCTGTTTCCTAGTTGATTTTTTTTCTAATTAACTGAAAATTATATGAGGCCTGTTAGCTTTACTGTGCTTCATGACCACAGGCTTCATCGCTACCCATTGCAGCCGTGTTGTATCTGCACACCTTTGGTTATAAAAGGAGGGACTTAGTGAAGACAGAGACCGTATAGTTCAGCAGCTTTATTAGAAAAATAACTCAGAGTACATGCCCTAGTAAGTTAGATTAGTAGGATCTTATATTAAAAAGAGGTTTTATCCTCTGCTTATTTGTGTCTCTAGAGCTAAATCATGGACATAATGTTCATAATGTAGTAAATATCAGAGTAACATAGTGTCACTTGTGAATTGTCCCAGTGCTCTAATTACTTCTTTAATCCCCATTTGTTTTCTTGCCATTCTAGCCTCATTCATTAATAAAATTATATTTTTACTCCACTTTCAGGAAATTTTTTTAAATTAATATTTTATATCTAGATCAAATGCTTATGGGTAAGTGCCTTTTTACCATGATAGTACCCCTTTCTTGTAATTTCGTTTTTCACTGTTGCCAAAAACAAATACAAAAATGATTTCACTAGGCCCCAATTTCAATTTTTTCATTTAGTCATTCTTTTCTCCGTTTTTCGAGCAACGTAGAAAACAACTTCATAAATTTCTTCCTTTGCCTTACGTAAGAGTAACAAAGAAGATACATTGCTAGAATTGTTCCTTTGAGGGGTGGTAAGTAATAGATTACAGAATTATACTGTTTCAGCTTTATATAAATTATCTAAATTTGTCTTCATCTTGACCAACTAATGATAGGTCTTATCTGAATGCTAATGAAAATTTCATCTGTGAGATTCCATATACACAAATGTTTGTAGTTAAATTTCAGGAAGGAAGTATTTAAAGCATCTTCTCTGATCTTACTTAGATGGAAGAAAATAAATCACTAACACATAGTTTAGGTAAAAGCTGGTAATGTCAACTTTTCTAACTCGACAAGGCCATGTTGTAATTCATTGTAGTGCACCTCTTGCCTGTCAGAACCTTCATAATCTTTATAAAAAATAGTGTCAGAAGAAACAGAGAAGTTATATTGGAATCTCTCTATAACTAAGATAATGATTCCTTTCAACAAGATACAGTTGGATTGAGTGTCCCTCTAGTTTTTGTTAATTTTGCCTCTGTTCTAGCTCCTTATTGCAGTGTTGGTGCCTAACGAGAGGGCAGGATAGCAGTAGCCTTGAGATAGAGCTGCTTTACCATGTGAGTATTTCTTTCACTTAGTGGCTCTGAAGACTGCAAACCTTTATGCAATTTTCTTAATACCCTAATGATATTATGCACTTTAATCATTCCAAAGAACTCAAGAACGCTGTATAGTGATGATTCCTTCTTAATGAATACATCTTAACTCTTTACGTCCCTTTTTATTTTGGATAGCCAGCTTGGTATAAGTGTTGTGCGAATATTTTCTAAAATGACTGTATAGTAGGACTTAAGACTTTGAAATGTAATTGACTATATGAGGAAATGATTACACTTCAGTAGATCATTTTAGAAATATTAAATGTTCAGCTTGCTTATCTGTATGTTTGAGACTTAATTAAAACCAGCTCTCTTCCAGTATATTTTGTGTCATGTTTCTAAGAACCTTGTAGTGTATAGCTTTCTACGTAAACAGTGTAAACCAGTGGTTTTCAAAGTATGGTCCTCAGCCCACCATCCAACATCAGTATCGCTTGGGAACTAGTTAGAAGTGCAGATTTTGGGCCCTATCATAGACATACTGAATCAGAAACTCTGGCATGGGGCCTAGCAATTTGTGTTTTAACAAGCCCTCCAGGTGATTCTGATGTACGCTCATTTGCAAACCACTGGGACAAATGTTATACAGTAGGATCTAGAAAGGTCCCGCCCCAGTCATACAAATAGTTATATATTGTTCTTTATGTAAATTCAGTTTAACCTGGTTATCCATAATCATTTATTGGCAATGATAATTTATTCTCAGTACTGCCTATAGAAATATAGTATGTTTTATATATATAAAGTTATTGATAATTCAGTTAACTTAGTTTGGCATTTTATTACCATTTACTAAAAAGTTTACATTAAATGACTGATTTAAATATATAGGTGCAATCTTCTCTATTTCTTTTAGTTGTTATGATATTTAAGTAGCTAAAACAATAGACGGGTGCTAAAGTCTCCTGTTTATCCATGAAATGGGTACATTGTGGGCAGTGATAATACAAGCTTTCTTTTCATTGCCTCTTACTTTACCAGCAGACCACAATTTTGGTCTGGCTAGACCAACTCTCAGAACATCATTCCTTGTATTTATATTTGTATCTGAGATATTAAACAAGATGGCTGGCCAGGTCAACAAAGCACCTCATTTAATTTCTTTTTTAAATAGATAAAACTTATTTAAAAGTAGCTTGGTTTGTATGAGAACTGATGCAGTAGAGATATAGCTATTCTTGGAACTTATGCTTCAGACAAGAATTATTTACTAAAATAAATATTGGACAAGACAGTGCATTATATAATCTGGGCATTTCTCCCTTCTCAATTGTATGCCTTGTGGTAAATATCAACCAACAAGATAAGTAGATTGATCCATTCATTTTAATCTCCATGTGTAATTCAGTACCTCCATAATTGCTATAATCTTCCTTCCACTGTTTACAAATCACCCAATTAATTAACTCATGGAAGAAAAAATGCACATTCAAAATAAAAATAATTGTATATTCACTTTATAAAAATCACCACTGCTGTCTTTGCTTAATACTAGCAGTGGAAATGTAAGTAAGTGGCTTACTCTCCAAACCTTGGTGCTGGCAATACATAGGCAAACGGTGGGGAGATGCTCTAGGTACATTCCTCCTTTCTTGTTCCCTTTCCCTTTCCCCCCACTTTATTGCATAATATATTCCTGTATCCAAGGAATTCTACCACAATTCTATTTGACTCCAACTTGTAATATCTTTTAAAAGACCCATGTTTAACCATTTCATCCTTGTTCTCTTTTTTTTTCTCCAGAAGTAATTTGGTTTGAAACAGTTTATAAGGGTTGCTTCTTATTTTAGCTAATGAACCTCAGGACAACACACACGTACACATACACACACACCATCTCAGATGTTTGAGAGTGGCTTCGGAATCAGACTAATGTGCCCAGTAAAGAGCTGTCCTGCACTGAAGTATTTATGACTTGAGTAGCTACAAACTGATTCCAGTGACATTGAGCTAATTTCTTTTGAGCTAATGAATGTATCTGCTCACCTTGTTCCCTTCTACTTGATAAGCTCCAAGTAGTGGCTGCTTTTTTTGGTCAGCTTTTACTGAGTTTTAGTCACTTCTTGTGCTTAGTCTTTTAATTAACATACTGCAAATATTTCATTAACCTATTCTCAAGTGCTTTAGCTACCATTCTGCCATTTAAGTTTTTAAATTTTATTTTATTTTGCTCGAGCACACTGGTCAACCACTGAACTGCCTTCTTCCATTGTTCTGCAATGACATAAGGGTTACATTTTTGTGTATATGGCTTTCATAGTTGGGATATCAGAGCACTGACACCAGATATTTTCAGTTTGTTCTGTGGGGGAATTTCATTTGCATCTATGTTTTTAGCTATCTGTGATAACTTGTTAAATATTAAAAAGATATTTTGCTTCTATTGGAACATTTGTATACTCGCAACTATATTTCTGTAAACAGCTGCAGTCAAAAATAAAACATTGAAAGTTTTCATTTTGCAGTGGGTAACTGTCTTTTTTCCTCAAACTTTGTGAATGAATTCATATCCATGAATGTCAGTTTTGGGCAACAGGAGTAATGTGGCTGAAATTATGAAATCATTTGGAAAAGGTATGAAATACAGCTCTGTTTTTGAGCATTTACTCTGTGCCTTGTAGCTTTGCCGGGCAGTGTACAAAGTGACTTAGTATGGTAGCAGATGATGGACCACAGAGGTGATTTTGCTAAAAACCAAATCTCCCCAGCCCTCAGTCAAACATCCAGAGGCAATAATCTCTTTTTGTTGTTTTTCCATCAGTTATTTCCACATACATAAATTGGCGTTTACCAAAATGTGGTGTATCTATAACATATCACTAGTGGTATTCAAAATGAGACATGAGTAAACATATATATGTCTTTGTGTTTTAGAAAAAAAATCTATGTCCATCTACCAGACTATGGAGAAATGTAAGTGATATTAAAAACAAATATAGATGATACATGGATATCATGAATATGATATATAAATGAAACTGCAGAAGCAATGCTTTAAACAGTATGCTTATACCTTCTTATCAAATACAGACTGTTGATTCTATGAAAGTGACTGAATTTTCAACATACCCAAATGTATACACACACGAGTTGTCGTTTTAGGAGGCTCTATATATATTTCAGCAATGCTGCCATTGTTCTAAATATGTTTAAAAGTTGTCTTTTGGCATTTATTGGCTTCAACGGCACTGGAAAGAAGTGATAACGAAATGAAATTCGGTAAGTATAAATACCACAAAGGGTTGCGGATGGGTTAGATGGGTGATGGCTATTGAGAGCACTTGTTATGATGGGCACTGGGTGTTGTATGTAAGTTAGAAATCACTGAATTCTACTCCAGAAACCAAATATTGCACTGTATGTTAATGACAAAAAAATTTTAATTAAAAAAAATTTTTTAAGCAAAAATAATAAAAGGGTAAAAAAAAAAAATCTTGGGTCCGAGAAACAGCCTGTATGGGCAAAAGACTGATCTGAAGTTGAAACGCTTAAGTGGCTGCCAGAAGAGCTGATGCAATCATGGGTTACATAATTTAAGTTACAGTGTCCAGAACAAGGGAGGTGGTTGTCCTGCTTTACTCAGCTGGTAAGAGTACTACTCTGTCATGTTGTAAGGAGCAAATACATTCTCAGCAGCCATGTAATCAGGACTGTAAGAGAATTGGAACATCATTTATGCCTGCTCAGGACACAGCAGGGACTCTAGAAGTATAAAAGTAGCTACAGTTTCTCAGCAGCGATACTTAGTGGTCCTGCTCGTAAGAAGTAGTACTGATTGCTACTCCTGTGCTTGGTGCCATCGTCCTGCTTCTACGGCAATACAATGTAGTATTCAAAAGCATATAGGCTCTTGAGTTTGCCCACCTCAGTGGAGTTCTGGCTCCTGCACATGCTATTGAACCTCTCCATTCCTCCATCTCTTTACTTATAAAGTAGAAACAAATAAAACCCTCCTCTTACGGTTATTGCAAGAACTAAGTAAATTATTCCATGTAAAATTACGTAGTTCCTGGCACACAGTAAGTACCTAATAAGTGTTAACCTTGTTTTAGTATTACTGGTCCTGACACTACTTAGCTATTCTGTCCCTTGTGCACTATCCTTTTCTGCCTTTTTTTTTTTCCCAAAGACATGTTCTGTTAATTGTCTTCTCTCTCCAACATCAGAACCTTTTCTCTGAGTCATTTCTACTGGCATGTAAATTTGCTGTAATGTCCCTTATCTCTTAAAAAATCAAATAGCTTTCTTCGACCACACGACTCCGTACACAAAGTTGACACTTTCTCTGCTTCTGTTCTTTCTTGAACCCATTCCAATCATCAGGCTTTCATGAAACCACTCTCCTGAAATATCTCTTGTCGAAATTACCAGGGGCCTCCACATAGCTATATGCAAAGGTCAATTCTCAGACCTATCCTACTTGGCTTCTGAGTAGTATTTGACCCACTCGATCACTCCCTCTTTGGAAGACTCTCTTCTCTCAGCTTTCAGGACCCCACACTCAGCTCTCCTGCTCTGCTGGCCACTTTTGTTCTCATCTTCTTGACCTCCTAACACCAGAGAGCCCTAGAGGTCAAACATCAGATGTCTTCTCTATTGTAGTTTATTTCCTAGGTAATCTCATCAGTGACATTGCATTATATAATTGCCTCTATGTTGAAGATTTCCATATGTATGCCTCCAGTCATAACCTCCCCTAACTCCAGGTTCCTGTTACCCTTAATAGACCTCCATCTCAAATATATGATGTCTGGAGTCAAATTTTGATTTCAGCCTTCCTGACCCCAACTTCTCCCAGTATTCTTTCCAGATTCTTGATCATCCTAGCAAATGGAGTCTCCATTTTTCCAGCTGCTTAAGCCAAAATACCTTTGAGTTTATTTGACCTAGATCCAGTCCTTTACCAAATACTGTTACGCCAACCTTTGAAATATATTCAGCCTTATAAATACATGCACTTCTTTTTTTTTTTTTTTAAAGATTTTGTTTGTTTATTTGACAGAGATAGAGACAGCCAGCGAGAGAGGGAACACAAGCAGGGGTAGTGGGAGAGGAAGAAAGCAGGCTTACAGCAGAGGAGCCTGACGCGGCTCGATCCCACAACGCCGGGATCACGCCCTGAGCCGAAGGCAGACGCTTAACCGCTGTGCCACCCAGGCGCCCCAATACATGCACTTCTTGACACCTCTGTTGGTCAAAGCATTTATTAACTAGATTGTCGCACCGTCCCACAAGCACAAGCCATGCTTCCATCATTGTCTTATACTTGATTACTCGCCTACCAGCCAGAATTAAGCGTGAGTAATACCTCTGCCCAAAACTCTCCAGCCACTTCCTATCTTTATAATCTTACCAGCGTTTGTAAGGCTCTGTGTGATCTGATCCCGGCTTCGTGTCTGACCTAGCCCTCTCTTCCTCTCTCTCCTCCTCACACTGTGCATGTTCCTGCCTCAGATATTTGCACTCTGCCATCACTACTGCCTTCCTCCACACATCTACATCTTACTCTGACTTTAGCAGGTCTTTGCTGAAACGTAGCCTTATCAGGCAGGTCTTTCTTGGTCACCCTGTTTAAAGCAGAACTACTCATATCCAGTCTGTTACCCTGCTCTTTCTTCCTAGCATGAGGTACTTGGTTTTGTTTATTGCTGTGCTCCGTTGATTGGATAAATCAGAATAAATCAGGCAAATCACAATAAATACTGCTGCCCCTAGGCATTTGTTTACTGAATTCTAGGTTTTTCTTGATTTCTGTAACGTTCTTATCTGGATTTCTTGAAATGTCTGTAGATTCCCTGCGAGGATCTTAATAGGTTGTTCCTTTACCATTCAGTATGAAGCAGCCCTGTTGGGAAAGCTCTCAAGTCTTATATAGGCTTCTGGCCATTTGTTTTTAAAGATTTTATTTTTAAGGAATGCTCTCCACCCAACATGGGGCTGGAACTCACAATTCTGAGATCAAGAGTTGCATGGCCCACCGACTGAGCCAGCCAGCCCCCCCCCCCGGGCCATAATTTATTATTGCATGCTCTGATCCCATCTTCCCTAGCAGATTCCACTTTCGCCTGTATGCCATCAGCAGCTTCACTGAAACCAGTGAGTGTGTGTCTGTTTTGTAGAAATGGGTTTTATTTATCTCATTGGGAACTTTTAGAAATTTACACAAAATTGCAGTGAGGATAAAAGCAACAACAAAATATTTTTCACAATGAAGCACCTAGCCATCTGCCATTGTGTATATTGTAGGGAGAGAAATACCCAAGTGCCTGTCGGCACCTGGCAGGCACATGAGGGTCTGGCCTGCCGCCCTCATTGTCTTGGTAGGTCCTGGACCTGTTACCAGTATCAGGCAACCTTGCTTTGCCTAATCTCGCCTGTTTCCTTTCAATACACCACAAGAGGGCGGCCTTTCATCATAGTCTACTTGAGTTAGGCCCACAGTGAGCTACATACACTTCAGTAATTGAAATTGGATGTTGGAATATTATGTCAAAATTGTTCAGAGTTAATGAAATTCTAGGATTACAATTTCATCCCCAAAATTGTGGGACCAAAATGCATCCAAAAGGAAAGTCCTCCAAAAGGAATAGCAATGATAGAGAAGAAAACCTTCCAGGGTGTTAATGTGGCTCAGAAATAAAATACTATTTGTAGAAGGCTGTTGTTAAGTATTGGGAGTAGCTATTTCTTGAATTCATTCGTTGCAGCAGATGTAGTGTACAGATGTGTTGGCTTATTTCTGCAGACATGAAATTAGAAGATGGAGATAAAAAGACTTTTATTATCTTTTCACTTGAAGGTATCGGTAGGTACTGTATACAAGCAACAAAAGTTGAAGCAAGAGTAACACATTAGGCATATTAGTCACTGTGCAGTAATTAAAACCAATATCATAAACAAGCAGAGATTAGTAACTACTAAACAAGTCCCTCGGGTCAGACAGATGCAGTCATTTCTTTCTCTGAGCAACTCCCTTCTGCCATAAGCCACAGAGAGGTCATTAAAAGGAAAATATATCACTGAAGAGTTGGATGCTGTCTTGCCAGATTTAGCCCTAAAAATTTATCCCTAATAAGAGGAATTAAATTGTGTAGAGGACCTTAAAGATTATTGTCTGGCATCTTTCTACTTCTTTCCCTGCTTTATATCCTAAGTGGCCTCTTGAGCCTAATCAGACTTTGCCACGATAGCAATCTAAGAATCAGTTACATTTGATAAAACTATCCAAAAATATATGAATATAGTCTATTCTGTCTCGTATTCATACCTTGTGGAAAAGGAAAAACACACATCTTAAAAAAACACAAATCTTAAAGACTAAAGCAAGTCAAGGAAGTCTGAAAAAGAAAGCTTGATTTGGCTACATTTTAGAAGGAAATCAAGTCTTGTGAGTCTCATTTTCTGGCTTTGATCTGGTTGTCAGTTGGGATGGACTTGCCCAAATGATGGCCCACAGAAAGGCCAAATTTCTCATTTTTCTGCTCATCCTGCACTTCCTTTTTCATTAAGAATCCTGCTTGGAAGTTTAAGTCAAAGAGGCTACTTGGAGCAAAATACAGTGGAGTCTCATCCCAAATATTCTCCAGGCGTTTCTTCCATCCTTCCAGGATCTGAATTCGGGCATCTGTAGGAGTGTGCCCAATGCTGTATGTCAGTTGAGGTTCTAAGACTTGGAAGCCACAGAAATGCAGAATGCCACTCTGGGGATACACAAAAGCACAGAGAAGAGTCACAGAACAAACTCTACACAACCTGTACCATGTGCAAACAACAAAAGGTAATCTAGGTTTTCCAATGAGACACTCTGATATGGGGGCCTGAGGCCCCCCTGGAGAATCAGTTCTTAGCTATTTTCTCTCACCTGCTCTCTATTCCTAGCTGTTACCTATTTTAGCCTATTCAGCTGAGCTCTTTTTTAAATGACTCAAACCTTGAAACCCTGCCAGCCTGGGATCCTCTGCCAAAAATGCCGGAAGCTCTATTACATAAGGGAGTTTCAGCTTCTTGGCAGCTGACTCTTCCCAAGGATGTGGATGTGCCTTTCTCTGCCTCTCCATATAACCAGAGAAGTCTCAATAAACGATTCTTATAATTTATTCTCCCATATTAATGGTCCGCTATTACCAGTGGCCACCTCATTTGCTCTTTTCTCCAACCCTCTTCCTTAGATTATCTTGACAGTCCAGTGGCCAACCCCCAAAAAGCCTACCTCAGACTTCACTCTTGTTAGCTGAACTAAATCATTTCTTACAATTTTCTAATAGTTTGTGAGGCCGTAGCAGCAACTTGGAGAAGGCCAGAAAGCCTGGAGAGGGACGTCAGTCATCTGGAGAGAACTGGGGCACATGGCTATACAAATCTAGGGGTTGGTTAGGAGGCAGCAATGTTTGGATGTGTGCAAACATTGGACGTTTGGCCTGGGAAGACAAGCAAGGCCTAAAAGGGAGCTCCCTGGAGTTCTGAATAACTACGCTGCTCTCATCCTCACACCTCAGGTCTCTTTTCAGCTGCGATCTTGAGGATCTAGACCCCACAGGAAGCTCGATTAATTAATCCCCCTGAAGGTTCATTGAAAACAAGTAACCTGAATTGGCCAGAGAATGATATTCATGTCTCCGTGGATGCCCTGCAGAGAGTACATGGAGCCACTGCCCCCAGTGGTGATGGAAAGCACGGTCTTCTTATTCTGTAAAAGGCAAGTCGATATTACCCTCCTCATCACCATGGTGACAGGAAGTTAATGAAACAGCCCCAGGGAAAAGAACACACAAGTCCGCCCACGCCCACCTGCGAGTCCTGTTACTTCACGCACTGGTTCCTCTGAGCTACTCAGTGGAATTCCAGAAGTCACACCCAGGGCAAGCCCAGCACTCCCATTCTACTGGTGGCAAGTCAGGGGACTACAAAACCAGCGTGGACTGCTGGCACCTAAGGGGAATTCCGTTGTTTCGAAAGGTCTCCCCACGGTGCTACACGCCTATCCAAGCATGTAATCCAGGAGGCCTCATAATGTTTCTTGTGTAGTAGTTGGGTCTCTAAAAAACTAAGATATACTTTCTTTTTTTATTTTTATTATGGAAAATGTCATACATAGAGAAAATAGTATAATGACACTTCCACCGCCTACCTTCAACTCTCAGTATTAGCTTTAGCTCATACCCTTGCCCCTTAGGTTCCTGGGGTATTTTAAAGCAAGTCCTAAATTCATGTCTAAATATCTATAAAAACTTTACGGTCCATCTCTCCGAAGAGCCTAGCCTTAGTATCTAATTGTGTTCAAAACTCTGCCTCAGAACGGAATCTACCCAGAATCTAGCTGATGGAGAAAGCAGAACCATCCACCTACCCGGAAAGGTCCCTTGTCATACATGGCAGCATATGTGTAAGCAAACTCCCCTATGAGCACTCGCTCAAACCAGCCTTTCAGGATGGCAGGGACTCCAAACCACTGCAGTGGGAACTGTGGGACAGAGGACAAAGAGGTCAGCTCAGGAACACCACCAGCCCAGAAGGCGTCTCAGGTGCTTAGGGGCTGCCTGTGACGTCACAGAAGGGGCCCTTGTCACTTCTTGAGGAGTTAGCACATGAAAGAAAATTATTGTCCTTGGTCAGAACCTTAGGTTTATCAGGAATTCCCAGGAGAAAGTCCTGTGGGGTCTCTTGCCTGATAAAGGCAGAACAAGGACTACAGCAGTATTCTTCTTCTCCTTGACTTAGGATTTAAAGAATGACAAGTGGAACATGCCCACATGAGAAAAATTAGGACAGAGAAGGAATTTGGAGGACTTGATATCTTTCTCCGATATTTGAATGGTTATTGACCTACAGGAGAGGGGCAGAGGGGATAGGGTTTTAGAACAGAAAGAACACGAGATTGTGTTCTCACCCTGTTTCTGCCACTGACGTGATGCAAGACCTCTGCCACATAAGCTCCTTACTTTCCCTAAGTCTCCTGTCCCTCAGCTGTGGAAAGAGGGGCTTGAGTCATCTCTAGAAGCTTCTTATATTTATGACTCTGCAACTGTGAGGGGCCAGACCCGCAGCTGGTCCCTGTGAATGTCCTACAGTCAGAGCTGAAACTAGAATTGCTTGGCCTTGCAGTGTATTAAGAGCTTATTCTTCCTCTGGTTGTTCTTGGAGAAGTAAGGGAAGTGAGCAGGGGCCTAGCCCACATGCACATGGCACCTCGGTACGAATTAAAGTGCTCCTCTCCTCAGGACACTTTTTCCGTGGTGAAAGACTATCATACATAGTACACTGATTCTTCCAGAGTAAGACTTTTCCTGTCATCCGTTGGTAAGATGTTATAATAAGTCTACAGATCTGCAGTGTATACATTGCCCTTCGATATGTTCTATTTTATAGTGCACAGCCTGCACAGCGGTACTGATAATAAAGTAAACTTAGGCATCGGATAGAAGCTAAGTGAAAAGACCACTAAGGTCTGTTCCGATTCTGAAATATGAGATGCAGACTTGAAAGCTGCTCCAGCTGCCGCCTTGGCTGCACCAGGATAAGATGCAGCAGAAAACGAGCACCAAGAAGGCGTCCTATGGGGCACCGGCTAATGGCACGTGGCTTTGATCTATAACAGCAGCCCTGAGGGTCGAATAAAAGACCTACAAGTTTGGATTCTTTGCAGCTGATTGAATAATTGCAAAAACCACAGCTGGCATCACCCTCCTTGTGCAGTTTCCAGTGTCACATACATCCACGTTCAATATCAAAAAGCTGGTGAGAACCGGGAGAAGCAAAGCCACTGAGTCCCGTCTGGCATTTTCAGGAGAGAGGCCCGACAAGAAGCATATACACATCCAGGACTGACTCCTTAGCAGGGAGACAGCTTCCAGGAGAAGAAAGGCCCTGCTCTGCAGCTGGAACACATTAAGCTGGGCAGCGCGTCCTTCAGCTGGGAGGCTCTGACCGCAGAGGTCATTCTCCCACGCTTCACTCCACAGACCATGCGGGGTGCTGATGCAGAGAAGGCGGGGGGGGCTGCAAACTGCGAGAGATCCCACAAGGAATCACTAATGGAAGAAAAGCGCGAGGCTCACGTGTCATCCCTGTAGTCACATACTTTCAAAGAGCGGTACGGCCAGGTTCACCAGGTCTATAAATCTGTGTAAGAGCACATCTTTGAAGTCATCACCCTTCTTTTACAGAGAATGCGCTCAAGAGGGTAACTGACTTTTCTAAGATCACACAGCTAATTAGGTGACTGGTCTCGAGCAGTGAGAACTCAAGTGTCCTGACACCCCTTCTGATGTCCAACCACACCTGAAAAATCACAAGGTCTGCAGCTTCCAGCTTCTTTTGTTCGGCCACAATATCCGGGCTTAGACGGCCTTCTTTATAAGCTAGAACAGACTCGACAGGATACTGAAAGTTCCCAGGGTCCTTCAGTGTGCCTGCCGAGAGGCAAAAGACAGGTTGAAGCCAGAGGGGCCAAGGCTGGGCCATAGAACCCACAGGTAAGACGTGCCACAGAGACCTCATTAAAGGGGGGAGCTGCTCCTACCTGTGATGTCCTTTCTGGAGATGACGGGATTGAAGTGCATGGCGTACAGGTCCGACACAGTGACCTCCCATCCCTTCCTCTTCAAGGCCTCTACCGCAGCCTCCTTCATGGCATAGTTGAAGGATGTCTTCTCTGCGTG
Source organism: Ailuropoda melanoleuca (assembly GCF_002007445.2). NCBI lineage: Eukaryota > Metazoa > Chordata > Mammalia > Carnivora > Ursidae > Ailuropoda > Ailuropoda melanoleuca. The sequence goes on from NC_048229.1 coordinate 65,259,765, forward strand.
GGCCAGTACGATCAGTGCTCTTCTGGCTACTCAGGCACACACAAGGCACAGGGAAAAAATCAGCTACCAAGCAGCAAAGCTTTAGCTACAGGACGGCCAAGCCAGGATCAATAATGCAAGAGTTGACTTGAGGGGCGCCTGGCTGGCTCAGTTGGAAAAGCATGTGACTCTTGATCTTGGGGTTGTGAGCTCGAGCCCCACGTTGGCCAGAGAGATTATTAAATAAATAAATAAACTTAAATAAATAAATAAACTTAAAAAAAAAAGGGAAAGTCGGGGCGCCTGGGTGGCACAGCAGTTAAGCGTCTGCCTTCGGCTCAGGGCGTGATCCCGGTGTTATGGAATCGAGCCCCACATCAGGCTCCTCCGCTATGAGCCTGCTTCTTCCTCTCCCACTCCCCCTGCTTGTGTTCCTCTCTCGCTGGCTGTCTCTATCTCTGTCGAATGAATAAATAAAATTAAAAAAAAAAAAAAAAGGGAAAGTCGACTGTGTTAGGCATTGGGTCATGCAGCCCCCACCCTCACTGCAGCCAGAAACATATTTTCTCCTTAAAAGTACCAACGATAAAAGGAGGCATCTTAACTCAGTGGCTAATTTTGTTGGCATACTTAATTGGCTATCTGCATGAAAATGGAATTATCCCCTTAGAAAACTAATATAAGGTGTTAGGAGTCAGGATAATGGTTCGCCTTGTCAAGGAGTAGTAACTGGAAGAACAGAGAAGGGGCTTTGGGGTGCTGGTAATGTTCTCTTTCTTGATCTGCATGCTGATCACACAAGTCTGTGACAAGTCACTTCAAATTTGTGCACTTTTCAGTGTGTCTATTGTATTCAATTGAGTGGTTTGTTTGTTTTTTTCACTATCCCACAAACACTGCAGATAGAGCAATAAATTCCTGGCAGAGTAAAGATCCAAAGGGAGAATTTGTATAACCTCAAGGCAGAGAACACTTTTTAAGAAAGACTAGAGATTCAGAAACCATGAAGGAAAAGCTTGCCAGATAAAGCCACATAAAAATTAAAAATTTGTGTGTACCGGAAGGCACCATAAACAAAGTCAAAAGACAATCAGCTAGGAGAAGGTATCTGCAGCCCTTATCACAAAGGGTTAAAATCCCAAAGAATGCCTACAAACAGAAGAAGATAATGCAATAAGAAAAACAACTCAAGGTCTTCAGCACACTATTCACAGAAGAAGAAATGCCCATGCCAAAAAACAAAAGAGAGAGTGCCCTCTCCGGCCTGTCAGGAAAAGCACATTAAAATGAGATTAATATTATTTACCCATCAGATTGGCAAAACAGGAGCGTCTGGCTGGCTCAGTTGGTGAAGCCTGCAACTCTTGATCTCGAGGTTCTGAGTTCCAGCCCCACGTTGGGTGTAGAGATTACTTATAAATAAAATCTTTAAAAAAAGAAAAAAAAGACTGGCAAAACAATGTAAGACAAGCAACACGCAACACTGAGGGCTATTAAGATTGCAGGAAGACTGGCTGGAAATATGAACTGCCTCCACTTTTGGGGTAAGTAATCAGGCTGCATCTCTTAAAGTTTTAGAGACACATAAATCTTCTGGAGAGCCTGGGTGGCTCAGCTGGTTAAGTGCCTGACTCTTGATCTCAGCTCACGTCATGATCTCAGGGTTGTGAGATCTAGCCATGCGTCAGCATGGAGCCTGCTTAGGATTCTCTCTCCTCTCTCCCTCTGCACCCTGCCTCTCTCAAAAAAACCAGAAACATAAATCTTTGATCTAGCTCTCCAACTTTGGGGAATCTGTTCTACAGACTAAAAGCATCAGGACATAAGGATACACGAACAAGGATGTGTACTGTATTATTCTTCTCATCGGCAAACACTGGATATAACCTGACTATGCGGAGTGTTTGAATAAATTACGGTACATACAGACTACAGACTAGTATGTTGTTAACAAGGAAGAGTTAACTATATATAGTCACCCAGAAAGAAGATATCCATGATGTATCGTTAGCTGATAAAATGAAGTAAATGTGAACCCATGTTTATAAAAGACAAAGAAAGAGCATCTGGCTGACTCAGTTGGAGAATGCAGAGCTACATCTTGGAGTCATGAGTTCGAGCCCCAGGTTGGGTATAGACATTACTTTTTAAAAAAGACAAAGAAACTACATATATGTGTACGTAGATTTAAGGTATATAGGAATGAGGGAAAAATAGTTTTCTTAAGTAAGAGATGGCAAAGAGGTAGAGACAGAGGGGAAAGATTTACTTTTTTTCTTAGACCTTTTTTTCTTGGACCTGTTTTAATAAAGTTGTTAGAACAAGCATGCTATACTCTTACAAGAACAGCATTTATTTTTTTTAAGTTCTATTTTTTTAAGATTTTATTTATTTGAGAGAGAGCGTGCGCGTGCATGAAGGGGGAGAGGGGCAGCAGGAGAGGAAGAAGTACGCTCCCTGCTGAGCGGAGAGCCTGATGTGGAGCTGGATCCCATGACCTGAGCCAAAGGCAGACGCCCAACCGACTGAGCCACCCAGGCACCCAACGCTCTATTTATTTTAAAGTAATCTCTATACCCAACGTAGGGCTCGAACTCACGACCCTGAAACCCAGAATCCCGTGCTCCTCCGACTGAGCCAGTCAGGTGCCCCTTTTTCTTTATTTTAACTGAAGTTTATTTGACACACGTTACTTTAGTTTCAGGTGAACAAGTGATGCCACATGACTGTACGTTAGGCCGCACTCACTCCACGTGTAGCAACCACCTGCTGTACCACAGAACACTATTACAGCGCTATTGATTACGTTCCCTGTGCTCTACCTTTTACCGCTGTGACCTATTCCTTCCGTAACTGGAAGCCCTATCTCCACTCCCCTTCACCCAGTTTGCCCTTCTGCCCATTCCACTCGCCTCTGGCAAAGTTGCTTTGGGTTTTTTTGGTTTGGTTTGGTTTTGGGGGTGTTTTGTATTTATGGGTCTATGTCTTTTTGTTTGTTCATTATTTGGGTTTTTAGATTCCACATACAAGTGAAATACCATTTGCCTTTCTCTGCAAGAACAGCATTAATGGGCGCTTACTATGGGCTAGGGTTGGCTCGTCGTGCTTTGCATTCTTTTGCAGTTGTCATGGCAACGCTGAGGCAGCTACAATAAGTATCCCCATGTTATGGAGAACACTAAGGCACAGAGAAGTTAAGCAAGTTACCCAACTTTACCTAGTAAGTGGTGAAACTGGAATAATTTTAAAACATAGGAGCTCGTGTCTGGCTCAGTTAGAGGAGCTTGGGACTCTTGATCTCATAGTTGAGAGTTCAAGCCCCACGCTGGGTGTAGAGATTACTAAAAAAAATAAACATATATATGTTTATAGAGATATATACCTCTATCTATATCTATACCTATATCTATATCTAGAGACATACATAAATCCACACAAAAATGTGCAGGCAGCAGGGAGAGGGACCAGAGAATGGAGTATACCACCACCACCGCTCGGAGTAACTGGTATCACTACCTCGTTTCTTACTACTCCTAACAGCTGTGCTCACGGTGGGGGGAGGGGAGCTCCAATGAGAGCAGCTGCTTCGGGTTAAAATCAGCCAGGTGCCCGCTTCTCGCCCCAGCCTGCCGCACAGGAGTGTCGCCAAGCTGGCTCGTGGCGTTTCAGGCTCTGTAAACTCAGATGCAGTGGAATGTAAGTTTGATAAGGCATTTAAATGCTACGAAAGTGATTTATCAGCTTTGGACGGCCGGGGAAACGGAAAAGGAGCTCCTGAGGCTGCCTCAACAAATTCCTACCCCCTACTTTTTTTTTTTAATCAACTCCAGGATTTCCCACTCTGAGGAGAAATGTATTAAGTTCTGACGAGCATTTTCTCTGACTTACCTTTGCATTAGTTATATCAATGTTTACTGAATACTGCTTTGTCGGGTTTTAGTCTCTTGGCTTCCTAGCTATATATAGATACAAAGTGGTTTGGGGTTTTTTTTACTTCTTATCAGTGTTAACAAGCATTTCCTGGGCCGCCTGGTTGGCTCAGTCTGTTAAGTGGCTGCCTTCGGCTCGGGTCGTGATCTCAGAGTCCTGGGATTGAGCCCCACGTCGGGGCGTCCCTGCTCAGCTGGGGAGTCTGCTTCTCCCTCTGTCCTTCCCCCTGCTCATTCTCTCTCTCTCTCAAATAAATAAATCAAATCTTTAAAAAAAAAACAAAAACAACAAGCATTTCCTAAGCAGTAAAATATAAGGACACTTCACCTAAAATGAGAAAATCAGGGTATCTATCCCTTGCTTTCAAGGAGCTCATCAGCTACTAGTTATTGGATGCCTGATACCTTCAAACATAAGCCATGTGAGAAAAGACACAAACAGGAAGGACATATTTGCAAGAAATATAACTAACAAAGTTGAGTATCTAGAAAATATTGATTCCTGAAAGCAACGCAGGAGGAAAATGGTCAAAGGTTCTGCGTGCAGAGCAGAACATTCATTTGCAGTCAACAGAGCAGGCGTGCTGCTTTGCCAGAGGAAAAAGGTAAATGGGAGATTCACTACCCAACATAATAATATTAAGTCACTCGTTGCCAGGTCCTTTTTCATGGACAAACTTGCAGTCTTTGGACTTGAAGGGTTCAGTGCCCCTTCCTGCCACTTAACTAGCTACATGACAAGTTTGATTTTTCTCAGGATTTACCTTGAGAAAGGCAGTAAGACGTGCACACAAAAAACTAGCGGCGTTAGCCTGACAGGGGACACAAGGGACAAAATTTCCGAGGAAAACTGTTCACTTCAGGGCTGGCTGATGAGAAAGGGCTTCAGAAGGACCTGCCACTGAAGCTTTGAAAGACAAATGGGGTTATCATCAGTCACTGTAATTTAACATTCATTTCTTCTTGCCAGGCACATCCCTGATCTAACATATGCCCTTGTATGTCCCAAGGCTGAGGCTGTCCTTGCTAATTTCAGTCCCTACTTGAAATATGCTCCCTGTTTATCCCCTTTTTTCTGTGTTCTGAAGTCCCTCGTTCCTTCCCCACCGGATTTTGTATTCCATATCCACCCCAGCTGACTTTTTCTCTCCCTGTGCAGTGCTCATGTTCTCACTAACCCCTCCTCTCAGCCTCTCCACCAGGCTTGAGTGAGCACCACCTACCCAGCAGGCACTGCTCTAGGCATTTGGGATTACGTCAGTGTGCAAAAACACAAATCTCCCCCCCCCCGCCCCATAAAGTGTACATTCTGGTGGCCAAAGCATCCTGACTGTTTCGGGGGACCCGACCTCTGTCCTCTGTTCCTACAATTCTCTGCCTTCAAACTCGGGCCAATCTGAAACCAAGTCTTCACGAACGTTCCAGACTGCGCGGTATTCTTGTCCACCAGCAGTTTCATTCAAGAGCATTATAGAACTTAATGACAGAAAAAGATAAAGCTGGCAGAGAAAGAACGGGGTCATGGCACCTTGTTTTAATGTAAAGCACATCTAAATATCTTTACCAGTAAGAGATGCGTTACCCACACCATCATTCTGGCAGGAAGAATAAGCAATCGAGGGAAACCTATCACAAACAGAAGAAGAGCAGGCCTTTCTATCAGTTTTGTGCATTCTGTTTCTGGCTTCTGGGCGCTCTGGGTTCCTGAAGGAACATGGGCATGCCAGTCAGAGGCACCACGTGGTTGCAAACAAATGCTCTGGTTACAGAGAATCTTCTGTAAGATCAGGAAATCAGGAAATAACCCTTACCCTCTATCAGAGGAGGGAGGGCCCGTGCCTCAGGACAGCTAAGAATGAAGTAGAGAGAACCCGCCCCTAAGGTACACGCAGGAAGTCTTGCCAACTTCAATGCACTCTCTTCCAATACCCAGCTCAGCCCTTTTCACAGAGATTCTAACTCTAGTTTGCCAACTACAACAGCAAGCTCGTCCCTCACTTAATTTTTCGCAAGATGAGATTCTCTGTATGTGTGTTTTTGGGAAACAGAACTAGGTTCAGAGGGAAGGAAATTGCCAGAAGGTAGAGTTCTGTCCCAGTTGAGGAAATGGCTTTCTAAACGGTAGCATGGCCCCATCTGGGAAAGAGCTCCTGCGCCTGCAGGCGTTGCAGCTGGCGTGTCTTAAAGGCCATGCATGCATCCAGTAAACTTGTGGTGACCCATAAGGTCCCCGCGGATGGATGGTGGAGAGGGGAGCCTCTGTCATTCGAAGGGGACCTGACACAGGGATGGGGTTTGACAGATCCAAGGGTCAAAATCAAGACTGTCTCCTGGTCAGGCAGCCTGGGGCTGGTCTCTGTCCAACTAAAGGGGAAAATTTCCCCAGCTCCAGCCATCACCGGATCTTTTAATTTTCCTCTGGCAGCAGAGAATTCATCTTTTTAAATTCAATCACCTGTATTTATTGTAATATTAGCAACTTATACCAAAATGTTTTAAATTCTATAAGGCCAAACAAGGTGCAGCAGTGGGCTAGATCTGGCCTCGGGCGACCGGTTTCCGACCTGTTTTGGAGGGAGTTTTTCTGCTTCCGAGGTCATGTCTCTTTGAAACGCCCACCCCAGTTCGGGGGGATGGGGTAGAAACAGGAGCCCCCTTCCCCTAGTGCCTGGTCAGGGCTCATCCTGGGATCCTAATGCCTTTGCTTTTTCAGTTTTGAATCATGGAGGAAAACTGAGACCTAAGACCCTAGGAGCTCCCGCAGACACGGCGGCCGCGGGCGCCTCTGCTCCGGGGGCGCCTCTGCTTTGGGGGCGCGACGGCGTGGCACTCACCAGCCAAGGGCTCCGGCAGGGCGTTGACTGGCCGCGCTGCTGGTTGTCAGGGCGACCCTGGCCTCGGCGAAGTCCTCCCGCAGTGGCTAGGGCTGCGGGGTGCCACCTACACAGCGCCAGCCACTTTATACGCTCCCCGCGCCCGGCCTCCTGGAGCGGGGCCCGCCAGGGCGGAGCCGGGCCCCTCCGCCCCTGGGGCGCAGGGCGGGGCGCGCCGGGGCTGCGGTTCTGGGAGGGAAGGGGCGTCTGGGGGCTGGAGGAAGAACCCTGGACGTGGAAGATGGGGGCCCTGAAGAGGCGGGGGAGGGTGACGGGCAGGAAAACGCAGCTAAAGGGTCTGGGTGCAGGCGGGAGGCATGCCTATCTGGACTCTGTCCAGAAACCACCTGGGGACACTGGGGGTAAGTTTCCGGTGGAGTCCCCGGCGCGCCCCGCCCCGGGTGCCTCTCCCAGCCTTGGGAAAGCGCCTCCGCACGGAATGGGGCGGGCGCGGAGGAGTGTACGTCGTTGTGGTCCTTAAGCCTCAGATTCGCTGAGTCACTGTGACTCTAGACTTCGATTTTGAGGGCTGAGGTAGCCTGGGATACTTACTCCAGGGAAAGGGAATTCGTTTCCTCCTTGGCAAGGTTCAGATTCGGCTCTTGGGGGTCCCGTAGGATGCACTGCCCTTGGTGCAAACCCCTGCTGCCCCGAAGCGGGAATCTAATTGGTTTTGTTCCCCAGGAGCTAGTCCAGTGCTGGTGGGGGAGATAGCAGTAACAGGAAAGCATTTAAGAACAACCGAGACAAATGAACGTCGAGTGGCTTTACACACAGCCCTACTTGGGGCAACTGCACAGAGCAGAGAGAAAAGTTCTAAATCTCCACCAAGTGAAAGTTATAGTAAAGTCTTCATCCTACAGGTTTATTGTGCTTGTTTTAGTCGGCTTTGCAGATACTGCATTTTTTTTTAAATATAGAAATTGAAAGTTTGGGACAACCTCGCATTGAACAAACCTACCCGGCACCCATTTTCCAACAGCTTTTGCTCATTTTGTGTCTGTGTCACATTTTGGTAATTCTTGAAATATTTCAAAGCTATTCATTATATTTGGTGTGGTGATCTGTGATCAGGGGCGATAACTAACTGAAAGCTCAGAGGATTAGCATTTTTTAACAATGGAAATTTTTAAATTAAGGTATGTACATTGTTAGAAGTAATGCTATTGCACACTTAATAGACTAACTATGGGGAAAGCATAATTTTTATAGGCACAGGGAAACCAAAAAATTCATGTGACTTGCTTTATTGAGGTTGTCTGCAAGCAGACCTGCAATATCTCTTGAGGTACGCCTGTGCTATCAAAGGGGAAGGGAAAAAAAATAGAACTTCAAAGTGTAACCATCAGAAAAATAGAAATGAAAACTAAGAAAATTCAGAGGGAAGGGAGATGGGAGGTACACCCTTAGGGTAAGGTTTGCAAAATTTAAGGGTGTGTAAAAAAAACTCAGTAATCAAGATAAATAACTAATTTTTAAGTCTGTTCTTTTTTTTAATTTTATTTTTTAAGTAATCTGTGTACCCAATGTGGGTCTCTAACTCATGACCCCAAAACGGAGAGTTGCTCCACCGACTGGGACAGCCAAGGCACCCTGATAAATAACTCTTTAACACAATGCTTTTGAAAAATAATTTGCAGAAAAGAAGGTCATGATAGACAAAATATAAAAATGTTAAATAAAGATTAGTAACAGCGCCAAGCCATGTTGAGCCTAGAGAAAAATGAGAATTCACTTAATACTGATTCATTCTTTATTTCGTTAAAAAATAAAATTCAACTGAGTACATTTGAAAGATCTTACTGGCTTTATTCAGTGATTCATGAATCAGGCAGCATCCAGTCCAGCAGGTAGAACGGGAGTCTGAGGAGCTGTACAAAATGAAAGACTTCTATAGGTAGAAAGGAGTGGGAACAAGAAATTTACACTCTGTGAAAAGTGGTTTGGGCTTGTTTTGTGGTTTTGGTTTTGGGGTTTTGGGTTTTTTTGTTGTTGTTTTGTTTTGTTTGAGGTTCTTTCCTTTAGGGGTGGTGGGTAGATTACCCAACTAGTGCTAATCAGGCCATTCCTGACTGATTTATTTGAGATTCCAGTTCAGGGTGAGCTGAAACCGAAATTGTAAGTCTATTCGGTGACATGGGGATAAACCTAAGTGACTCCATTTGGGGTCTGTTGTCTTGCTTTTAACAATTGCCCCTTCAATCAGACTCTCAGCCTAAGAGATGTGATTAAAAAAAAAAAGTTGCAAGGTTTTGGGGGTGCCTCAGTAGGTTAAGTGTCTGCCTTCGGCTCAGGTCATAATCTCCGGGTCCTGGGATCAAGCCCCACATCAGGCTCCCTACTCAGTTGGGAGTCTGTTTCTCTCTCTGCCTCTGTTCCTCCCCTGCAGTTCTTGCTCGCTTGCTCACTTGCTTGCTCGCTTGCACCCTCTCGCTCTCAAATAAAATCTTTAAGAATAATGCAAGGCTTTGGGGCGCATGTGTGGCTCAGTCGTTAAGCGTCTGCCTTCAGCTCAGGCCATGATCCCAGCGTTCTGGGATCGAGTCCTGCATCAGGCTCCCTGCGCAGTGGGAAAGCCTCCTTCTCCCTCTCCCACTCCCCCTGCTTGTGTTCCCTTTCTTACTGCCTCTCTCTGTCAAATAAATAAATAAATTCTTAAAAAAAAATAATGCAAGGTTTTAGTCCTACTCCAAGCTACTCTATGGAAGTTTTTGCTGACTCTGTGTTCACGTTCTTTAAATCAGTCATTTTCTTGGATTCTTTTCTGATGTTTTAATCTTAGGGAGATCATTTGCTCGGTGGTGGATGGCAAAAATGTGCATTTAAAACTCTTGAGAGAATTCAGCACACTGAGGCGGCTGTGGGTATTATAAGCAAGATAATGCCCTATGTCTGGAGTACACTTAGGAGCCATGGTGTCCAAGACACAAACCAATCAGAATCAAATAGGTCAAAGAAAGACCCCATGGAAGGAGTTAGTTTTTAAAGCCAACTGGCTTATTCAGTGATCTTATGCAGGCAGGTCTCAACTTTGTCAGAAGGGTCAGTCCAAGTGCAGCAAGTGGTGTTGGCCAGTGAGCAAAAACCTCTTGCTCAGCTTAAAAGGTCCTCAAGGGCTCTCCTCTTATCAGGAACAACGTTGGACAAAGAGATGAGGGATTTTTGTTGGGCAACTAATGCTTTAGCTGCAGATGCTGTGATACGTTCAGGAGTTAAGGAGAAGTTCCTGATCATAGCCTCATTGGCACTTACCCTTCACCAGGCCAGTAGAGATCTGCCACAGGAAACGAATTCTGAATCATGAATAACTCTTGGTAATTCCCATTTGCATCTGTGACTAGGGACAGGAAAGGTGACAGTCAAATGCAAGGGTCTGCAGACTACACAGGCAGTTTATTCTGGTTACTCTTGCCTTGTGTCCCTTTCTTTGAACACAAGTTTCCCCTGGTTTGGGGTTGTTAGCCAGAGTTGGGGAAAGGGACCCCCGGGGTTAGGGAGCCTACCATGATGGAAAGTGGCTGAGTTTGTTTCATAGAAACGGAGGCTTTGGGAATCAGGGAGAAGTTTGGAACAGGCAGAACTACCAGACCACCAGCATGGCGGCAAATCTAACGGTTACTTGGAGGTTGCATTACCACCACTGCCGCCTGCCACACCTTGCAGTGGCCTAAGCGAGGTGAACAATGGCATTATGTTTCCAGGCCAGAGCAAGGCAAAAGGTGAACAAAAGACTCATCCAGACCTTCATGGTGTAAGAATTAGGAAAAGGATGGTCAGAGAGGGAAGGAGGAATGGAAACAATGTCAGAGCAACGTCAGTTACTTCTCTTCCTCCTTGATTTGATTTTTTTTTTTTTGAGGTCTCTGGCATTGGCTAGATATCAGGTGACACCTTCTTCAGCTCTGAGATGTGTACCCCAGGTTTGACACTAATTAGGCGGCAGGATCCGTGGTCAAGAGTACTTGGTAGGGTCCTTTCCGTGAATCTTCATTTTGCAAAAGCATCAGAGTAAAACAGGAACTGTCTGTAAATGACAAAAGACTTCACAATGTCCATGGTTAAACATCTGATGAGAGTTCCTTATAGTAGAAGTGACAAGGACATTTGGTTTTTTCTGTGATACACAATATTTTAAGATCACAAGTAGAATTTTGACTGATAACATTGTTCTAGGACATATCAGATTTCTAGGAGTTTCCTACAATTTCTATAACCCCTCTATTAATAGGCATCCATACAAATATCACCTAAGAAGAATTAGCCTCACTTCTTATTTGATAATGCTTGACATGTAATGTAGCATACCAAAGCAACCTAATTATTTTAACATTTTCCTAGGTGAGAGATAAGCCCTTCAGATTTTCCAGGGAAACTCTGGTAAGCCTCAAGGTTAGTTTAAGGTCAAAAGATACTATTTAGAATTTGATTTGGGGAAAATGTCAAACTATTTGAACATTTGCTTAAATAGGATGCAGATCAGGGGCGTGCGGGTGGCTCAGTTGGTTAAGCATCCGACTCTTGATTTCAGCTCAGGTCATGATCTCAGGGTCCTAGGATCGAGCCCCGTGTCAGACTTCGCGATGAGCATGGAGCCTGCTTGAGATTCTTTTTCTCCTTCTCCCCTGGGTTGCACTTACTCTCTAGTAAATAAATAAATAAATAAATAAATAAATAAATAAATAAAATAATATGGAATTATCTACTTAACCAAAGTGACAATAGATGTTAAAGGCAAGTACAGAAGTTTAGATATTGTGGAAAAAAGCTTAGCTCTGAGAAGACTAGGTTTTCTTAAGTAATCAAAGACCTGATAAAGACAGTATAAATTATTTTGGTAAGACCCAAAATCTTTGCTGTCCAGGCAAATTACCTAAAAGGTAAGGTAACTTTTACAATCACTTATAAAAAGCAGACTAGAAATCTAAGAAAAACTGTCCTTTTAAGAGAGAGCAAACCAAATCTAATTTTGTACCAGTGTACTTTTCATATTAAAACTCATTAAAGAGGGTGCCTAAGTGTCTCAGTTGGTTAAGTGTTTGCTTCTCCTCAGGTCATGATCCCAGGGTCCTGGGATTCAGCCCCACGTTGGGCTCCCTGCTTGGAGGGGTCTGCTTCTCCCTCTGCCCCTCCCCCTGCTCAGGTGTTCTCCCTCCCTCTCTCTCTTTCTCTGTCAAATAAATAAAATCTATAAATAAATAAGTATATCTCATTAAAAAAAAAAAACACGTTAAATCCCTTCCAGTCTTAGCTAGCCAGACCAAACATAGACTTCCTTTTCCAACATGCCTTTTTCACAAATCCTCTACGTTTTTTATATCCATTCAGATTTTGTCCTCTGTTTTATTCCCTTTTTCTCATTCTGGAACAACCAGTCATTTGATTTCCTTACCGAGTTTTCATACACAGTTGTTTCCTTTCACCCTTATTACTTCCNAAAAAAAAAAAACACGTTAAATCCCTTCCAGTCTTAGCTAGCCAGACCAAACATAGACTTCCTTTTCCAACATGCCTTTTTCACAAATCCTCTACGTTTTTTATATCCATTCAGATTTTGTCCTCTGTTTTATTCCCTTTTTCTCATTCTGGAACAACCAGTCATTTGATTTCCCTACCGAGTTTTCATACACAGTTGTTTCCTTTCACCCTTATTTCTTCTTCTTCTTTTTTTTTTTTTTTAACTAGCTCTGCACCCAACATGGGGCTTGAACTCATGACCCCAAGATCAAGAGTCACCTGCTCTAGGGACTGAGCCAACCAGGTGCCCCAAGTTGTTTTTTTTTTTAAGAGATATGATTGACATAACATTGTGTCAGTTTACCGTGTATAGTGTGTTGGTTTGATACATTTCTTTTTTTTTTTTAATATTTTATTTATTTATTTGACAGAGAGACAGCCAGTGAGAAAGGGAACACAAGCAGGGGGAGTGGGAGAGGAAGAGGCAGGCTCCCAGGGGAGGAGCCTGATGCGGGGCTCGATCCTAGGACTCCAGGATCACGCCCTGAGCCGAAGGCAGATGCTTAACGACTGAGCCACCCCGGCGCCCCACTGAGCCACCCAGGCGCCCCAAGCCACCCAGGCGCCCCTGATACATTTCTGTACTGAGAGACGATTGCTACAGTAGCGTTAGCTAACACCTTTCTCAAGTCACATATTTATCTCTTTCTTTTTGTGTTGAGAACAGTTAAGATTTAGTATCTTAGTAACTTCGAAGTTTGTAATACAGTATTGTTGACTGTGGTCACCATGTTGTCCTTAGATCTCCAGAACTTATTTATCTTGTAGCTATAATTTTGCACCCTTCAACAACATCTCCCCAAATCCCCAGCCCCAGCCCCTGCTAATCACCATTCTACTCTGATTTTTACAAGTTCAGTTTGTTTTAGATTCCACACATAAATGATGCCATATAGTATTTGTCATTCTCTCCTGGATTAACTTTCCCGAGCATAATGCCTTCAGGATCCATTCATCTTGTCAAAATGGCTGGATCTCCTTTCTCATGTCTGAATAATACTCTGTTGTGTATGTATATGTCTTCTTTATCCATTCATCTGACAGACACATTGTTTCCATATCTTGGCTATTGTGAATAATGCTGCAATGAACATGGGTGTGCAGAGATCCCTTTGAGACAGTGATTTCAATTCCTTCAGATACATACCTATGAGTGGGATTGCTGGATCATACGGTGGTTCAATTTTTAATTTTCTGAGGAATCACCATATTGTTTGCTATAATAGCTGTAGTAAAAGTTTTTAATTACATAAATCAATTAGAATCCTTTATTCCTAAGGAAAACTGAGAAGGAAGCAACTATGGACTGTTTGTTACACTAGCATTCTGTGGATTGGTAAATTTATGAATACATTTTACAATGTCTAGAAGTATATTCTTCCTCACAGTTAAGTTTTCAATGTGGCACAAAATGTATCTACTAATAGACCTAAATATCTTTGGGTCATCTGTAAAAGGAAGCCAAAAGTGGATAAACTTGTATTCCATAATTAACGTTTCCATATTTTACCTTATTATTTATTTATTTTTTTTTTATTTTATTTTTTTTAAAGATTTTTTAATTTCTTTATTCAACAGAGATAGAGACAGCCAGCGAGAGAGGGAACACAAGCAGGGGGAGTGGGAGAGGAAGAAGCAGGCTCATACAGGAAGAGCCTGATGTGGGGCTCGATCCCACAACGTGGGGATCACGCCCTGAGCCGAAGGCAGACGCTTAACCCCTGTGCCACCCAGGCGCCCCTATTTATTTATTTATTTATTTGAGAGAGAGAGTGTGAGCGCACAAGTTGGGGGAGGGGCAGAGGAAGAAGCAGATTCCCTGATAAGCAAAGAGCCTGATGTGGGACTCGATCCCAGGACCCTGGGATCATGACCTGAGCCAAAGGCAGATGCTTAACTGACTGAGCCACCCAGGTGTTCCCCAAACCCTTTTTTTTTTTTTAAGATTTTATTTATTTATTTGAGAGAGAGAGCATGAGAAGGGAGGAGAGGCAGAGGCGGAGAGAGAAGCAAACTCTCTACTGAGCAGGGAGTCGGATGCAGGGCTCCATCCTGGGACTCTGGGATCACGACCTGAGCTGAAGGCAGCCACTTAACCAACTGAGCCAGCCAGGCAACCCCCCAATCTATTTTTAATGATACTTTATGGTATGCCATATTTCTAAGTAGTGTGTTGTTTTATGGTTATTTTAAGACCTTATCTATTGGCTTATATTATGAAAGACGAGTACTAGTACTTAGATACTGCTCACCATCTTTCCTCCTTCTCTTCTTCCTGTATGACAATATAAAAATTTTTGGCTAAATCAGTATTTAGGGTTTATGCTATTATGACAATGAGACAAAGAGTGAATTATGACCATTTTCTTTCTTCAGCTTCTTGTTTTCCTAGAGTTAATAATTGCCTCTTTTTCCTCATTAGTTTTCTACACCACAAGCACTCTCCTTGTTCCTAAACCTCCCACTGAAATTGTGAAAAACAGAGGTGCCTGGCTGCCTCAGTTGGTGGAGAGGGCAACTTTTGACCTTGAGGCTGTGAGTTTGAGCCCCACATTGAGTATAGAGATTACTGAAAAATAAAATCTTGGGGTGCCTGGGTGGCTCAGTGGGTTAAGCATCTGACTCTTGATTTTGGCTCAGGTCGTGATCTCAGGGTCATGGGATTGAGCTCTGTGTCTGGCTCTCCGCTCAGTGGGTACTCTGCTTCCTCTCTCCCTCTGCCCCTACCCCCCGCTCCGGCTAGCTCTCTAAAATAAATAAATAAGTAAATAAAATCTTAAAAAAAATAAAATCTTTAAAAAATTGTAAAACAAAGATAAGCACACCATGGATGCTAATTTTCACTTGGTCAAAGTCGTCAGGTTTACCACTTCTATTCTTCTGGGACAAGTTCTGGAAGTCCTCTGTTTCAGTCTGGGCTGATCACTCTAAGGTTTGCTGCATGGCTATCTTTCTAGGATTCTTTTTCTCCTCCCTCTTGTGCTGGAGTCCATGTATTCCTCTTGGTTTACTCTCCTCACCGCCCACCCCCCCCGGAGTACATTTTCTAATAGTTTGCTAACAAAGGATAAATGGAAGGCAAGTTTTTTGATATGTTGTATATATGTCTGTTGGGTTGTGTATAGGGTTTTATGGTTGTGGAGAATCCGATTTCATCTACTTCCTGATTATTTGGACAGGACCTGCTTTTTTCTCTATAAGTACCTAAGATGTTTTTATTCCTAGTGTTGTGACATTTTGTCCACATGAAGTTTACAAGGATAGCCCCAATATGACCTCATTCTATTCTTTTACCCGAACTAAGGTACTACTACAGAAGCCATGTTGTATTAATTTGTGCTTTTCTAGATGATCGGAATATGTCATGCTATACTTAGCAACGGACAATTCTTCTAACTTTATTATCCCTTCATGTAAGAAAAGTCAACAGTACTCCTTTTCCCCCGCAGAGCAGGTAGTAATGATCACTAATTTACTGAAGACTTACCAAGTCTTCAGTGCCCGAGACCTGCTCCAAATACACTTACATGTATTAATTCATGGTAATCCTCCACACAGCATTTTTGAGGAAAGTGGTATTATAATTCTAATTTTTAAAATGGATTAGAGATATATAAGACATGAAACTCACCCGTTTAAAGGGGAGAGTATAATGACTTTTAATATATGTATGGAGTTTTGCAATGGTCACAGTAATATGATCTTAGAACATTTTCATTATTCCAGAAAGAAACCTTGTACCCATTAGCAATCACTCTCCATTTCTCCTGCCTGTTCCCCCACCGTTTGGTCATAGGCAACCACTAATCTACTTTCTGTTTCTATGGATTTGCCCATCCCAGACATCTCATATAAATGGTATACATTCTATGGTCTTTTCTAACTACCTTCTTTGACTTAACATAGTGTTTTCAAGGGGCTCCTGGGTGGCTGTTATTAAGCGTCTGCCTTCGGCTCAGTCATGATCCCAGGGTCCTGGGATCGAGCCCCACATTGGGCTCCCTGCTCAGCGGGAAGCCTGCTTCTCCCTCTCCCACTCCCCCTGCTCGTGTTCGCTCTCTCGCTGTGTCTCTCTCTGTCCAATAAATAAATAAAATCTTCAAACAAAACAAAAAACCATAGTGTTTTCAAGGTTCATCCATGTCGTAGCAGATTTCAGTACTTTGTTCCTTTTTATGACTGAATAATATTTCATTGTATGGATGAACCACATTTTGTTTATCCACTCATCAGTTGATGGACATTTGGGTTGTTACCACCTTTGGCTATTATGAATAATGCTACTATGAACACTTGTGTCTAAGTTTTCACATGGACATGTGTTTTCATTTCTCTTGGTTAGGTGTCCAGGAGGAGAATTGCTGGTCACATTATGTTTAACATCTGAGAAACTACCAAACTGTTCTCCAAGGCAGCTGCACTATTTTACATTCTTGCCAGCAAAGTATGAGTGTTAGAATTTCTCCTCACCCACACTTGCTGTTGTCTGTCTCCTTGATTATAGCGGTCCTAGTGTGTGTGTGAAGTGGTATCTCATTGTGGTTTGAGTTGCATTTTCCCAATGACTAGTGATATTGAACAACTTTTCATGTAATTCTTGGACATTTATAAATCTTTGGAGAAATGTTTATTCATTTTCTTTGCACATTTTAAAATTAGGTTGTCTTTATTATTATTGAATTGTAAGGGTTCTTTATACAAGTTTGGACATGGGACTTGAACTCACAACCCTGAGTTCCGATGTCACACATTCTACTCCCNCCTCTCCTCTCCTCCTGAAAGCTCTACACCCAACATGGGACTTGAACTCACAACCCTGAGTTCCGATGTCACACATTCTACTCCCTGAGCCAGCCAGGTGCCTCCTTTATACAAGTTCCTTATCAGATACTTGATTTGCAAGTATTTTCTCCCATTTTTTGGGTTGTCTTTTTATTTTCTCAGTGTTGTCTTTTAAATCATGTAAGTTTTTAATTTTGATGAGTCTGTCTTAGGATCCTTTTATCACTTCTGCTTTGGTGTCCTATCTAAGAAATCATTGCTTAACCCAAGATTTATACCTATTTTTTTTATCTGTGAGTTTTATAGTTTTTAGCTCTTATACTTAGGTCTGTGATCTACTTTGCAGTAATTTTCATGTATGATGTGAGGTAGGGAATAAAACCCCTATTTTAGAGATAGAGAAACTGATGAACTAAATGGTAATATGGCTTGTCCATATCTCTACAGCTAGTTAGTGGTGTAGTTCAGAATTTGAACTCAGTCCATAAGACCCCAGAGACAGCTTCCATCCCCCACTTGCTATCAGAATTAAAATCAGAATTCTTGAGCCTAGCTCCAGATCAGCTGCAAATGCTCTTCTCTTTGAGCTCTGGTTGCATCTGTAACAAAATAGTTTTCAGGGGGCACCTGGGTGGCACAGCGGTTAGGCGTCTGCCTTTGGCTCAGGGCGTGAGCCTGGCATTGTGGGATCGAGCCCCACATCAGGCTCCTCCACTAAAGAGCCTGCTTCTTCCTCTCCCACTCCCCCTGCTTGTGTTCCCTCTCTTGCTGGCTGTCTCTGTCTCTGTCAAATAAATAAATAAAAATCTTTAAAAAAAAATAGTTTTCAGCTGCATTGCCTTAAAGGTCCCTCCAGCTTTAATTTGCTGTCAGTTTAAAATCGTACAATTCCCAGGGTGTTCTCGGAGCAGTCCTGTCCCTGGAGTATGTATGTACCAGCATTGTGTGTTGACTGAAACCGTGTCCTCAAGGTCTCTCCCACATCATCAGGGAGCAGCCAGTACCCTGGAGCTGTAGAAAGCTTTGTTGATGGTCTTCATTAGCTAGAAATTAAAAGCAGAGGTAGGAGAAACCTCAGGAGTCCCCCATCCTCCTCCTGATGAAAGAACACAAACAGCCTCATTAGTCACCTGCTAAGGCACTGCCTCCGCAAGGGTGCCTTTCTGGCATAAGAAGTCCCTAAAGCCCCCTTGCTGTGGATGATGGACTTGGTGCTGTCGCTCAGAGCCCCATGGGCCTGTCTGGGGACCTGGGCATCTGTTGTGTTCAGTGGTTCCCGTGGCTACCAGTCAAGTGTCCCTGGAGGGAACAGATCTTTGGTATTAGGGGATTCATGATTCTTCTACTGTAAACCTCCTCCCCTCTTGTCCCCCTGCCCCGATCACGATGATACAGAACACACACTGTTATGTGGGACTTTTGTGTTCCTGTGTGTTCTGCTGGAACTTTGTCATGTTATATATTGGGTCAAATAGGCCATTCTCTATTGTGCTTAGACAGCCCTGGGTAAACTGAAATGTCTCTTGAATTGGCATGCATGTGTTGTGAAGAGATACCTGATAGAACAAATTGAGTTCTGATGTCAGATCACAGAGTTTAAGGTATAGAAGGGATCCCATTTTATTTTCTTTCTTTCTTTCTTTCTTTTTTTTTTTTTTTTTAAGATTTTATTTATTTATTTGACAGAGAGAGAGACAGCCCTCGAGAGAGGGAACACAAGCAGGGGGAGTGGGAGAGGAAGAAGCAGGCTCCTAGCAGAGAAGCCTAATGTGGGGCTCGATCCCAGAACGCTGGGGTCATGCCCTGAGCCGAAGGCAGACGCTTAAGGACTGAGCCACCCAGGCGCCCCAGAAGGGACCCCATTTTCAATGCTTGATCCTTTTTGTCCCACATCCCACTAGTAACACTTGAGCTCTGGCACAAACACCTTCAGGGGCAGGGAACTCATCTGCAAGTTTCCAAGAGCAAACTATAAGAAAGGTTAGGGAAAAGCATTCCCTGTCTCTTGATTATTCTCTCCACACTGGTCTGAATCATGCATTCAAGTCTACAAGCATTTATTAAACATCATTCAAAAACCTGGCAATGAGCCTCATGAAGGGTGTGGAAAGATAAACTCCACCCAGTTCCCAAGTTTGCAGACATGTGAACAGCTCATTACTACAGTGGAGTAAACGTACACCACACCTCCGGGTCATCACGGGTCCCAGAATTACAGTCTCATCATTGTTTTAATAATGCAGAAAGGTTACATTTAGGAGAATTTACCTCCAAACACATGAACACACAAACACAGTGAGCTAGACACGGCAATTATTTCCGCTATAGCTATCTCCCTGTCCACGTGTACTGGGGTGAAAATAGCTAGTAAATTTGGGGGCTATTCTTCCAGATGTCCCAGTTTTGCATTTGCTCCTTGATTTTGTGTCACAGTGGTGCTCTTTTCTGAGGGGTGTTTTGGAAATGTCACTAACACTGCTATTAACGGTATCTTGTATTAAAGAGGATAGCAGTATAGAATTGATCCCGGCAAGCTTGATCTGGGGACCCAGAGGGGGTCCCGCAGGACTAGACAAGAGGGTCCTTGGCTTCATGCAGAAGAGAAATCAAATGCAAGCTTATTGAAGTTAGAGAACAGTTACAGATGGTGTGTCTGGGAGACTCGAAAAGGAAAGGAGCATGAGTCTCCTCTTTGTTCAGGGTCTGGGGGTTTTTAGCGAGGATTGTGGTCCGGTGCACAAGTGCTCACAGCATCCAGGAATCTGTTAGAACAAAAACGAGGGCCCAGGTGTTATTCCTTGGAGCCAGAGGCTCTTGGCATCAAAATATGTAGCTCCCCTGGTCTGGAATATGCATGTGGTGGCTTTGTGGGGTCCTTCTCATCCGGCCCTTCCTTAGATGTTCTCTATTCTAAAGAAATCATTAACTCCTTGTCACTTACAAGGAGGATATTCTGAGGCCTGTGTAGAGTGGGGTGGGGGTACAGGCACTAGCGAGAATAGAAGCAGGAAAAGAAACAAAAAGCAGATTTTTATGGAGTCCTTCCCAATCTCAGAATTATCTTATTAATTATTAATAATTGTCAGTCAAGGTTGCCAGTAGGATTTGGGTTAAATACAAGTTTCAAATGTCCTGAACTAACAATCAAAACTCACACGGAAAACTTCTATAAAAATTCTTAAGCTTTTAAAACTTCCAAGTCCTAAGGGCCTAAACCCTGGAATTAACAACTTGCTATGCACGTACTTATAACCTCTTTTATCCCACTTTTGTTTTAAAGCCACTTGTATGCATCTCTACAGTTTGTGGCTGTCACTAATGCTACTCATCGAGTATTTGTAGCATCCTACCTTCTGGCTGTTGATTGGGATTGCATTTCTTGGTCAGTTCTGGTTGGGTAGGGCCCCAGGACTAGTGTGACCTGTGAATTGTGAGCAGCAATGTTCTGAGGTTTGTTTTGCTGGGTGGGACCAGAGTGGCCTTTGGTTCTAGAGATAAGGGAGGTGAGGGGGTATGGGAGTGTATGGGATTTTTCCTTTTTTGGTACCTGGGTCTGGGTGTTAGGACTTATAGATATTTTGAGGTGGGTTGCCTGATGGGCCTGTTTGTATGTAGCGGTGGGGGTGGGGGAGGTGGTTGAGGGGGCTGGGGGTCCCTATGGGTCCTTCTACCTGACTCAGGTTTCCATTGTTGAAGTAGGCTGCCTAACGTTGGCCTCTACTTTGGGCTCTTGGGTGTTATGCTACCCCCTGCTTCTCTGTAAGTCTGACAGTATGAGGAGAAAGAGAAATGGACTCTCACACGCTCTCGCCCCTACTGCCCTCTCCTCCACCCCCTGAGTTGGCACCCCACCAAGTGAGTTTCACAGAGATGAAGGGCAGGGGAGCCAGTGTTCACCCTGTTTCCTGTGGTCTCCGCTGGCACGTTTGTTGCATAAAAGCTGTTGGACTAAGCCCAAACCTTGGTCTGGACGCTCACAAGCTACGTGACTTTAAGGCATTTAATCTCGTGTAGAGGACGACTGCTGTTCACAGCACCCACACCTCGTAACCATGTCCTACCCAGTAAATGGACAAAGGTGGATTACATACTCAGCCCAGAGCCTGGAACATGATGAAGTGCTTGAATTGGTAGCTTTTCACGACAGGGTGAATAAAAACAGTAAGACCTCTATAAATGGATATGGAGTGATTTCCAGTGGGGGAAAAATACAGTATACTACTTTTTTTAAAAAAAGATTTTATTTTCAAGTAGCCTGTATATCCAACATGGAGCTCAAACCTACAACCCCGAGATACAGTCGCATGCTCTACGGACTGAACCAGCCAGGCGCTCCTATTAGTGTAAGAAAACAGTTGGCGCACACGGCTGGCTTGGTCGATGGAACATGGGACTCCTGATCTCAGGGCTGTGAGTTCAAGTCCCATGTTGGGTGTAGTGATAACTTAAAATCTTAAAAAAAAAAAAAAGTTGAACAAAACAAGGATAAATTAGAAACAAATGAAACCAATGACCTATATGGGTTAAGGTGAAACAGGAGGGCGGGGAATGGCATCTAGCTCTAAGAGTACCTTTTGGTTTTTACTTTTGGAACTGTGTTTACGTATTTAAAAAAAAATAGTGATTTTTCCAGGCCCCCGGCTTGGGGCGCCTCCGTTCCCCATGGCGGGACACCTGGCTTCCGACTTGGCCTTCTCGCCCCCGCCGGGCGGTGGAGGCGATGGGCCGGGAGGGCCAGAGCCCGGCTGGGTTGACCCTCGGACCTGGCTGAGCTTCCCAGGCCCTCCCGGCGGGTCGGGAATCGGACCGGGGGTTGGGCCGGGCGCCGAGGTGTGGGGGATTCCCCCGTGCCCCCCGCCGTATGAGTTCTGCGGAGGGATGGCGTACTGTGCACCTCAGGTTGGAGTGGGGCTGGTGCCCCAAGGCGGCCTGGAGACCTCTCAGCCGGAGGGCGAGCGGGGAGCCGGGGTGGAGAGCAACTCCGAGGGGGCCTCCCCCGAGCCCTGCGCTGCCCCACCTGGGGCTGTGAAGCCGGACAAGGAGAAGCTGGAGCAAAACCCCGAGGAGTCCCAAGACATCAAAGCTCTGCAGAAAGACCTGGAACAATTTGCCAGGCTCCTGAAGCAGAAGAGGATCGCCCTGGGATACAGATACACTCAGGCCGATGTGGGGCTCACCCTGGGGGTTCTCTCTGGGAAGGTGTTCAGCCAAACGACCATCTGCCGTTTTGAGGCTCTGCAGCTCAGTTTCACGAACATGTGTAAGCTGCGGCCCCTGCTGCAGAAGTGGGTGGAGGAAGCGGACAACAACGAAAATCTGCAGGAGATAAGCAAAGCAGAGACCCTCGTGCAGGCCCAAAAGAGAAAGCGAACGAGTATCGAGAACCGAGCGAGAGGCAACCTGGAAAGCATGTTCCTCCAGTGCCCGAAGCCCACCCTGCAGCAGATCAGCCACATTGCCCAGCAGCAGGGCCTTGAGAAGGACGTGGTCCGAGTGTGGTTCTGCAATCGTCGGCAGAAGGGCAAACGATCAAGCAGTGACTATTCGCAACGAGAGGATTTTGAGGCTGCTGGGTCCCCTTTCTCAGGGGCACCAGTATCCTTTCCTCTGGCACCAGGGCCCCATTTTGGTACCCCAGGCTACGGGGGCCCTCACTTCACTACGCTGTATTTCTCAGTCCCTTTCCCTGAGGGTGAAGGGTTTCCCTCTGTGCCTGTCACCACTCTGGGCTCTCCCATGCATTCAAACTGAGGTGCTGGCCCTTCCCAGGGAGGGGGCCAGAGGAAAGAGGAGAGCAAGGGAAAGAGAACCTGGGCTTTGTACCAGGGCTTTGGGATTAAGTTCTTCATTCACTAGGAAAGGATTTGGGAACACAAAGGGTGTGGGGGCAGGGAGTTTGGGGGGACTTGGAGGGAAGGTCAAGTTCAAGGATGCTCTTTTTTTTTTTTTAAAGATTTTATTTATTTATTTACTTGACAGAGATAGAGACAGCCAGCGAGAGAGGGAACACAAGCAGGGGGAGTGGGATAGGAAGAAGCAGGCTCATAGCAGAGGAGCCTGATGTGGGGCTCGATCCCAGAACGCCGGGATCACGCCCTGAGCCGAAGGCAGACGCCCAACCGCTGTGCCACCCAGGCGCCCCAAGGATGCTCTTGTTTTTAATCCCCACATCACTTTCTTAAATAAAGAAGCCTGGGACACACACAAAAAAAGTGAAAACCTTGCTAATGTTTTTGGTTTAAATTCAATTTAACTATATGCTAAATGGATAAGTAACCATACAAGAAAAAAAACCTCATTAAGGAGCTTTTGAAGATTACTATGTAATTTGTATATATACTATCACTGGAAAGAACTTGGAAAAAATCTTGTAGTCAGGTTCATATCCCAAGTAATCAAAGTTAACCTCACCATGATAGCCTGTATACCTATCACTCATGGAACATTCCTGCCCAAAGTGTTTCCCTCTAGATTTGCTTGAGGTTATGCAATCTGTCAAACCCAAACGGGACATTTTTAAAGAGTGGTTTGTACTATTATAATTGCCAACTGCACAGACATAAGTTAAAGTGTTCAGGGGTGCCTGGGTCATGCAGTCCGTTAAGCGTCTGACTCTTGGTTTCAGCTCAGGTCATGATCTCAGGGTCACGGGCCTGAGCCCCACTTCCAGCTCCGTGCTCAACACGGAGTCAGCTTGAAACTCTCTCTCTCCGTCTGCCCCTCTCTCACTAAAATACATAAATCTTTTTTTTTTTTTTAAGTGTTCAGAACTGGGGGGAAATGATAGGAAGGACGGTGGAGCAATCTGGAAAAAACTGAGTTCTGTACATCAGTAACTGTAAAGTATCAATGTTAAGTTTCTTGAATTTATGCAAAGAACATCCTTTCCCTGGGAGATTCTTGGTGTGCTCATGGGTGTGGGAGGAGAAAAAGAAAACAAGGCAAAGTAAGAGTGAATCTAGGTGAAAGACTACAGTTCACTATACTGAACTCTCTTGAACGCATTTCAGTGAAATGCTTCAGAATAAGGGTTTTTTTTTTCTTGTAAGATTTTATTTATTTACGTGACACAGAGTGTGTGTGCATGCACAAGCAGGGGGAGCGGCAGGCAGAGGGACAAGCAGATTCCCCGCTGAGCAGGGAGCCCAATGCAGGGCTCATCCCAGGACCCTGGGATCATGACCTGAGGCGAAGACAGATGCTTCACCGACTGAGCCACCCAGGCATCTGAAGAATAAGTTTTAAAAGAAAAAACAGTAGTTCGTAGTTTTATCATACAAACTTAGTATATTTTCGTGTAAAAATAAAATAATAATAACCTAAATGCTTGATCCTTGAATATACAGCTTAAGTATTACCTTCAAAGTACCTAAGTAGCAAATATTTGGCGACTTAATGAAAAGGCACAGAAGCTTATAACCACATTTATTACAAAAATATGACCAGCTGGAAGTTCCTTTCTTTGAATGCCGAGAATGTGCTCAATGGCGCCGTTCCTTCTGTTTGCGTCAAAGTCCGTTCGACATGGCAGGAATCCCAGCTCTCTGGATGCTCACAGGCCAAGGGATGGCCCCGTTCCACCACGAACCCCACCCGACCCATCCCCGGGAGTCAGGAAGCAGCACTGCGTCAGCCAGGCCTACTGTTCCCACCCACATGGTTCTAGAGCCTGACAGCTGGGGCAGTGAGGCACCCGAGTGCCTCAGCAGCTGCAGTGGCGATCCTGTTTGCCCATGGAGCTTGCACTTCACCTCTTCTTCACAAACTTCTTTCTGGAAGCATTGGGATTTAACCGCCTCCTCCCCGCTCCCAAGGTGTTGTCTCGGATCTGCAGGGTAGCGGACCGGCTGGAGATGTCATTCTCTGCAAAGGGAGATACCCCCGCTACGTAGTCAGGGGCAAACACGTCCGTTTTCTGCCTGGCCTTTCGGGAGAGTCTCAGCTGAGGGAAGCGCTGGTCCTCGGTCAGATGGGGGTTGATGGCATATTTGCCCCCTTGGGGAGTGGGAAGTGAATACTGTGAACGAGATGAGGAAAGGCCATTAGGACAGGACACCCTATTCAAACATGTCCGATTGTGTTCATGTCAAGCTCTGGACGCAGACAGATGCCATCAGTGGAGTGTATCACTCACTGCTGCTACTGCTGTGACCACACACCCACAGCCAGCAATGCCGTCACCTCCCAACGCAGAGCTCGACTAAGCAGGTACCATTTTCACTGGTGTGGGTTAGTAATTCTAAAACTAGTATCCTAGAACTGAGCAAATAATTATGGAAAATGGTGTCAAGATATGAGGGAGGGTGAGAATGAACTCTGCTGGGTTGAAATGGAACGTATAAACTCATTTTAAAATACAGATACGTTATAGAAAATACTCCCGTGTGTATTTATACACACATGCATTGGCTTACAATCTCTGTCCACCATGGGCTAAGACATCTCCGACCCCTGAGGGCAATAAGCCCACCCTGTGCTCAGCTCTTTGCTTCAAAACCCCATTCTCCATAAGGAATCCGAGCGCCATAGAGAAATGGCTGATTCCAGGGCAGGGACAGAATTAGATGAGCGCCAGACCATCTTGGGCCAGGTTCAAGGAATTAGCGGGACAGTTAAATGCCAAGCCTTTCTTGGTCCTCTCTATGGATTTTGATTCTGGTGCTAAGAGGCCCGGCTGCGAGGGGAGTGGGAGAGCTGCCACTCACCCGGAGGCCCCGAGGATTCAGCACCTTCGGGTTGCGGGAGAAGTGCATGTGCAGGCTTCCATCGTCGCTGATGGTCACGGACACTTTCTTTAGGGTCTTGTTTCCACAATGCGAACAGAACACTCGGCTCATGTCAGATGTGGTCCTGGAAACAGAAAAGGAAGGGCTCTGCACGGAAGCCATGGAAGGCAAACCCCGTTGCCGAGCACAGGGTGAGTTGTGGGTGTCAGAGGAGAAGGATGTGACTAGGAAGGGGGGAAGGCTGAATGGCCCCCGATGCATCACAGACTATGGCTGCCTGACCTCCTGCCACTGATACAAGCAAGCCATCACCGTGCTGCGCCGAGGGCAAGGGTGAATTAAGGGAGAAAGGCAGCAAGTCCGTAAACATGGAGGTCGAGCCGAGCGTTGTTACGCTAGTAATGAAGTCTTACTGAACTGTTAGGTAGGCATTACTCCACAAGTTTAACGTCAAAACAGTCCTATGGAGTTGGCATTATGTCCATCTTATAGATGGGGAAACTGGGGCAGGATAAGGTACCCTGCTCAAGGTCAGAGCTAGTAAGTGGCAAATACAAGCCCAGGGAACCTCGCCGCACAATCACTCTCTTCACATCATGGTACTTAGTCAAGGGGCGTATTACTGCGGCTCTCCACTCCCTGCCCTGAGACGGCAGCCAGGAGGTGGCGCCAGAGGTGCCAAGAATGTACTGATGAATGACACTGGCAACACTGGAAAGCTGCTATAGTTGTGCAAGTGTGGGTGTCGGGGGCAGGTCCTGAGGCCTTGCCTCGCCCCTACACATATAAGCCCCAAAAGGGGACCTTGGACAAGAAAGTTGCTGCCATCAAGGACCAAATGGCAGTGTTTATACATGTCCTTGAGGAACTGCCCCTCCATTCCCAGTGGTCAGGAGATGAGTCAGGTGAATCTCCTGAGGAGCCGAATCCTTGACCTGCAAGTCTCTGAGAGTAAACCAAGTGCCTCTCGACGGATGCTAGGAACTGATTATCCTGTGTAAGAAACCGTCCAGTCACTGGGCTACTTTCACAAGAATGGAGAACGTTTTTAAGAGCTGCTAAGAATGGGTGTTGACTTGGGGAACTTGGGGGTTTTGTAACAAAGGGCAATGGGGGAAATGCGATTTCATGAAGCAAGGAGCTTTACTGTCTTAAGCGCGGTACATTTACAGACTGAAGATTCAGAGGAACGCAGAGGCTGGTGGTAGGGCGGGGCCCCCGGGGCCACGAGTGACTGGTTGTCTCGAAGCCAGCAGAGGGGCAGTGGTCCACCTAGGCAACTTGACCCTCAGTGGAACAGCACCAGGGACCCAAGGAGACACCTTGCTGCTCCACGAGACGACCTACAGGATCACCACCAAATCATAAGGTGCCAGGGTCACGCTTCACCGGCAAGGCTGAAGTACAGTCTCGTCCGTTCCCAGGTCTCTGGGACCCCGGGGCCTGCCCATAGAACACCAGCCCCACCACAAGGACCACTTCAAGAACCAGAAGAGAAATGGAAGAGAAAGGCATGGTCTAAGAACTAACAGTTCACCTGAGTGGACTGTGTCCTGTGTTCCATATACCACACTCTCCTCTAGGACAATTAGTTTTGATTTTATGCAGGAAAAATCTGAAGCACCGAGAAGTTCACCAACTTTTGTAATGCTACGTGAAACAGAATCTGCATCTGAACCTGTGTAATCCGAATCCATTCCACCTTTTTTTTTTTTTTTAAATAGAAAATCTACACATAAAGTAGACCAAAGAGCACAATGAACCCCCATGGGCCCCTCACCCAGTTTCAATAACTAGCAATTGATGGCCATCCTGTTCCATCTCTACCCCCACCCACTCTTCCCACGTGTGTATTACTGCAAAGCAAGTCCCAGGCATCATTTCATCCATAAATGTTTCACACGTATGGTTACATGATGAGGGCTCTGGGCTCCACAATCCACGCCTTTAATCCTATGACTAAGATAAGACAGGAGGTCACTGGCGACCTCTGTCCCAGAGGTTTCAGTGCTCTGGTGAGGACAGAACCCAGCCGCATATGAAGGACAAGGTGGAGGAAAAACCCTGTCCACAAGGCAGTCCTTCCGCAAATTGGCAGAAAGGACAGAAGAGAACAGAGTCCTGAGCGAGGCCGTGGGTCCAGACCATCAGCCGCGTACCTGAAACAGCCGTGGCAGCGCAGGATGTAGCTCCGGGCCTCGCGGATCAGCATGCCG
The DNA here is from genome assembly GCF_002007445.2 of Ailuropoda melanoleuca. Taxonomy (NCBI): domain Eukaryota; kingdom Metazoa; phylum Chordata; class Mammalia; order Carnivora; family Ursidae; genus Ailuropoda; species Ailuropoda melanoleuca. The sequence goes on from NC_048229.1 coordinate 65,287,784, forward strand.
TTCAGCGCCAGCACGTGCAGCCCCATCTGAAGCAGGACGTTCTGCAACCACCAAGCGAAAGCACAATCCAAGTCAGCAAGATCAGAGTTCCTTTCAACATCTGTACAATCACAGCTAAAGGACTTCAGAGCCTGGTCTGGTTCATAAGGGGCTTTTATTAAGGGGAAGTAAGCTTAGGATGCCTTTCAACACACGTAAACTAGGACAAAGACCTAGATTTCTCTTGTATTTCAAGGGCCCAGGTCCCCTCACTGGCCATCTCTCTTTTAACAAAAAAATTTTTCTTGTCAAAGGCAAATACACTCTTTTGGAAGCTGGAAACCTGTACTTCTTCCAAGAACCTAACTGAGAACAGAATGTGAAACGTACTAAAAGAGACCCATCAACAGACCATGCACAGTAAACAATAAAAACTTAATGCAAGACATATACTTTGTCACTATACTGATTTTCTAGTTTCCAACCAAAACTATAATCAAAGATCACAGGTGAAATTTCAAGAACCTGGAAAAGAAGCCTCACAAAGAAGAGCTGTACATACTCCCAAACCTCAGAGCAACCCCTGACCGTGACAGGTTATGAACTAAGCCTAGGTCTGGCCGATGCCCATCCACCCACCTGCATGGCAAAGTCTGTAGTCACACAGCCAACCCGCACGTCCTTCGGGACAGCGCACTGCTCCGACTCCCGCTGGATCTGCTTGATGTTGCTGGGAGTTATCCAGCCACCCCCGTCACTGTCGCTATCCTCGTCTTTCCTTTCTTCAAATCCATTCTGTTCTTCATCCTCCCCACTTGGGACATCATCACTTTTGTCAATCTGAAACAACGGAATTCACAAAGTCCCAGCCCATAGGAACAGCAGGAAGAAGCTGGCATGCTGTCATCAGGGGATCATACGGCAGGGCCTTACCAGCAGCTCCTGCAGTTCACGATCAATATTAGGCAAAGGGTTTCTCCAGAACATGAAGGAACTGAATTCTAGGCTCTCGGGCTCACCAGCTGGGTGTCCATGTTGTACTGTTTCTCGTGGATGTTTAGGCTGAAGTTAAAAGAATAATAATTTTAAAACCTGAAAACTGAGAGGATTATAGACGGATGATAGATGACACAAGTCAGACAGGGCTGGACAAATTAGGATATTAGTCTAGATAAATGTGGCTCAGCGTACACAGTTTGTGGAGACATGCAGCAGAAGAGCTCAGGAGAGCATGGCTTGTCTACACAATTACCTTTGAGGGCAGATGGAAACCAGAAATGTGTAGAGGAGTTTCTGGGTGCTGACTTGATAAGCTCACTTTAACCTTTAAAAAGAAAAGAAAGAAGTGAGAGCTCTAGGAGACAAATACAGTTTGAAAATTCAGCATGGAAGAGTAAATAAAATGAACTAGAAAACAAACTATTTCTCCCACAGTTATTGAATATTGGGAAACATAAAAATAATTTTTCAGTGATCCCACTGCTACCAAATAACCACTTTAGAACATCTCTTTTTGTCCTCATAAATAATGCTGTAATGAACAGCACTGGTCATAAAACTTGCATGTATCTTTAGTTATATACTTAGAATATATACCTAAGAGTGGACTTGCTGGGTCAAAAGATACTGTATTATTTTTTTTAAAGATATACTGTTTTATTATTTATTTATTTATTAAAAAGATTTTGTTTATTTATTTGACAGAGAGAGAGACACCCAGCGAGAGAGGGAACACAAGCAGGGGGAGTGGGAGAGGAAGAAGCAGGCTTCCAGCGGAGGAGCCTGATGTGGGGCTCGATCCCAGAACGCCGGGATCACGCCCTGAGCCGAAGGCAGACGGTTAAAGACTGAGCCACCCAGGCGCCCGAGATATACTGTTTTAAAACTTCTGATACAAAATATCTAACTCCTGGGGCGCCTGACTGGCTCAGTGGGTAGAGCAGGAGACTCTTGATCTCAGGGTCATGAGTTCAAGCCTTACTTAGTTTAAAAAAAAAAAGAAAAAGAAAAAGATATCTAAATTCTGCCCAAAGTCTGCAGGAAAAGGGTAATTTTTAGGTATCATGAAATGATGGATGCCAAATGGAAACTCAGCTACTAGTCGCACTGCTCAGTCAGAGTCAGGCTTTATGCTTCCCTTCATCCATCTCCCCAAAACATTCTGGTGACACACACAAATCTGTGTTTTACACATCAGTTTTAGACTCTTTGGATTGGAGGACTCTAAACCTGGTTGAAAACAAGTGACAGCTGTTCTAATTAGTACACAAATGTGAGTTCAAAATAGCTTTCTTGACTTTAGGCAGAGAATATTAAGCAATTCTTAATTAACACTATTTGAAATTAATTATTACATGATTACTTGGCTTCTAAGATCTTTTGGCCTGGAAACAGCCAAAAGGACCCAGCTACAAATCAATTAGTCTCTTCAACCTAGCCAATGTGGGGAAGTCCGTAAAAGCACAACAGGAACCTAGAATTTTGAAGGTGGAAAGAGTTTAAAACAAACAAAACACAGGCAAGCACATAGTGTTCTTTCTTGCTTTTGGAAAGAAATCTATTTTTAAAAATAGCAAGAACATAGTTGATTTTTACTCTATTTCTACATTTTCCAAATTTAACCAACCCTTCCTAAAAAATTACAGATCAAAAGAGAGTGAGATGCATTTGCTAACTGAAACATAAGAACCTTATTTGGATTGTGATCCAAACAAATGTTTAAAAAAAATTGTAAAATAATTGGGAAATGTGAACAATAGGTAGACATTTGACAATATTAGGGAATTACTATTAATTTTGTGTAATGATTTCATGGTTTTATTGCTTTTAAAGAGACACACCAAGAAATATCAATGAGATACAATGTCTGAGTTCAAAATTCTAAGGGCTTGGGGTCAGTAGAAAGGAAACCTGATAGATCATGGCTTGATAAGTGTGGAGGCAGAATAATGGGGACACTGGGTCCATCATACTATTCTCTACATTTGATAGTTCCCAGAATAAAAATCTTAAAAGGAAAAAAACCAATAATCCTCCTGATTTACCTTTTCTGGTTCTTGTTTTAGGTGAGACACCCCAACAAACTCTGCTTCTAACTGATAGGTGAGTGCCAGCACTTGGATATCTGTTGCAGAGAGGCTGGGATAGTCTCCAGTTTTCTTTGAAAACTCAGTCACTGTAAAAAGAGTCCCAACTCACATTAGAAACAAAAAGCCATATGACCTTGGATAACTATAGTGAAAGTATGAAAAGAACTCAGAATCAATATCCCAAGAAAACCCTCTTAATACTTTCATCCATTTCCTTTTTCTACTCACTGTGGAGACATTTGTATTCTCTATCATTAAAATTTATGCCAGTTAGATGTACTGTGACATCCTTATCTAGTGCAGACGAAGTAACAGGAGAACAAAGTTAATAGAAAGTCACTGAAAGCATAATGTCTGCAAATGATGAGAGTTCCTCATTAAACTTTGGTATTATGTTGGAATAGAAGGTCTCTTTGGTCTAAAATTCTTTGATTTTGAGTATAACAGTCCAGATTAATAGAATATTCAGATTCCAAAATGGGATTAAAAGTTAATTCACTTAATAACTGTCGTAGTTTATGATGAACCAAAATTATCGGACTGCTCTGTGACAGCTCTGCTTTATAACAATGCCACTCACATTTCCTACAAAGCAGATATTAGCAGCTAAAATTTATCGGGCACTTACTATGTACCAAGCACCGTACTAAAAGCTTTCGCTTTGATCCTTCAACCAAATCCTACTAATTACTACTAGTACTTCCTCAGAAAGATTAAGTAACTTATATATAGCTAGTAACTAGCAAGGCCTGGCTAACTCCTGACCCAGGGAGCCTCTCTGCCACCATGATCTCCTAGAACGTGCAGTTTCTGAATCAAATGCTGATAAAATAGCCAAGACCTCAACTCGCATCCGAGTCGGTCCCGAGCGGGTAGCCTGGGGCCCAGCTTCCCATCAACACCGGGGCAGAGGCACTCACCCAGCCGCACGTATTCCGGGAAGGGCTCCTTGAAACGCAGCTCGTAAGGCAGGACGGCGAGCCGCCTGCGCGTGGCCTTGTCCCGAATCTCGTTCACCACATCCCGGATAGTGTAGATGTTCTTTCCAATGTCCTGCGGAGAGACCCGCCCAGTTCACACCCGTCCACATCACGCAAAGCGCCGCCCGACTTCCCGCACTACTTCAGGGGTCGGCAGCCCAGACCCTGCTCCTCTTGGCGGTGGCTCTCCATACCTGCAGAGCCGCGTCTCGCAGGAAAGCCCCGGCATCCGCCACAACGTGCTCCACGGCCGCCATCTTGACCGAACGCGCCCACAGCGCGCTTGCGCACGGAGCTGGCTCCACCCCTACGTCCCAATCAGGGCCTCTGGGAGCCGAGAGGTACAGTTGTGACTTAGCGGCGCCTTCTGGCGGCCGCATGGGCATTTCCCGGCTTAGGGCTACCCGCGCGCATGCGCGACCTCGCCGGCAGCCTCGCCAGGTGTGGGTAGGGTTAAATTTTGGGATATACCTTTGGAGACAGCCTTCTGCGTCCACCCCTTAGCGCCTTCTTTACTTTTAAGATAAAACCTGTATATAGTCTTACTGTTACGAGTCAGTCAATGCAGAAAAACTACAGATCATTTAAAGATCACAGGTCTGTGAGATATGTACTGTTTTACAGGTAAGGGATAGCTACTCAAGAGAGCAAGGCTCAGCTAACATGTCTAGTATTTTGTTGTCAGAAGAGTAACACCCGGGGACGACACTTGATCTCACGTTCTTGGGCAAGGAGCGCGCGCGCACACACACACACGCACACACTGACCCTTGAGCCACTTTCTTATCCATTATGCTCAATTGACCGCTGCTTACGTAACCCCACTTCATTCTGAGGGTCTTTGACGTCCTCGCCCTCTACTCTAAGCAAGGCACGTAATTTACTAGCAAATAATCCTTTGCTGGATGGAACTGAAAGGGAGTAGTAGACGACTTCTAAATTCCTTTTCAAATCTGAGATTCCATAATTATGAGATCTGGCCTATTAAAATTCATGCTGGAGAATTTCTGCAGAATGATGACGTGGGTTTTCTGTCATTCATCTTCAGCGACGTTGAGTCATTCCAAGCCTTCTTTGGCAAGTCTTCAATCTTATCCTTCGATTATAATTTATTCATCCTATCCCCCACCCCCGAAAGCCCTTCAGTGCCCTAGGCATCCCCTTCAGCAGTTGCCCAAATCCCCCTACTTTCCCCAAAAATCTGTCTCAACTTTTCTTACCATTTATTCTCTTCAATCTCCAGAGCCAATGGTTCCTGTCTTACCTGCCCTGCCTGAAATAGGCGAGTGGAAGGCTGTTTCTAATGTTGTAGTCGATCATAACTTTTTGTTGTTGTTTTGTTTTTATTTCTCAGCTTTCTGATTCTTTGCAAAATTTGACATTGCTGACCATCTCCTCTTTCTGTACGGTCTCTACTCCTGACTTTGGTAATACTTAAGGATCCTGGTCCTCCTACCTCTCTGATGGCTTCCCACCCTCTTTCACTGGACCCTATTCTGCCTTGCACACAGGGCACCCTCCGCGGAACTGTCTTGGCCCCTTTGTCCTTCTAAGTTCTTTCCTTTACGAATACAATCTATCCTAAAGGCTTCAATTATTACATTATAGCAATGCCTCCCAAATCTTTAGGTCCGATCCCTATTTATTCCCCAATCTAGCCTTCTGGAAACATCCATCTAAAAATTTTAGACATCTTGGGGCACCTGTGTGGCTCAGCCAGTTAAGCGTCTGCCTTTGGCTCAGGCCATGATCCCAGTGTCATAGGATCCCAGTGCTCAGAGGGGAGGCTTCTTCTCTCACTCCCTGTGCTCTGTCAAATAAATAAATACAATCTTTAAAAATAAATAATAAAAATTTTAGAAATCTTCACTCAGGAGAAAGGTTAAAATTGATGTAATTATCTTTTAACCTGCTTAAACTTTTTTCACTCGTTAGAGTTCTTATTTTTTACTATTGTCATTTCCAACGAAGGCACTCAAGGTACGAATCTGAGTCATCTTAATTCCCACGTTCAGTTTTTCAAAAAAGATTTTATTTACTTGAGAGACAGAGAAAAAGAGCACGAGTGAGGGTGAGGGGCAGAGGAAGAGGTACAGAGAGAGTCCCAAACAGACTCCCCACTGATTGAGGAGCCCTACACCAGGCTCAATCTCATGACCTTGAGATCACGACCTGAGCAGAAACCAAGAGCTGGATCACTTAACTGACTGAGCCACCCAGGTGCCCCCCACCCCCGCACTTTCTTTTTTATTTTATTTTATTTTATTTTATTTAAGATTTTATTTATTTATTTGACAGAGATAGAGACAGCCAGTGAGAGAGGGAACACAAGCAAGTGGGAGAGGAAGAAGCAGGCTCATAGCGGAGGAGCCTGATGTGGGGCTCGATCCCATAACGCCAGGATCACGCCCTGAGCCGAAGGCAGATGCTTAACCGCTGTGCCACCCAGGCGCCCCCGCACTTTCTTTTTTAACCGGTACTCCCTTTGATGCCACTTCTGAAATATTTGGGGTGCCTGTGACCCTTCTACATTTATTCCCCTTACTGCCTAGAAGATATAATTCACTCAACACTAGTATTCTTTTCTTTGCTCCTTTAACTGATTGCTCCTGTTGCCTAAAAAGGGAGGGAGGATGTGGAAACTGGACTCCATGATAGAAGAGGTTTAGTAAAGTTGGCAGTAATAATTCTGTAAACCCTAGGATGAAGAATGATCTAGATCAGTGGTTCTCAAACTTGAGTGTGCATCAGAATCACCTGGAGAGCTTGTAAAAACAGATGGGTAGGGATGCCTGGCTGACTCAGTCTGCGGAGCATGCAACTCTTCATCGTGGGGTCCTAAGCTTGAGCCCCACATTGGATGTAGAGGTTACTCAAAAATTTTAAGATTTTATTATTTTTTTTTATTATTTATTTGTCAGAGAGAGAGAGAGCAAGCACAAGCAGGAGGAGCAGCAGGCAGAGGGAGAAGCAGGCTCCCCGCTGAGCAAGGAGCCCGGTGTGGGGCTCGATCCCAGGACCCTCGGATCATGACCTGAGCCAAAGGCAGACGTTTATCCTACTGAGCCACCCAGGGGTCCCTAAAAATAAAATCTTAAAAAAAGAACAAAACCAAAAATGGATGGCTAGGCCTCATCCTCAGATTCTGATTTGTAGATGTGGGCAGTGTCAGAATTTGCATTTCTAATAAGTTTCATGTGATGCTGATGCTGCTGACCTGAGGACACACTTGAGAACCACAGATTGAGGGGAATAAACAGGCTTTGGGCCATTCATTTTCCAGTGAACACTGAGAATATTTATTAATACAAAGGTCTCTTGATACGTTGTATCTTTTGTCATTTTTTAATAGTATTTTAATTGCTTTTCTGTTTCCTCGTAACATTAGTCTCCAAGTCCCATAAAGCTTTAGAAGGAATCTAATTTATTCCACAAATATGTATTGGGAGCTAGTTTATACCACCATGGGTGGTGTGTGTGTGTGTGTGTGTGTGTGTGTATCAAACCATATATATATATACCAAACCATAACAAAATGATATTTAGTGTAGTGTCTAGGGGCGCCTTCAGAGCTTGTGACTTTGGAGCCAGATCTTGAAAGACAAGTAGGGCAGAGGCACTGAGGTGTGAAAGTCCAAGTGGTGTTCAGGAAATTGAAGGTAGTATGTGTGGTACCTGAGGATATCTGGGGACAGGACTCTCATAGGGGAATTGAGCCCTGAAACACTTCCATTTTTTAAAGTTTATGATTTTTCAAAAGGTAAAGAAATCTACCACACTATTACAAAAATTATGATCACTTTAAACACTTTGCATTAAATTAACACTTTGAAACATACGTAGAAGGATCAATGTGTAACTCATTTGGAGATAAAGTCAACTTTTATATGTGAAGCCCTTTATGAAAGAGTAAGGTTGGGGTGCCTGGGTGTCTCAGTTGGTTAAGCATCTGCCTATGGCTCAGGTCATGATCTCAGGGTCCTAGGATGGAGCCTCGCTTGGTGGGGGGGGGGGTCCCTGCTCAGTGGGGAATCTGTTTCTCCCTCTTTCCCTGCTTCTGCGTGCTTGCTCTCTCTCTCTAAAATGAATAAATAAAATCTTAAAAAAAAAAAAAAAAGAGACCTCCTGTTAGCCAGGCACTGCTTTAGGAATATGCTTTTAGGGATATGGCTCTTGTCCTCATAATTCTTGTAGTGGGAAACAGATTACATGCACACACATGCATACATTCATATATAAGTCAGAAAGAAGTATGGAGGAAATATGGAGAAAAAAATAAAGCAGGAATAGGGTGTGGTAGGAGGGGAAGTAAGAGATGCGTTGTATGGTTAAGTAGGCTGATCAGGAAAGGCTTTAGTGTGATAGTTGAGCAAACATTTGATGAAAGATGAGGGAATCAGCCATCTGACTTTGGGAAAGAGCTTTCCAGGCAAAGGGAAAATCAAGTCCAAAAAGAGTAACTGGAGATGAAGCGTGGGGAGGGATCACACTGTAGAGCCTCACGTGACCACATATACTTCAGGTTTTACTTCTTTAATGCACAATTGTGAGCATGGTTGCTTAGTCATTTCTTTTCTTTTTTAAAAGATTTTATTTATTTGACAAAGAAAGAGAGCGCACAAGCAGGGGGAGTGGCAGGCAGAGGGAGAGAGAGAGAAGCAGGTTCCCCGCAGCAAAGGAAGCCCAATGTGGGGCTCCGTGTGGGGCTCATCCCAGGATCCTGGGATCGTGACGTGAGGTGAAGGCAGACGATTAATTGAGCCACCCAGGCGTCCCTGCCTAGTCCTTTCTTTCTTTTGGTAAATGTCTACTCAAATGCCACCAACTCAAGGAATCCTTTCCTAATTCTTCCGGAATAAGTAAAACTTCAGTCGAACTAGAGAAGTTTTAATAGTTTTATTAATGGAATTAATGTAGCATTTAAGGTATTAAGAGAGGACTGTATCTCCATGAAATACCATCTCCTGAATTCAGAATGGGAATAGGAAAAGTAGAGACAAAGTGCTCGACCAATTTAATTTGCATGCATAATAGGATCCATCTAAATTCGAAAACCCAAACATAACAACAATTAATTCGCAGTGCTTAAGGCTAATTAAGTGATTTGTATTAATTTTAGTTAATGGTGATTAAGAGTGAAAAAACTGAGTCTTCATTCAACTTGTCAAAGCTGAAGGTCCTACTACTTGTGCAGAATGTTGATTTAAAATGTTCTTTGGGGCGCCTGGGTGGCACAGCGGTTAAAGCGTCTGCCTTCGGCTCAGGGCGTGATCCCAGCATTCTGGGATCGAGCCCCACATCAGGCTCCTCCGCTATGGGCCTGCTTCTTCCTCTCCCACTCCCCCTGCTTGTGTTCCCTCTCTCGCAGGCTGTCTCTGTCTCTGTCGAATAATTAAATAAAAAAAATCATAAAATGTTCTTTATAATTAATAAAATTCTGTTTTGTAGATTAAGAGAACGGGGGTTAGTTTGGTGCGGTGAGGCATTTTAGGGACCCAACCAGGGGTTTTGAAGCTTTCCTATCTTAGCTTTATGTCACAAAAACAGATGCTCCATAAAGCTACTTTTGTAGCCTAGAGCCTAGAATGGTGTCTGGTATCTATTAGGCATAGGGTTGCCGGATACAGCAAGTTAAAAATACAGAATTTTTAGCTAAACAACAAATACTTTTTTTTTGGAGATATATAAATAGACAGATATAGCATGGGAGTATATATAATACAATACTCTCATGCAGTATTTGGGGCACATCTACATACTGCATAGTTGAGTATGTGAAATTCAAATTTAGGCGTTCGTATTTACTGGGTGACCCTAAGTAGCTCTATAAATATTTGTTGACTTGATTGGCCTCCTCTCACCTGTAAAATGGGGCTAATGATAGACCCGCCTCCGGGGTTGACGGGAGTGAATGAAGCGCCTGGCAGACAGTGGGCCTTCAACTTACTTGCTTGCTCCGGGACCATCTGGTGAGTGGAAACCCCTTCCACTTTGAAATATACAAAGGACAAAACGCTGTCTGGCGGTTAAAAGCACCCAAGCCAGGCCTAGGTTGCCCACACCTGCGGGTCCGGCCAGCCTCTTCC
>NC_048229.1:65297972-65502359 GCF_002007445.2 Ailuropoda melanoleuca
GGCGGCGCGGGGTGGGCCGGGGCGGTGCGGCCCGGGCGCCGGGGGGCGGTGGCTTCCTGTGGGAGGGGCCTGGCGCGGCGGTTCCGGCCTCCGAGGAGGGGTGTCCCGGCTCCCGCCCGAGCGGGGTGGGCGTGCTGCGGGCCGCGCGCGGGGGTGCTTGGAGGTGGGCGCGGAGGCAGCCAGGGGTGCGGTGGCAAGCGAGTCCTGCCGGAAAAGGGAAGGGAGCGTAGGTGCCAGGGATGAAGAGGCGTGACCTTTGTGGAGGGATCGGGACTGGAGGAAGGGGCGACTTGGGACTGAGCTGGAAGGGGGCGCCTGAGAATATGAAATGGAGGGAAAGGCGAAATCAGGAAGAAGATGTGTGAACCCCAGCTGAGAGTCTCTTCCTTCCTTCCTCTTTGGAAATTATTGTTACCCGAGACTTTGATTTCGGTCCCATTCAGTTTTTAAACTTCAGGAAGGATCACAGAATCTTAATCATTTTGCTTCCGTCACACCCACTTAGTCCTGGTTGGGTAGGGTTCCACTTCTTGGGAACCTAGCCCTTCGGATCATCTTTCTTTGAGGTTTTTCCCAGATCGTCAAATTCGAGGCTTAAAAAAAAAGTGTGGGCGCTTTGCTCTGGCCATAAAACGGCTTTTAGCCTAAACTGTTGACCACGACCTAGCCCAGCATTACCTCAGCAACAGTGACTGCAGAAATCTTGGACAGAGTGTCTGTACTGCTTTATGACTTTTCTTCTTTCTTCGGTTTAAATTATTCAGTTTCCCCTATCATGTGACCGGTTATCTTGACAAACTGTGACTAGGTAGGGTGACTGAGAGGTCTCTGTTGTGTTCCTTAGCATTGTGACCTGAATCATGATTTTGATATTAAATACCTGTGTAAAAGCTGCTTAACCTCTTTTTCTTCATGTTTACTAAAATTTGCAGAAGCGAAATGTATTTCATGGATGTGGTATAACTGGAGTGGACATTTACAGGGGCCAGAGTCGTTTTGGATTACAAGTAGGAAAAAAACCGACTTTGTTGACATATTATGAGTTAAAGTTTTTGGAGTATTTGGCAAACATTTAAAAATTATTTTCTGTAGCGGCCTTTGAGTTAGGTTGGGAAGGTATTATTCACGTTTCACAACAAACGAACAGACCTAAGGGAGAGCAACTTTTTTTTTTCTTTAACAGTTTATTGCTTTCTTGTTTACTGGTCTCTTTCTTCCTCCTAGCCTGCACATCCTTCAAGGGCATATTGTATTTGGCTGCTGCCCTAGTGGCTGTCATGTTGTGGGCACTTGGTAAATGGTGAATAACTAATTTTCTGAACGTCACACAGCTATAAGTGGAGGACAAGGGATTTGAACCCAAGACTTAGCTCTTCTCTTGTCAGACCGTTTTCTGTGTTATTGGTCCATATGAAAACGATGGGCATGGGAAAAAGGCATGGGTTGGCTTCTTAGTCGCTTTTACTTAATGATGACTTCCCTGATTACAAAGAGCTTTTACCAACAGCTTGTGACCATGATCCTGCGAAGGTCAGGATTGTCCTTAATACCCCAGATGAGGAAACAGGTTTAGTGAAGTTCTTGTTTTAGATTCCAGACTAGTGAATGACTGAGTGGGGACTTAAACCCAGGCCTTGTTAGCCATAGACCCATTCTCTTCCGTTTATAGAAGGAATATAAAGCTTTAATTTAAAGCATTTTTTCAAGTATAAAAAGTATGACATTTTAAGGAAAAAATGGTATATCATCCTAGAAATCGTGAATATGGAATGCAACTAAAGTTTAAAAAACTCTGTACTATACCATAGTTGCCTCTTCCTGGGAGAACATTCTTTCATTCAGTGAATATGTAAGTGCCTACTCTAGAGTTGCACTGTCCAGTGTGGTTGAGTACTGGAGATAGGCTGTGGAGTACAAGATACACACCAGAGTTTGACGAGTCAGTTTGAAAAAAAAAAAAAAATAAAATATGTCTTTGATTTTTTTAAATAACAAGCAGAATATTAATATAATACCAACATATACTATACATGGTAACATTTTAAGTTTATTGGGTTAAATGCAATATAATTGAAATTAATTTCACCTGCTGCTTTTTACTTTTTAAAATATATTTCCTAGGGGCGCCTAGGTGGCGCAGTCGTTAAGCGTCTGCCTTCGGCTCAGGGCGTGATCCCGGCGTTCTGGGATCGAGCCCCACGTCGGGCTTCTCCTCTGGGAGCCTGCTTCTTCGTCTCCCACTCCCCCTGCTTGTGTTCCCTCTCTCGCTGGCTGTCTTTGTCAAATAAATAAATAAAATCTTAAAATAAAATAAAATATGTTTCCTAGAAAATTAAACCTTACATTGGACAGTGCTATTCTAAACACTGGGAATATAGTACACAAACAAAGCAAAAACCCCTGCCCTGTGGATCTTAAATTTTAGTGGAAAGGAATAATAAAATGACCAAGTGAAGTGCATATTTTATTGTAATAAAGGAGGGAAGCGGAATGTGGAGTGTTGGCTGGGGCTGCAATTTTGCATAGAGTCTTTAGAGATGCCTTCCTGGGAAGATGACTGTTGAGTAATGATCTGAAGGAGGTGAGGGGAGGACCCGTGTGAGTGGGGACATTGTGGTCCAGGCGGAGTGGACAGCAAGTTCAGTAGCCCTAAGAAGGAGCACCCCTGGCAGGTTTGTGGGGCAGCTAGTAGGCTAGGGTAGCAGGAGGGATGTGAGCAAAGGAGAGTAGTAGGATGAGGTCAAAGAGGTGTTGGGAGCAAGGGGAGAGATGGGCAGGTCATGGAGGGTCTTGCAGCCTATTGTAAGGATGGTGGTTTTTAGAGTGAGTTGGGGTCATTGGAGTTTTAAGCAGTGGAGTGGACACAACCCACCCTGCATTTTAACAGGTTCACTCTGGTTGCTCTGTGGAGAAAGAATATAGAGGAGCAAGGCTAGAAGCAGGGAATTGAGTTTAGAGACCTCCAAGAACCATGGGGAAGACACAGCCTAGAGGATGGATAACGAGTTTTTAATGTTTAAATATTGGTTTTACCTGACATGTATTGAATGCATATTGTTTACAGATTTAAAACAAACAGAACCTCACTGAGGCGAAGTGACGGGTGTGAGGTCATGTAGTTCTGACATGGAAGAGCTAGGAGTTGAATGTTGGCTGTTGAGTCCAGAGCTCACGCTTCCATTAGTGAGCTATGTGGCAGTGGATACATGAACATAAACTCCCATTGGAATCAAATCAGTGAGCTGCTTTTGAGTGATTTTGAGTCACCGTGGGCTGTTAAAGATTCTGGAATTTCTGAGAGGTAGGAGCAAAAGGGAAGATCTCGTTTCCCTTAAAATGAACCAACTGAATCTTTTTTCGAAAGTTGCAGTTCTCTGCTCCTCCCCACAAGCTTGTAAACAAGCAGTCAGTGATTTAAGTCAAGTGTTAATAACTACTTCTAGGAAAATACCAAATACTAAGGCTTGGCAGTCCTGACCTAGGGCAGGTCCCCTTCCTCTGTGTCACCCATGCCTTTTGCTTCCTGTTTTGTTGTGTGATCTGCTTTCCATTCTCTTTTATTATTAGCCTATAATTCCCCTGTGCTTCCAAAGATATGACCTTCCCTGTCCCTCCCTCTCTCGTTTTATGTGCTTGGCCTTTGTATGGATGTCATTTGTCAAAGTTTAGTTCTGTTTGATTGTTTTTCAATATGGGCCTTTGGAAAATGGAAGGTAACTCATTGCTGGCCAGAGAAAAGAGGCCAAGAATTCATGTTGGAAAGAACTGGAAAAGCGTGAGAGTATGAAGGAAAGGAGGAATTTTTTTTTAAAAAAGATTTTATTTATTTATTTGACAGAGACAGCCAGTGAGAGAGGGAACACAAGCAGGGGGAGTGGGAGACGAAGAAGCAGGCTCCTACTGGAGGAGCCTGACGTGGGGCTTGATCCCAGAACGCCGGGATCACGCCCTGAGCCAAAGGCAGATGCTTAACGACTGTGCCACCCAGGCGCCCCTGTTTAGTGGTTTCTTGACGCAAAGCTGGGTCAAGAATTTGAGGAATCGCAGAGCCTAGACTTTTAGCGTCAAGAAGAACTATTTTAGTTTGTATTTTAGTTCGTACTTGAGCACTTACTGGGTGCTGGCTGCTTTACTTGATTGAGTTTATTTAATCCCTACAGTAATCTTACAAGGTAAGCAATAACCTTAGGTTCATTTCACAGATGAAGAATGGAGATTTAGAGAGGGTAAATCACTTGTCCACTGTCACTCAAAGACTAGTGACTGGTCAGACCTATTTGCCTCTAAAAGATTGGTCTGAAAGGTTCTTGTTGAAGTTGGGTGAGAAAAAGGATCAGGTGCTTTAGGTGTTGTAAGAGCTGTCCCTTGCTAAATCCAGCGTGTGGTTGCTTTCTTGCACCAAAAGATCTTTGAAGATTTCTTTAACAGGGGTCTCTCAGAGCGAGAGATCTGAGGTCCGAGAGGGAAGGGACCCCTTGACATTCACCTTTCTGTTTCCAGGGCTGGGCACAGAGTGGGGTCTATAAGCATTATTGAAAGACTGACCCTGGCTCCGGACTGGGCAGAGTGGAGTAAAAGGGTCTGGAAGAGGCACAGTCAGAAGGCTGGTGGCCTTCTTGGAGAAGGTGCCGTTGACCATTATAGTCCCCTGGCTTCAAGAATCAACCCAGATATTAAGTTGTCCATCAGCCGATGCCTGGGTAAACAAAATGCTATATATCCACATAGTGTATGATACCATGGGTTTGAAATGTCCAGCATAGACAGATCCATAGAGTCACAAAGTAGATTAGTGGTTGCTAGAAGCTGGGGTGCAGGGAGGAAAGAAGGGTTACTGCTCATGGGTATGGGGTTTCTTTTGGAGTCATGAAAATGTTATGAAATTAAATAGTGGTGGTGGTTGCACTACTCTGTGAATATACTAAAACTCACTGAATCGAATGCTTTAAAAGGGTAAATTTATGGTATGTGAATTATATTTCAACAATAATAAAAATAAAGAGTCAACCAGTCCTGTTTTGAATGTACCCTCTGTGTTCTGTGGAGATCAAGATTTTAGTGCCGGTGACAGCAGCCACTGTCCTTCGTCTTCTGCTGCCAGGATCCCACCTAGTATTCTATTCCTCTGTTGTTCCCAGGCCAAAACACTGAAAAGTATTCTTCCTGCTTTTTTGATCTCAGGTATTTCAAGTATTTTAACCAAAAGGACTGTGATAGATCTCTGTGGTCTTTCTGGATGTCTCTGGAAACTCTGAACCAGTTGGCAGACCCTCGACTTGTTTAATTTTGCTAATGAGAAGAACTCAGAAATTACTACCCTGGCTGGCACTTTCTTGTCTTTTAACGGTCTGTGGATTCTAGGCAAAGAAAGCTGGCTTTTTATCTATCTATCTATCTATCTATCTATCTATCTATCTATCTATCATCTATCTATCTATCTATCTATCTATCTATCTATCTATCTATATCTATTTATTTTTAAGAGCTTATTTTTAAGTAATCTCTACACCCGACGTGGGGCTTGAACTTCCAACCCTGAGATCAAGAGTCATGTGCTCCACTGACTGAGCCAGCCAGGCGCCCCTACCTATTTATTTATTTATTTATTTAGAGTTTCTTATTTAAAATGAAAGGTGGAAGGGGGTTATTTGTTATCTTCAGGGAGCCGACAAATACCGCAAGCAGCTAGCTCTTTTGTACCACAGTCTAACTCTGAGCCGGAGGCCAGCTGCCTTTTTGGTTGTGAGGTCTACAGCGGTTCCCAGGCAGGGCTGGGGCATGCCCATGTCACTGGAGGGAAAAGGAAGAAATTGCCAGGGAGGAGGGGCCTAGCAGAATTGAGAAAGAAAGAGAGGTGGGAAGGAGGAGGAAGATTATGAAGGTTTCGTGGGAAGACGAGAGAGATAGGCTGCCTGCTGCTCTCCTACCATAGCGCTCCTCTCTCTTCATCCTTTAACTTTTCATTAAAATAGATACCCCAGTCTTGGATTCTCTAAAGCGAATTGATTATTGTGTCGGTAGTGGCATCAAAAAATTGTTTTGAAATAGAGCATGAAAAATACTCGTTTTTTAAAAAAATAATGAAATATAAAGCATAATGATATGTTTTGGATTCTTTTTTTTTAAAATAAATTTTTAAAAAAGATTTTATTTATTTATTTGACAGAGAGATAGGGAGAAGACAAGCAAGGGGAGCGGCAGGCAGAGGGAGAGCGGGGCTTTATCCCAGGACCCTGGGATCATGACCTGAGCCAAAGGCAGATGCTTAACTGACTGAGCCACCCAGGTGCCCCTAGAATTCTCTTTTGTATCTGGAATCACAACTAAGAAACACAGATTGAGCAAGACCACACCCCCTGTGACTGCAGGGCTTCTTTCTTTCTGGAAGTTACTGTGGGCCTGGGAGTTGGGCCTCCAAAGGTTGTGTTGTAGGAAGAGGACTTCGACTTTCAGCTTGATGTCATTTGAAATCTACCTCTTCTAAAGCCTTTGTTGCTAATTTTGTTAGTTTCCTATTCCTCATCTGTTTAACACCTTACTACAGATGGTTTAAAACAATGTTCTGGAGGACAAAAGTCCGAAATCAAGGTGTCAGTATTAACAGGGTCTGATCCCTCTAGGCTGGGGTTGATGGTGATGGGCGGGGGGAGGGGGAAATGGGGAGGGGGGTGGAATCGTGGGGGATTCTTTCTTTGCCTCTTTTAGTGGCTCCAGGCATTTGTTGACTTGGAGTTGTAGGACTCCCATCTCTGCTCAGTCTTCACATGGCCTCCGCCCATGTCTTTGTCTCTCCTCTGTCTCCTATAGGGATACTGCGCCCCTCTAAATTCAAGGTGATCTTATCTTCATATCTTTAACTTAATTGCCTCTGTAAAGACCCTGTTTCCAAATAAGGTCACATTCACAGGTTCCAGGGGGTTAGTGCTTAGACATACCTTTTTGGGTGCCACAATTCAACCCACTACTCTAATTGAATGTAGGCGGGATGTTCATATTAAAATTAAATAAGGACATCATCCTATGACCTGATTTGAAGAGAAGCCTTTTTCTTTTCTGAATTTAAATTTTATTTATGACCAAAATAATACATGCACATAGTTTAAAGAGCCAAACAGCATTACAAGACTGAGAATGCAACACAGTTAGCTTTGCCTTTTTGTTCTTGATTCTTGCTCTAGGGAGTCAGTGACTTTCAACTGTTAGTTTTCTTCTGGTATTGACTTGTGCGTTTCTTTTTCTTTTAAAGTAGGCTCCACACCCAACATGGGGCTTGAACTCATGACCCTGAGATAAAAAATCACATGCTCTACCTACTGACTGAGCCAGCCAAGTGCCTCAACTTCTGCATTTCTGAATGATGTTTTTATACTGCTATTGCTTAGCCTGTCAGTTTTATCTGTCTTTTAACTATTGAAGGTGAGGATTTAGCCCTCTTTCTGGCCAGTCTCCACAAACACACACTTCTGCCCCCATCTTCTGATTACTCCCACATCACAAGTTTTGATTAAATTGTTTATGCTGTTATAAATGTTATTCACAGCTCAGCCACATAGTGTATTAATGGATTACATTTCCTGTCATACAACTTTTGTTGTTACTAGTTCCATACTTCCTGATTTTTTTCATTTGCATGTTTTCTGTGTTCCTGTCACTAATTCCACACCAACCATTGTGATAGAACTAAAAGTGCTATGCAGTCGGATGCATCATGTAATCTATTTCTTCCATTTTCTTTATTTCCTCTAGAGATGACATTTTCTGTAAATTCTCTAATCTGGACTGGTTACTCTATGGGCTCTTATACTGTAATGCCTTGGGATTTTTCATTGTTAATCTTATAATTCCTTTTAGTCTCTCCCATGCGAATGCCCACTGTCCTCCATCTTTTTCCTTTATTCCCCTGGAACACATCTTTCAGTAGCTTCCTGACAAAAGCAGCTTGGGGAGGAATTTTTTTGATACTTTACAAATCTGAAAATACTAAGATTTTCCAACCATACTTGATTGATGGTTTTCTTGGTTGTAGAATTATAGATTGAAAAATAAAAAAAAATCATTTTCTCTCAAATTTGAAAGCACTGCATTGTCTTCTCGCATTCGGTGTTACTGCTGAGAAGTCTGATGCCATTCTGATTCTTCTTGTTTGTAAATGTGCCTGGAAGCTTATATACCCTTTGTTCTCATGTTCTGAAATTTCATGGCATTGTGCATTAGACTGGTGTTTTTTTCATTCATTGTTCTGGGTACTCATTTGGGTTCTTTCTGTCTAGAACTGTATATCCTTCAGCTTAAGAAAAATCTGTAACATTTCTTTGATGATTTCTCTTTTTTCCCTTTTTTATTTCTGGACTTGCTGTAAGATGAACATTGGACATTTTGAAGATGTATTTATTTATTTGAGAGAGAGAGAGAGAGAGAGCGAGCACGAGTGGGAGGGACAGAAGGAGAGAATCCAAAGCCGACTCTGTGCTGAGCGCAGAGCCACAGACGGTACTCGATCTCATGACTCTGAGATCATGACCTGAGCCAAAACCAAGAGTTGGATACTCAACCTCTTGAGCCACTTGGGCGCCCCTGGACTTTGGACATTTTAACAAATCCACTGTTTTAAGAAAGTAATTTTTCACCTATTTACCATCTTCTTTGTCTTTTGGTCCACTTTTTAGTGTATGTGCTCACTTTATCAGCTTTGTTTCTGCTATCAGAACTGTCCTTTCTAAGAGCAGTATATTATTCTCTGAATCCGCCAACCAGCCAGCTTACTTTCCTGCATGCTTGCTTTTTTTTTTTTTTTTAAAGATTTTATTTATTTATTCGACAGAGATAGAGACAGCCAGCGAGAGAGGGAACACAAGCAGGGGAGTGGGAGAGGAAGAAGCAGGCCCATAGCGGAGGAGCCTGATGTGGGGCTCGAACCCATAACGCCGGGATCACGCCCTGAGCCGAAGGCAGGCGCTTAACCGCTGTGCCACCCAGGCGCCCCTCTGCATGCTTGCTTTTAAAATTACATTCTGTTGTTGTTTCATGGGTGCAGTATTTTATCTCTCTAAATTGTTTTGAGGTTTTCTTTGACCTCTGCTTTATTTAACTATAAGCTTTTAAACAATTTTAGATATACTTCATATACCTTAAAATTCACATTTTGAAGTGTTAAATTCAGTGGTGTTAGCCTTTTCACAAAGTTGTGCAGCCATCACCCAGCACTAATTCTACAGCATTTTCATCGCCTCAAAAGAAACCTTGTATCCATTAACAGTCACGCCAATCCCCTAACCATCTCAGCCCTTGGCTACCACTAATCTACATTCTCTTAACATGGATTTACCTGTTCTAGACATTTCATATAAATGAAATCATATAATAATTGAAATCATATAATAATAATTTTGCCTGGCTTTCCTTTATTTCTTTCACTTAACATAATGTTTTCAAAGTTCATCCATATTGCAGTATGAAACAGTACTTCATTCCTTTTTATGACTAAATAATATTCTATTATATGGATATACCACATTTTACCCATTTCTCGGTCGATGAACATTTGAGATGTTTCTACTTTTTAGCTGTTATGAATAACCCTGCTATGAACATTTGTGTACAAGGCTTGTATAGAGACATATTTTCAGGTCTTTTGGATATATATCTAGAAAGGGAATTGGTGGGCCTTATGGTAATTCGATTTAACATTTTTTTAAAGATTTTATTTTCAAATAATCTTTAACCCAATGTGGGGCTTGAACCCACAATCCTGATATCAAGAGTTGCATGCTCCAATGCCTGAGCCAGCCAGGTGCGGGGATTCTCTTTAACTTTTTTTTTCTTTTTAAGATTTTATTTATTTATTTTAGAGGGTGAGAGAGAGCACATGAGTCAGGGGAAAGGCAGAGAAGCAGACTCCCCACTCAACAGGGAGCCCAATGCGGGACTCAGTCCCAGAACCCCGGGATCATGACCTGAGCCGAAGGTAGATACTTAACTGACTGAGCCTCCCAGGTGCCCCTCTGTTTATCTTTTTGTGGAACTGCCAGACTGTTTTCTAAAACTGCTCACTGTTTTTCATTTCTTGTTAGCAGTGTATGAGGATTCTAATTTCTCCAAGTTCTCACTACTATTCGTTATTGTATACTTTTTGATTTTGGCCATTTTAGTTTGTGTGAGGTGATGTCTCATTGTGGTTTTAGTTTGCATTTCTCTAGTGACTAACGATGTTGTACATCTTTTCATAAGCTTATTTTTTTTTTAAATATATATTTTTTAAAGATTTTATTTATTTATTAGAGAGTGAGACAGAGCACAAGCAGGGGAAACAGCAGAGGGAAGGGGAGAAGCAGAATCGCCATTGAGCACGGAGCCTGACATGGGACTTGATCCCAGAACCCCATGATCATGACTTGAGCCGAAGGCAGATGCTCAACCAACTGACCCACCCAGGCACCCCAATTTTTCTGTCTTCTTTAGAGAAATGTGTGTTTAGATCCTTTGCCCATTTTTTTTTAAGTTGGGTTATTTGTCTTTTTATTACTGAGTTGTATAAGTTCTTTATATATTCTAGACATAAACTTATCAGATACATGATTTGCAAATATTTTCTCTCATTCTTTGGGTTGTCTTCACTTTCTTGATGGTATCCTCTGAAGCATAGAAAATTTTAATTTTGATGAAGTCAAATTTATCTTGTATTTATTTATTGTTTTTACTTTTCATATTATAGCTAAGAAACCATTTTTTGATTTAAAGCCATGAAGATTTATACCTATTTTTTTCTGAGTTTTATAGTTTTTGCTCTTATATTTTGGATTTTGGTGCATTTTGAATTCATTTTTGTATAAGGTGTGAGGTAAAGGTCTAACTTAGCACATTTGTACATGGATATCCAGTTGTCCCGGCACCATTTGTTGAAAAGAATATTATTCTTTTTCCATTGTATTGTCTTGGCACCCTTGTCTAAAATCAATGTATTTAAGTGTATGGGTTTGTATCTGGACTCTCAATTTTCTTTTTTTTTTTTTATTAAAGATTTTATTTATTTATTTGAGAGAGAGACTGAGCACGCGTGCATAAGCTGGGGCAAGAGGGAGGGGCAGGGAGCCCAACTCTGGGCTCAATCCAGGGCCTTGAGACCATGACCTGAGCTGAAGGCAGACATTTAACTGACTGAACCACCCAGGCACCCCTGGATTCTCAATTTTCTTCACTTGCTGTATGTCTGTCTTTATACCAGTACCATGGCCTTGAGTACTGTAGCTTGCTAGTAAGTTTTGAAATTAAGTAATATACTGGGTGTTAAACACAACTGATGAATTATTGAACACTACACCTGAAACTGATGGCTAATTGAATTTAAATAAAAAAAGAAATTAAGTAATGTGAATCCTCCAACTTTGTTTTTTTTCCCAAGATTGTTTTGGCTATTCTGGGTCCTTTCCATTTCCTTACGAATCTTAGGATAAGTTTATCAGTTGAGTTCTCTTTTTCTCTTTGTATATTTTGATATCTGGCTTTTCTGTCTGAGGCTCTCCTCAAATAGTTATGTTCCTTTATCTATGAAGTGCCAACAGGCTGAGCTGTGTGCTAGGACTCAAATGAGGGAGGGTGAGTGGGGATGGGGGAGTGACTTCTCACACTTCAGGATGTTGACTTCCACTTTATCTCCCTGGATTGGTATGGTGCCTTATCACTACCCTCATCTGTGCCTGAAGTCCTCAGGTCTAGTGTAGTCTATCTAGAGACTAAAAATGAACTCTCCTGTTTTGTGTGTGGGGGGGGGGGGTGACTGCCTGGCTGAATTGTTGGGGAGGAGAGTCTGGCAACTCTGTTTTTCATACAGGCTTTTACTCATCTCTCCTGTTTTTCGGCCTACGTACGCTCGCACTTTCAGAGGTACCTAGTGCCCGCAGTTATTGACCCTTTCTGTGATTCCCCAGTACTGTCAGCCTGCTTCTTGTCACCTCCTTCTCCTCATTACAGACAGTTACGTTTCACTTTCAACTCACTTGCCCCTTTCCAGAATGTTGCTTCCCCCTCTATCTGTTGTTTCCTTTATCATTCGTTTTTAGTGGGTTTATATTTTTGTATTTCTTTTCTGTCATTTTGATGGGATTTGAGAAGGGAGAAGAGGTAAATATATGTGTTTGATCTGTCATGTTTATTGAGAGCTCCTGGAAGGCTTTCTAAGGGAAAAGTTGATATCAGGGAAGGTGGGGTAATACTTAGTCCCCTTGGCACCACTCCTGGTATTGCGCTCTTTCACTATATTCTGTTCCTAAAGTTTTATATTGCCCCATTTTTTTTATCTGCGTGTTGTTTTGTGCAATTTTTCTGCATAATTTTAGTTTAGCCTTAAATATTCTGATGAGCTAAAGTCCTACTCAGTGCGTTCAACTAATGCAGTGACATTAAATTAGTATCTCATCCCAGCTTTATATTAGGATCACCTGGGGAATTTTTAAATAACGTTAATTGTCTTTACCCTACTCCAGACCAGTCAAATGGGAATCCCTGAGGTTGGGGTTTGGCTGTCATTGTTAGCTGATTTGTTTTGAAGGCTCTCCAGATAATTCAAATGTGCAGAAAGAATTGAGAACCATTGCTCCAGTGCATTTCATGTTTCATTAAGAATAATTTTACCTAACAGGATAAATTCCATTGAATCTCTTACTGCCATTTCCTTCCTCCTTCATTGCCCTTGAGACACACTGGCCCCTGTTTGTTTGTTTTTTTTAAGATTTTATTTATTTGACATAGGGAGAGAGAGCACAAAGCAGGAGGAGTGGGAAGGGAGAAGCCGACTCCCTGTTGAGCAGGGCGCCTGATGTGGGACTTGATCCCAGGACCCTGGGATCATGTCCTGAGCCGAAGGCAGTTGCCCAACCAACTGAGACACCCAGGCGCGTCCCCCCTCCCATTCGTTTTTTATACTCCCAAGACTTACTGCCATCTTGAGATCTTTTGGTGCTGGCTCTTTAATCTGCCTGGAATGTTCTTCCACTGATATTCTCAGTTCTGTCCTTCACCTTCTTCAGATCTTAGGTCAAAAGCCACCTTCTCAATGAGACTTTCCCCGTCCACAACTTTTTTGACTTTTGACCTCCATCTTAAATTCCTGTACTCCTTCACTGCTTTGTTTTTCTCGGAATCACTTGTCACTTCTACAATTCTCTCATTTGCTTTCTATCTGGCATCCCTCTTGGCACATGTCCTTTCCCTGTGTTATCAGTCTTTTAGTTTTTAAAGAAGCCAGTGGATGGAGCCTCACGTATTCTTTCTCCCATGCCTTTCTTTTCTGTGTGTAGATGCAAGTTTCTGACCTGTATCATTTCTTTCTTCTGGAAGGACTTCTTTTAAACACTTCTCTCAGGGCATGTTTTTGTTTGAGGAAGTCTTTTGTTTATTTTTTCACTTTTAAAGAATAACTCCATTGGATGCAAAATTCTAGGTTAGTGTGTTTTTTCTTTCAATATTTTAAATATTTCACTCTGCTCTCTTCTTGCTTGTATGGCTTCTGATAAAAAGCCTGTTGTAATTCTTATTCTCATTCCTGTACGGGTTAGCTGTTTTCTTTCCCCTTTGGCTCCTTTCAAGATTTTCCCTTTGTTTTTGGTTTTCTCTAGATTCAGTATGGTAATATTATATGTCTAGTCGTTTGTTTTGTTCTTGTTTTTGGTGTTTATCCTGCTTCATGTTCACTGAGCTTCCTGAATTTGGGGCTTGCTGTAGGTCATTAACTTTGGAAAATTCTTGGCCATTATTACTTCAGATATTTTTTTTCCTCTGTTCTCTCTTCTTCTGGAATTCCAGTTATGCGTATTTTGCACATTTTGAAATTATCCCACAGTTCTTGGACTTTTAAAAACATTCTTTCTTGGGGCGCCTGGGTGGCTCAGTCGGTTGAGTGGCTATCTTCGGCTCCCATCATGATCTCAGGGTCCTGGGATGGAGTCCTGCATCGGGCTCCCTGCTCAGCCTGGAGTCTGCTACTCCCTCTTCCCCTTCCCCTTCACTCATTCTCTCTCTCTCAAATAAATAAATAAAATCTTAAAAAAATTCTTTCTTTTTGCATTTCCATTTGGGAAGTTCCTGTTGACGTATCTTCAAGGTCTCTGATTGTCTACTGATGAACCCATCAAGGCATTCTACATTTCTCGTATACTGTTTTGGATTTCTAGCATTTTCTTCTTTTTTTTCAGAGTTTCCACATCTCTGCTTACATTATGCACCTGTTCTTGTGTGTTTTCTACTCTTTCCATCAGAGCCCTTAACATATCTATCCATAGTTATTTTAAATCTCTGTCCATTAGTTTTAAAATCTGTGTCATCTCTGAGTCTGGTTCTGATGCTTGCTTTGTCTCTTCACACTGTTTTTCTTGCCTTTTAGCATTACCTATAATTTTTTAAAAATTTATTTTTTTCTACAGAGAGAGAGGGTGAGAGAGCATGTGTGCACGTGCATGCCAAGGGGGAAGAGACAGAGGGAGAGGGAGATAGAGAATCCAAAGCAGACTCCCTTCTGAGCACGGTGCCTGACTTGGGGCTTGATCCCATGACTCTGGGATCATGACCTGAGCTGAAACCAGGAGTTGGGCACTCAACTAACTGAGCCGCCCAGGCGCCCCTTAACATTACTTGTAATTTTTAATTGAAAGCTGGATGTGATCTATTGGGTAATAGGAACTAAGGTGAATAGGCCTTTAGTTTGGGGTTTTACGTTAATCTGGCTAGGAGTTGATTTGTGTTTAACAACTGCTTTTGTGTTTAACTGTTGGGGCACCTGGGTGGCCCAGTCAGTTAAGCATCCAACTCTTGATCTCAGCTCAGGTCTTGATCTCAGGATCATAAGTTCAAGCCCCATGTTGGGCTGCACACTGGGTGTGGAGCCTACTTAAAACAAAACAAAACAAAACAAAACAAAACAAAACAAAACAAAACAAAATAATTGCTGAAACTGTAGGTACCAGAGGCTTCAGATTTGTCTAGTGTCCTTGGTTTGGTGTCCCTTTTATCTTTGGTCTTCCCTAAGAACCCCTTCTTAAATAGAGTACTCACCTTTCAGCTCTTTCAGCTTTAATCCAATGTTATACTGGACTCATGATATGGTGGGAAAGTAGCGGGGTGGGGGAGCATTGTGTAGTCTTATTAAATCTCAGTCTTTTAGAGGCCCCTGGGTGGTGCAGTCGGTTAAGCTCCGACTCTTGGTTTCAGCTCAGGTTGTGATCTCATGGTTGTGAGATTGAGCTCTGCATCGGGCTCTGCGCTCAGCACGGAGTCTGCTTAAGTTTTCTCCCTCTCTCTCTGGTCCTTCCCTCTCCTGTGCTCTGTCTCTCTCTCAAATAGATAAATCTTAAAAAAAAAAAAACCCAAAAAACAAACCCCCAGTTTTTAATGGGTCTGTGTCTGTGGGTTGTGACCTTCACAAATGTTTATTAACTATTTTTCCCCCTTAGGTGAGATGGGAAGACTAGAAGGGCCTCAGGGAAATTTCCTTCCCCTAGTTAGGATAAAGCTCTGGTGAAGTCTTTTTCCCTAGAGAGTAGGCCCTTGTTGTGGAGAACGTTTGGCATGTTTTACAGTGGTTACTTTTTCCCTTTCCATGCCAGAGCCAGGAGAGAATCTTTCTTGGCTCTTCACCAAGACAACCTTGTAAGGCAGGAATTTTTTTTTTTTTTCTGTTTTATCACTAACACCAAAAACAGTGCATGGTATATAATAGATGCTCAGTAAGTATTTGTTGAACAAGTGAATGAATACCTTTCATCCAGACCCATTAGGTTATTTTACATAGATGTGGGAAAATTTCTCAGACCTAAAATGATAATAACCTGATGACATTACTCTGAATAAATAGTCCTTAAATCTATTGTTTACTTATTGGGTTTTGTGGTGTTTTGTGAGTGTCTCTCTAATCTGAAACCCTACCTAAAATGGGATTTTTTTTTTTAAAGATTTTATTTATTTATTTGACAGAGAGAAAGGCAGTGAGAGAGGGAGGGAACACAAGCCGGGGGGGGGGGGGGGGGGGGGGGGATGCTNAGAGGGAGAAGCAGGCTTCCCGCTGAGCAGGGAGCCGGATGCGGGACTTGATCCCAGGACCCTGGGATCATGACCTGAGCCAAAGGCCGACGCTTAACAACTGAGCCACCCAGGGGCCCCCTAAAATGGGATTGTTGCAGAGCAGTTCTCATGCTTTTTGACTGTAACCTTTCGTAAGAAATGTATTTTGTATCATGATCCATGATATAAATGCCATGTATCTGGACAGACTTTTTATGAAATAAAACTTTCCTTTATGAGTGATGTACTCTTATATTTTCTACTCTGTTATATTTTATTTAAAAAATGCATTAAAAAATTTTATTTATTTATTTGTCAGAAAGAGAGAGTGAGTGAGCATGAGCAGGGGGAGGGGCAGAGGGAGAAGCAGCCTCCTCACTGAGCAAAAAGCCCAATGTGGGACTCGTGCCCAGGACCCTGGGATCATGACCTGAGCTGAAGGCAGATGCTTACCTGACTGAGCCACCCAGGTGTCCCTAAAAAAGTGCATTTCAAGATTTACATAGAAGATAGGTTCAGAGGACAATATGTTTTTAGTTTTTTTAAAAGAAATTCGGGTAA
The DNA here is from genome assembly GCF_002007445.2 of Ailuropoda melanoleuca. NCBI lineage: Eukaryota > Metazoa > Chordata > Mammalia > Carnivora > Ursidae > Ailuropoda > Ailuropoda melanoleuca. Next base: position 65,314,581 of record NC_048229.1, read on the forward strand.
ATCTACTACAGTTCATTTTGGTTTTCCCCTCTCCCTCCCAGTAAATCCATTACTCCCTTCAATAATGAAATTCTTTGTGTGTCTGTAACCTTTGTTGATACTTTAAACATTGTTCCCCTTCCTCCTCTTTCCTGTCTTGGGTTTATGCTAACTCAGTTTTTGGGGGAGTGATTTGGATGCAAACATTTCCCATTGCTATTAGCAAGGGAAAAAATTACTTGAGTCCGTGTACAGTGTTGCTGAGATAGGTACAGAGTAAATTCTGGGCCTCAGGTTTCTTGAGCTTCCTGTAGTGGTTAGTGGGGATTGAAGCCTCACGTCCATTAGGGATCATGTCTTATATGGGACCCTGAGGCAGAAGCAAAGAGGTTAAACATACTTTGGGATGGGATCTGACTTCTCTTCTCTACTAATGGTTACTTTTTTAAAATACATGGTTGGACAGGTCTTACAGTTCAAAATACCTACCTTGTAATGTGAAGGTGGTATTTTCCTGATTGGATCTGGAAAGAAAGACAGTGCCCCACATAATAACACTGATTATTGTTAATAAACACTGGGCTGTAATCATGAAAGATACCGGAGAAAGAAAACGTGTTATCTACTCTGTTTCTCCTGCTTTCCCAGTTGGCTTTCTTCCTTCTGAGCCTTCTTTAGAATTTATCTGATTGATTTTGTTTTGGGGCCATGAAGTATATAGATCAAGAGGTTTGGTCTTCCTCCCATTTAATAGGCCATGTGGGAAGTGCCAGTTTCATTCTCTTGAATTTTCTTGAGTTCAGGCCAGAGGCTAAAAAGAGTAAAGCTCAGGGAGGACATGCTAGTTTAAAACTACCCTCAGTTGAGTTGCCTTAGGAAAGACAGAGTCCCAATAGATGTAAAGATTTTTAAAATATTCTTTTATTTTTTAAGTATATAAATAATGGATTTCCTGCTTGTAGTGCTTTAACCTCTGTTACTGAAAGCCCTGAGGCTTAATTTGTAATCATTAATCTTTCCTTCATTATTCAAGATAAGATCTTCCCCCCTTTTAAAATTATTGTTAAATTATGAGAAAGATCAAACATGTAAAATGGTTCAGAGAATAAGATAACAAACAGTAATAAAAACCACCATCTGGATTTAATGAATATTAACATTTTGCCATATTTGCTTCAGAACTTTTTCTTTAAAAGATAAAATGTTGGGGCGCCTGGGTGGCACAGCGGTTAAGCGTCTGCCTTCGGCTCAGGGCGTGATCCCGGCGTTATGGGATCGAGCCCCACATCAGGCTCCTCTGCTGTGAGCCTGCTTCTTCCTCTCCCCAAAAAAAAAAAAAAAAAAAAAAAATCTTAAAAAAAAAAAAAAAAGATAAAATGTTGCAGATGCATTTGAAGCTCCCTTGGTCTCTCTCCTTACACCAATTCCCATGTTCCCTTCTGTGCTACCCCAGAGATAACTTCTGTTCTCACCTCGGTGTGGTTATTTTCCAGCCATGCTTTTAAGCTTTTATTCCATTTACGTTTTGCCACAGCAATATATACAACTGATTCTGTGTGAGTTCAAATGTACACCAATGGCATCATACTACATTTAGGTTTTCACTTGCTTTTTCTTTCCTTTTACCATTATAATATGGGATTTGTACATGTAGATTGAATTCACATATTTCAGCTGTTACATAGCCTTGCATTCCCATTGATGGGCGTTTAGGTCGTTCACAAGTTGTTGCTATTATAAACATTGTTGTGATGAACATCTGTGAACATGGCTTCTTCAGCATTGTTGGCAGATTTTCCCTGGGGCAGAGACCTAGGAGTGGAATCCTGCCAGGTGCACTATATGCATCTTCAACTCTATGGAGGTTGCCAGGTACCATCTCATTTGCCCCCAGGAGTATGTAAGGCCACTCACCAATACTTTTTCTCAGACTTCTAATCTCTTGCTAGTCTGCTAGGTGGAAAGAGAGAGTTGATCTTTTTATTGCTATACCAAAACAAGTTTAGTCTGGGGAGTCAAAACATCATCCTTTTAAATTTCAGACAGTGATGCTGAAATTCATTCATTCGTTAAACATTTACGGAGTTCCTATTAAGAGCCAGGCATCATTTTAGGCAGCAGTGCTATAGAGCCAACAGATGGGACATGCGTCTCAGCCGTCATGGACTTTACATTCTAGGGGAGGGAAAGAGAGACAATAAATACAATAAATCGATACAATATGAATCCTGTCAGTGATAAATGCTAGGGAGGAAAAGTAAAATAGGGAAGGATGGGTCCAAATGTGTGTGGAAAGTTAGGATAATAGCGTGGTCTAGGAACACCTCTTAAGAAAGTGACCTTTGAGTAAATTCCTGAGGTAGTGAGGGAATAAACCATATAGGTGGACAACTGGGGAAAGAACATTCTAGATGGGAAGGGTAGAAGTCCAGTAGGGGAGCATGTCTGGCCTATTCAAGGAACAGCGAGAAGGCTTGTGTAGTTTCAGGGAAGGGAGTAGGTGGGGAGAGAAAAGAGGTGAGGTCAGAGAGGGGTGTGGACTGTATCATGCAGGGCTTCCATTTCAAGGACTTTGACTTTTACTCTGAGGTAGACTGGAAGCCACTGAATGGTTTTGAATAGCAGCGAGATATAATCTGACATATATATTAAAAAAATTAATCTTCTGAGCTTAGAGATTAGATTGAAGGGGCAGAGGCTCTGAGCAGGAGAAAGATAATCTGGGTAAGAGATCACAGGTCTGGGTAAGAGATCACAGGCACACAAGACTGTGACAAGAGAGGTGGAGAGAAATGTTTGAATTTGGAAATATTTTAATGGTCAAACCAAGAAGATTTACATATATATTTTAAAGATTTTTTATTTTATTTGGAAGAGAGAGAGAGCAGTGTGGGGAGGGGAAGAGGGAGAGGGAAAGAATCTCAAGCAGACTCCCCACTGAGCACGGAGCCCAATGTGGGGCTTGATCTCACCACTCTGAGATCATGACCTGCACCGAAATTAAGAGTTGGATGCTTAACCAACTGAGCCACCCACGTGCCCCCAAGCAACAGGGTTTATTGACAGATTGAATGTGGGGTGTGAAAGGGAAAGGAGAAGCAGGGACGAGCCCCAGAATTTTGGCCTGAGCCACTGGTTGGAAGGAATTGTTATTAACTGAGATGAGGAAGGCTGAGGAGCAGGTTTCGGGGGGAATATCAGAAGATCAGTTTTGTCATTAGACAAAGAAGGTCTGAGGTTCAAGGGTGAAGTTTGTACTGGACACACCAACTTGGGATTGTCAACAAATGGCTGGTATTTAAAGCCATATGACTAGATGAAATAACCAGAAGACATGTGAGGCCTGGCTCTGGGACACCCTGATGGTTCGAGGTTGTGGAGGGGAGAAGGAGCAGCCTGAGAGGCAGGGGGAAACATTAGGCAGGTGTGATGTGTTAGAAGCCAAGGGAAAAAAGCATTTCAAGGAAGAGAGTGATCGATCCATCATGTCAGCTGCTGCCAGTAGGTAATATAAGATGAGGACTGAGAATTCACTATTGGACTTAAGAACGCAGAGGTCTGGTCTTAAGAACTTGATAACGGCAGTTTCCGTATCATATTCCTGTATGCTCCCTAGAACTTTTCAGAGGCTTCCATTGCTGCTCCGTGTTTAAGATTGAAGTAAAATGCCTGTTACAGACTAGTCCAGAAAAACCAATCACTTAAATTTTTTTTGAACTGCATATACCTTATAAAGAAGGCACATTGTTTTGTTTTGGCTAAAATCGTCAAGTATAAAATTATTTGACTTTAGCTATGGAAAATGTCAAAATCAGTGTGACTTCATGGTAGCTACATTTCATCCTCACACAAAGGGTTTCCATTCTTAGAGGAATGTGGTGACTTAATAACCATGTTTTAGGCTGAACAACTCTTCAGAATAGGAAGTTGGAGGAGAGATCAGAAAGAAATACAATGAAAGAAAGTATTAATGATGTTGAATAGAATACGGCTTTCTTAGTGTTTTTACAGTAGCAGTTCTCAGGTGGGGTCCTTGGACCTTTGCTGGCTCCTTGAGACTTAAAAGGTTTTGCGAGATCAAAATGGTTTTCACAATAACTTTATTTGCCTTTTTCACTGTGATCACATTTGCACTGATGGTGCCAAAGTGAAGGTGAGTCAAACTGCTGTTGCCATTGTTGGAATCAGGGCAGTGCCACGAATCTGAGCTGTTGTCCTTCTATGCCTCACGCAGCAGACTCAGTAAAAAGAGAAAAAGGCCAGTGTCACTTAAGAATGTGCTTGACGAAGCAGTAAAAATTATTAATTTTATTAAGTCTCAACTCTTGTGCACATCTTTTTTAATATTCTGTGTGATGAAATGGGAACTATGCCTATGGCACTTCTGCACACGCGAGGATAACGGTTGTCTTGGGAAGAAGCACTTCTGTACGTGTTTGAATTGAGAGCTGAATTGCTTTTTTCATGAAATACTATTTTTACTTAAAAAAAAATGAACAAACTGAAGTTACTAGATTTGAGTATTTGGCAGACATTTTCTTGAAGATGAATGAAGTAAGCCTGTTAACTTGAAGGAAAACAACGGACAGTATTTGTTGCCAATGATAAAAGATGAGTTTTTAAGTGAAAATTAGAATTTTGGAACACTTACATCTGCCACTAAGAGCTTGACAGTTTCCCAATACTTAAAGATGTGTTTGATGAGATCAGTGGTGACATTCACAAATGTGCTTTTTTTGATAGTGTATAATGAAATGTGTCAACATTTGGAATATCTACATAGCTCAGTGAACCAATATTTTTCAAATGACAAAGGATGATGTTACAAAATTGTATATGAGTAAAAGATCTGTTCAAAATGCAAGATAAACTTATGCTTCTCACCGTGATAGAGTGACAGGGATGCCTGATGGCTGATGATGTCCAGAATGTGTTGATTGGCCATTCGTATATCTTTTTATTTATTATTTACTTATTTGTTTTTATTTTATAGAGAGAGTGCAGGTGAGAGTGAGGCAGGGAGGGACAGAAGGAGAGGGAGAGAGAGAATCCCAAGCAGGCTCCACACCCAGTGTGGGCTCTGGTCTTGATCTCACAACGCTGACGTCATGACCTGAGCCTAATTCAAGAGTCGGTCGCTTAATCGACTGAGCCCCCCAGGCGCCCCTATTTGTATATACTTTGTTGATTTAAAAAATTGGATTTTTAAAAAATTTTGGAACTCTTTCTTTTTGAAAATGTTGTATTAGGCTCTCTCCTCTAAATGTTGATGTAATTGTAAATGGGTGCTGTTCCTCAATCTCTTATCAGATATTCTCTAAACCTTCTGCTGTTTGTCTTACAGTTTTCTGGTGATGACATGGCATCCGCCAGCTCCAGCCGGGCAGGAGTGGCCCTGCCTTTTGAGAAATCTCAGCTTACTTTGAAAGGTGAGTGGCACCATGTGAAATGTTTACCATTCCAGGTCCAGCCCAATCTATGGGGAAGAGGTAGAATTATACCACACCTTGGTTTGAGAGCCAAATATTGTGAAATAGCTTAAGGGTGTAACTATTCATTCCCATAGGGTTACCGTGTAGCTGGAATTCTTTTTTCTTTTCTTCTTTTTTTTTTTTTTAAGATTTTATTTATTTATTTGACAGAGAGTGAGAGTACAAGCAGGGGGGAACAGCAGGGGGAGCACGGCAGGGAGAGGGAGAAGCAGGCTCCCTGCTGAGCAGAGAGCCTGACATGGGTCTCCATCCCTGGACCTTGGGATCACTACCTGAGCCGAAGGCAGATGCTTAACTGACTGAACCACCCAGGCGCCCCATCTTTTTTTATTTTTAATATTTTATTTTTAAGTAAAATTTACACCCAGTGTGGGGCTCACACTCACAATCCGGGATCAAGAGTCGCATGCTCCACTGACTGAGCCAGCCAGGTGCCCGTATAGCTGAAATTCTTTTTTTTTTTTTAAAGATTTTATTTATTTATTTGAGACAGAGAGAGATTGAGAGCGAGAGCACAAGGGGAGGGTGGGGAGGGGCAGAGGGAGAGTAAGAAGCAGACTCCCTGCTGAGCAGGGAATCGACATGGGCCTCCGTCCCAGAGTCCCAGATCGTGACCTGAGCCAAAGGCAGATGCTTAACCGACTGAGCCACTCAGGCTCCCCTATAGTTGGAATTCTTAAAAAAGAAGGATAAAAGGAACTTTTGGCAAAAATTGTTGAAAATGGTGATTCCTTCATGCCCCAGGGCCCTTTTCTGTTTATCCTCATTCCCTAGGTGATCTCATCCAACCTCATGACTTTATTTATTTATTTTTAAAGATTTATTTTTTTTATTTGAGAAAACGCACGAGAGCACTTGCCCAAGGACACAGTGGAGAGAGGAAGAGGGAGAGAGAAACTTTAGCAGACTCCGTTCTGAGTGCAGAGCCTGATATGTGGGGCTCGATCTCATGATTCTGAGATCAGGCCCTGGGCCGAAACAAGAGTCGGTCACTTAACCAACTGCACCACCCAGGCGCCCCCCAACCTTATGGCTTTAGATGCCGCCAATAATAAGATCACTGCCAAAATCATGTCTCTAGCCTAGGCCTTTCCCTTGATTGGTTTTTAGATTTTGTATCTCTAGTAGCCCACTTGTCATTCCACTTGAATGTTTAGTAACCATCGAAGCTCCCGGTTTTCCTTTATCGTATCCTATATTTAGCCAATCTGTCCTCAGAATGTATTCATCGTTCAGCCTCTTTGCACCACCCCCACTGTCCCACAGGCTGCCATCATCTCCACCCTAGATTAAGGCAGTAGCCTCCTAACCTGCCTCCCTGCTTCTGTTATACTTCATTCTTTTGGTCACGTAGCAGGTGCGTCAAGGGCTCTCCATCTCAGCCAGTAAAAGCTGAAGGTCCCACACGATATGACCCCACCTACCACTCCCATTTCTCATCTCGTGTTATTCTCATCTCCTACACTCTGCTGTGGCCATATGGGCCTCTTTGCTATTCATTGAATATCCCAAACACACTCCCATCTCTGAGCCTTTGCACTTGCTGTTACCTTTGAGTGAAATGCTTTGGGGCATTTGGGGCATACCTCATTTGCTTCCTTACTTTCTTTAGGTCTTTGCTCAAATGTCACCCTCTTCGACAAGGCCTTCCTGATTCTCCCATCTGCAGCCCCCCCGCAATTCCTCATGTCTATCCCTTTCACTACTTAATATTTTTTTCTTAGCCTTGTCACTGGTTAACACAGTACATGTTTTTTAAAAAGATTTTATTTATTTATTTGAGAGAGAGAGAGAGAGAGCAAGTGCGTGTGCACAAGTGGGGGGAAGAGCAGAGGGGGAGGGAGACGGACAAGCAGGCTGCGCTGAGTGTGGAGCCCAACTTGAGGCTCAACCCCATGACCCTGAGAGTGTGACCTGAGATGAAAATCAAGAGGTGGGCACTCAACTGACTGAATCTCCCAGGTGCCCCAACACAGTACAGATTTTTTGTATTCCCTTTATTGACTGTCTCCTTCAATAGAAGGTAAACACAAAAATAGGGATTTTTGTCTATTTTGGTTAGTTTTGATACCCCAGTGACATAGAACAGTGTTGGACACTTAGTGGGCTGTCAACGAATATTGCTCAAATGACAGAAGGTTGCTTTGGTAGCCTTCGCTGTGCAGAAGAGTTGTGGGACTGAGAGATGCCTGGTGGCCCGGGAACAGCGCTCAGTATCAGAGCTCAGGCCTCTCTCAGGCATGGTCATTTGCAGGCAAAATTGTCTTGTCCTTTTTTAAAATTATTATTTCTGAAGTGTAAATGTTATTCATTTCTTTAATCTGTTTTAAAATTGTTTCCTTTCCTCCACTCCTCAGTGCCCCTGCCTGGAGGAAACTAATATTACCAGTTTCTTGTGTGTCCCTTCCAAGATACATGAAAGGGGATATGGTTTTGTAATCTTGAGAGCCAGGTTGCCTTCCTTGGAATGAATACTCTTCTAGCAGTGCATGAGAGTGCCTGTTTCCCCACATCTTTACCGACACAATGTGCTGTCAGACTTTTTTTTTTTTATCTTTGCCAGTCTGATTGGTAAAAATAACTTTTCTTTCTTTCTTTCTTTCTTTCTTTCTTTCTTTCTTTCTTTCTTTCTTTCCTTTCTTTCTTTTTTTTTTTAAAGATTTTATTTATTTATTTGAAAGAGTGAGGGGGGAGGGGGAGGGACAGAGGGAGAAGCAGACTCCCCGCAGAGTAGGGAGCCCATTGCGGGACTCAATCCCAGGACTCCGGGATCATGACCAGAGCTGAAGGCAGACACTTAACTGACTGAGCCATCCAGGTGCCCCAAAATAACTGTTTTCTCAGCAGAGTTTTATTTTACATTTCTTTAATCATAAATGATGTTTAACATCTTATCCTGTGTTTAAGGGAAATTTGGATTTCCTATTCTGTAGATTGTGTGTTCATATTCTCTGCCTGTTTCTTATTTACTTACTGATTTAAAAAAAATAGTCTTGATACATTTTAATCATTTTTGTTGCTGTCTCATGGCTGCTCTAGCCCTCTTGAGGAGGGAGAAACATTAGAGTGAACTCGATAGGGTTTTGAACTTGGAACTTTAGCTTTTACTACCTGGTCTAATAATTAGCAAGTTTAGGTTAAAACAGAAGCCTGTTCATAGAACCTGGTGACATAATGAAGTCCCTGTTTTGGGGCCATTTATTCAGGAACACATTTGACTTGTAAAGATTTCTCAGTGTGAAATTTTACTAGTATGGAACGAGCTAACTTGATAATACAGGTGCATCTGACTACATATGCATTTAACCTCTAGGCATTCTGTAATACCATTGAGGAAAATGATGGGGAGAAAGAGAAAAAGAGAAATAACAAAATAGATGGTGTGGCTGGTTCCTCCTCCTGTGTATTTCATCAAGAGAGCCTATAGTGTAATTTAGGAGAGGTGACTATATTGTTACCTCTCTTTCCCTCAGTTCCCTTATGCTTCTCTATAATGCTGTCCTAGAGTTTTAAAATACACTTAAAATACAGCAAGGCCTTTAACATAAGTGAGCTATTTTATCTGATATTTAACTCAAGAAGCACTGAGAAACTGAACACTGAAAACCAGCAGAACAAAGCAAAATCTGGCTGGTGGGAATCTATTGAAAGACAATATATCAGACTCTATTCTGAGCTTCCTAAGAGCTTTTCATGGATATAATTTTGACCATGTGTCATTTTTTTTTTTTTTGCCTTATTTGTTAACTCTCAAAGCTAAATTCTATGTGAAGATGTGAAATTGGAATTTATATTTCATCAAAGAGTAAATAAACTTTGCAGATAAATCTGGTAGGATGTTGAGGCCTTTATTTTGGCTTGTGTTTTAAGAACAAGAAACTTTCAAAATATCATCCCACTGACTAACTGTAAGTTATGAAGGGGAAAATATATCTTGAGAGTGGAGTGACCTGACAGACCCCACATTAACCAGGGAATCAAACAGCACCCATAATAGGAGGACAACCTAGTGTGTGTAGTAGGACGCTTACAACGTAACCTATGTAGTATTCTTGAGGAAAATGTTCACTGTGAATCTCATCATGAGGAAAACAGTCAGAAAAACACGGCATTTGGTGCATTATATGAGACAGCTGGTGGAAGTCTTTAAAAATCATTGTCAGGGAAAAAGAAGGGAGAACATTCTAGATTATAAAAGATTAAGGAACGAGCAACCAAATGCAATTTGCTCATGCTGTTGGGATCCTGGATTGGGGGGAAATAGCTCTAACAAGTGTGTTTGGAATAATTGGGGAAATTTGGATATGTAATGAATATCAAATGATGGAGTAACTAAATTTTTTTCAAGTATAATAACCGTGGTGTGGTTAGGTGGGAAAATGTCTGTCTTTTTTTTTTTTTTTCCCAAGCTAGCATGGAGCCCAATTCAGAACTTGAGCTCACGACCCTGAGATCAAAACCTGAGCTGAGATCAAGAGTTGAAGTTGAACCCATTGAGCCACCCAGGCTCCTGCTCTTCTTTCTTCCCTTTTTTTTTTTTTTTAAAGGAAGTTCTATGCCCATTATGGGGCTCCAACTCACAGCCCTGAGATCAAGAGTTGCATACTCTACCAACTGAACCAGCCAGGCGCCCCTCCATATTTTGTTTTTTTAATGGAAGTATAATTAACATACAGTGTTATATTAGTTTCAAGCGTACAATGTTTAGAACATCCTTATTCTTTTTTTTTTTTTTAATATTTATTTATTTATTTGAGAGAGAGAGAGTCCAAGCAGGGGGAGCAGTGGAGAGAGGGAGAAGCAGGCTCCTGCTGAGCAGAGAGCCCCACATGGGGCTTGACATGGGGCTCGATCCCAGGACTCTGGGATCATGACCTGAGCCAAAGGCAGACACTTAGCCGACTGAGCCACCCAGGTGCCCCTAGATGTTCTTATTCTTAAGAGTTGTATTCTGGAAGTCTTTAGGGTTAATCAGCCATGATGTCTACAACTTTCAAATGGATTATAAAAAAAAAGTTTGTGGGTATGTGCATAGTTATGCACATACATAGACATAGATATCATATATCTGTATCCTGTGCTATCCAATACGATAGCCACTATAGCCACACAGAACTATTTATGTTAAGATTAAAATTAAATTTAAAATTTAAATCCTCAGTCATACTAGCTATATTCTTGCTCAGTAGCTGCATGTATCTCATGGCAATGCATTGGACTGTGTTGGCATAGATGTTTTCCTTATCACTTAAGTTCTCTTGAATAGCAATGATACAGGCACAGACATAGAGAAAAAAAAAAAAAACAAAAATATGTGGTGGGGCACCTAGCTGTCTCAGTTAGTAGAGCACATGACTCTTGATCTTGGGGTTCTGAGTTTAAGCCTGCTGATGCAGGGCTCAATTCCAGAACCCTGGATCGTGACCTGAGCTGAAGGCAGATGCTTAACCTACTGAGCTACCCAAGTGTCCCGAAAAAAGGCATTTTAAAAAAGAAAGTGTGGCAAAATGGTAGTTGCTGCAGAGTATACACAATTACTTATTGTCCTATTCTTTAACCTTTTCTGTAGATTGGAAACTTCAAAATAAAACCACCAACTGCAATATGTAATCCTAGATTGGGTCCTGGACCAAAAAAAAACGTTTCTTTTCTCTTTTGCTATAATGGACATTGATAGGACATTTAACAAAATTTAAGTGAGATCTGTACATAAGATCATAGTTTTAAATGTTAAATTTCTCCATGTTGATAATTATACTATGGTATTATCAGAAAATGTCTTTGTTCTTAGAAATATACACTGAAGTATTTAGAAGAAGAGGGGCACTGCATCTAAAACTCACTCTCAAAGTTTCAGGAACAGATGTGTATGTGTATGAGAGAGAATTAGGGAAGAGAAAGAGAATAATAAAGCAAATAAAGTAACAAGTTAATATTTGGTGACTCTTAGGTGACAGGTGACCCTTAGGAATTCTTTGTATTTTTGTTGGAACTTTTCTAAACATCTGAAATTATGTCAAAATAAAAAAGAAAGTAAAAATACCAAAAAAAACCCCACCCCCCGAAACAAAAAATAAACCCTCAAACAAGAAAAACCTAGGGAAAAGCTAGAGAGACAGAAATGGAGACATTATAACAGAGTTCCGAGAATTGGCCTGGGAGCTCCCTGATTTTGGATATGTTATTTCACCTCCCTGTACCTTACTTAATTGGCCCAACTATTAAATGAAGGGTTTGAACTTGCTGATTTCTTTTTTTTTTAAATTTAAATGCAATTAATTAACATATAGTGTATTATTAGTTTCAGAGGTAGAGTTCAGTGATTCATCAGTCTTATATAATACCCAGTGCTCATCACATCACGCGCCCTCCTTATGAACTTGTTGATTTCAAAGAAACTGTCTAGCTCAAAATGATAGGACTATAATTATAACTAGTCCTCCCTCCTTCTCCCTTTTTATAAGGCTCTGTGTGCAGAGCTACTCTCGCACCACCAGGTGGCCTCAGTTAACCTTGGTCTATGTGGAAAGTATTTTAGTTTTCTGCTCTGGACCACATTTACCATCACCACAACCTATTTCTCCTGGTACTGTCCCCTATTGCTTCTGAATCTTAGCCACAACTTTTGCTGTTGTTGTTCTTTGGCATGCTCTCTACTGTTCTTTTGGGCCAGGAAAAGACTTGATAAAAGTCTAAGGTATTGCTAAAAGAATCCAGAGGTAGGTTTGTCCTTTGTCAAGTTGTGGACCCTTATAGGATTCTCACCTCAGAAGGGTCTGGGAGGGAGAGGTTTACTAAACCTGTCAGAGAGGAGCTCGGGGTTGCTTCATGGTTAAGAAATGCATCATATGCTCTGATCTGGGGCATGGGATGGAGGACAGCTTAGGTGTGTTCCATCCCAGTGACCTGGAGTTTCCACCATGGCTAATATATGCTCTAAGGGATGCTTGCATACCTGTTCAGCTTGGCTTCCTGGTACCAAATAAACATCAGAAATGCTGCCACATGAAGGATACAAATAGAACAGGAAATGCAGATGGCTAACAAGCACATGGAAAAGATTCACCCTCACTAGTAATTGAGGAACAGCAATAGTACAAATAAGCAAAATCTGGTAATGACATACAGCATGGTGGGGAGTCAGGTTGCCTGGGTGCACATCCTGGTTTGAAGCTCCCTAGCTCTGTCACCTGGGGCAATGACTTAACTTCCCCAAGCCTGCTTCCTCTTGGGTGACATGGAGGTGATGATACATTCCCTGCCTCATGGGTTTAAGGATTCATTGAGATGATGTGTGCATAGCCTAGTGTCTGTCATAAGTGCTCATTAAATCTTATCTAATTTATATGATCTTTTTTGTACCTCTCTGATTTGCAAATAGTGAAAAAACATAATACTCAGTGTGATGGTGGTGAAATGGATATATTGGCATCTACATGGGTTTATCCTTTTTGCAAAGGAATTAAGAAGAATTTGAAGAAAAACTATTCATATCATTTGGAGGAATACTGAGAAATGCATGCAAATATATACATTCATGATGATTTTCCCAGAGTGAAAAATTGGAAGCAATCTATTAAGCACTGAAAGAATAGTTAACTAAATTATGGCATGTCTATGCAATTGGCTCATATTGCAGCCATTTAGAATTGATTTTGGAGGGAGAAGAATTCTTAAAGAATTGGGGGCATAAGAGATAAGTCTGGAAAGTCTGGATTTGCCAACATCTTAATGATAATTATCCCAGTATTTTCAGGTTAGGAGTGCTTTTTTTCTTATGTTTCGTATTTTAAAAATATCCTCACATTTTTTAAAAAATTATTTTTTTTAGGATAAGAAAAAATCCAAAACATGTTTTTTTAAAAGAAACAACAAAAAAGAACGAGAACATCTGCCACAGGAGGGCAGCTGGGAGCCCTCTGACTCATCTTTGACTTTTCTTTCTTTCCCGTCCAGTGGTGTCAGCAAAGCCCAAGGTGCATAATCGTCAACCTCGAATTAACTCATTTGTGGAGGTGGCAGTGGATGGACTCCCCAGTGAGACCAAGAAGACGGGGAAGCGAATTGGGAGCTCCGAGCTTCTCTGGAATGAGATCATCATTTTGTAAGAGAAAGTCCCTTCTCTTTGCAGCAACGTGAGGGAGAGAGAGAAGGTGCTCCAAGCGGGTTGTGGGAGATCCAGCTTTCCTGTGACACCTCTCACTCCTCTGCCTTTGGTACCCAAGGCACCTCTCGCCAGGTGTTTCTACATCATTGAGCTCACAGAGTGTTCATTATTAGCTAGATGGTCACAGGATCAGCTTTGTGGGGGAAAGAGTACACATGTGAGTGTCTTTCTGTTTGAGGTTTCCCCCCTCCCTCCAAGATGTCAGCTGTAAGTTTATCTGTTTTCTTCTTAGTTGTAGGAGGGACCAATATGCTCGGTTGTGATGAATTAAGTTTTTGTTTTCCAGGAATGTCACGGCCCAGAGTCATTTAGATTTGAAGGTCTGGAGCTGCCATACTTTGAGAAATGAACTGCTAGGCACTGCCTCGGTCAACCTCTCCAATGTGCTGAAGAACAATGGGGGCAAAAGTACGTATGATGAAGGGGTGGCTGACGTGATTCACTTGTGGGGGTGGGGAGAAGAGTTCGAAGGCTTGGATTTCTCTCACACGCCACAGATAGACCTGGTGATGCAGTTTCCTCCAGGACCAGGGGCTGCAGTGACTGTTCCCTGTGGATCCCGTTGTGGAGTTTTAGGAAGGCGAGAGCTCCTCTCTGCCTCCACTGAGGGATTCAGCCTCCTTTGTCCCCGGGCTCTCCTGGTGGGATGCAGTGATGTGTCCCCTTGATCCTTTTTGGAGGTTGAATGTTCTCCCTCTGCTCCTCTTTTCCCGATTTGGGAGACATGTGACATGTTGAATCAAACTGCCTCCAGCCTAAATCATTGCTCGCCTAATCTGAGTCCTTGAGCAGAACAAAGAAGCTGCGTGTGTTTATGTGTTCGTGTGTGTGAGTGGGGGGTGGTGGTGTTACAAATAGTGCCTTGTGCTTAGTAGGCACTCAGTAAACGTTTATTGAATGTTGGAATGTGATGGAAGCTCTGTTTTAATTCTTCAGGGTGCCTCTGCTGCATGGAAATCTAAATCCTAACGTCTATTTATTCCTGCTTGTGGTCAGTGGCATAACCCATTGCTGTGGTTTCTGGACCCTCCCTCATAAAGCCTCTATTGAGAGCAGTACCATATGTGGTGAGGGAATGCCACGGAAAGAAAGGCTCCTTTTTCTCTTGATGTCTGCTGTCTAGAAAATATTTTCTGAAAGTAGATTTAGCTTAAGAGCGATGTGGGGGTGGGGAGTGTTGAGTCCCCGGGAGAGCACTGCGTTGACTCAAGAGTCTTTTCTTTCTGAGCCTGTCGCTTCTGACAGGCCACTCAAGTGGTGTTGGAGGCTCCTCTGGTCTTTCCCTTTCTGCTGGGCACACACAGATATGGTGAACCCACTCCAGCTTCAGGAATTGGCCTCTCTCTTAATTCTGCAGGGAATTCCCTGATGGTTTATCTTCTGATTTGGTCTTTGTTTTCCCAAACTCTAGCATGCCTTTTATAATTTGATTATCAAGGAGGATTACATTTATTAGGTCATTTGGAAATATACTTGTGGACATTCTCATATTAGGATCAGCCACCAATATGACTGTTCTTTTTTTTTTTCCTTCTTCATTTGCTCTGTCAACATACTTTTGCTTTTGATTATAAAAGTTCTTGTAGAAAAACTGGAAATTACACAAAAGCATACAGACACACAAAGAAAATAAAATTCTCCTGTGAGCCACAGTACTTAGTGATAATTACTAACATTTTGATATACATTTTTCTGAGCCTTTTTTTTCCTGTGTGCAAATATAAATATTTAAGACATCAATGAAGCAAAATTGAAACCTACGTAAACATATTACCTTGCAATATGCCTTTTTCTCTTTAAAATGTATTAATATATCTTTTTTTTTTTAAGTCATCTCTACATGGGGATTTTGGGGCTCAATATATCTTTATTTACATAATTATTTCTAATTGTGATACAATGCACTTAGCATAAAATTTACCATCTTAGCCATTTTTAAATGTATAGTATAATGGCAATTAAGTACATACACATTATGCAACTGTCACTACCATCCGTCTCCAGAATTTCAAACTCAAACTCTGTTCCCATCCAAAACTCATTCACTCTCTTCCCTCCACCTCCCACCATTGTACTTTCTGTCTCTATACATCTGAGTAGGTACCTCGTTTAGGTACATACAGTATTTGCCCTTTAAAAAAAAAAGTTTTATTTATTTGTTTATTTAGAGAGCAAGTGGGAGGGGGCAAAGGGAGAGGGAGAGACAATCTTAAGCAGACTCCATGCTGAGTGTGGAGCCTGACTTGGGGCTTGATCTCACACCCCTGAGATCACAGCCTGAGCTGAAACCAAGAGTCGGACACTTAGCTGACTGTGCCAGTCAGGCACCCCCCTCGATATATTGAAATAGCCGTAATTATTCTTCCAAAGTATAGTTTTTGATGACTGCCTGGTAGTAGTCTTTCAGGAGGTTGTGTGACGGACACTGGGGTTGTTTTCGGTATTTTAATAGTCACAAATAATGCTGTGGTAAACTTATATGTTAATAAATCTTTGTGCCCATTTTGATAATTGTGATAAGTTATTGAAGATGGGTTTGCTGGGTTTAAGAATTTTTCACATATTTGTCTGGGGCGCCTGGGTGGCACAGCGGTTAAGCGTCTGCCTTCGGCTCAGGGCGTGATCCTGGCGTTATGGGATCGAGCCCCACATCAGGCTCCTCCGCTATGAGCCTGCTTCTTCCTCTCCCACTCCCCCTGCTTTTGTTCCCTCTCTCGCTGGCTGTCTCTATCTCTGTCGAATAAATAAATCTTTAAAAAAAAAAAAAGAATTTTTCACATATTTGTGACATTGGACACATATTGCAAGATTACTCTCCAGAAAAGTTTTGCCAGTTTACCCTTGCATCAGCAGTGGTCAAGACTGCTGGTTTCTCTTGCATGTTAGCCTTTATTGGATTTATTTGTTAAAAAAAAAAAAAAAAAAAAATTTTTTTTTTTTTTGCCTATTTGATAATTAACATTATGCCAGATTTGCTTCATCTAATTTTTTTTTTTTTTTGGTTGTAGTATTTCAAAGTAAATTATAGGTGTTTCAGTATTATATATTAGATTCTTCAATGTGTGTCTTATAAAAAAAGGATTTAAATAAAAAACCTTAATTTTGTTACATAAATTAACGCATTTATTATAGGCTAGTAATGTTTCAGATGGTGGAGATTCTACTGGTCTCTCAAGTCCTTCAAGGTTCTGATGGCCGCTGACTTTACTGTAGATCTGAGCCCCACAAGCCACTGTTTTCATGCAGGAACACAATGCCACATCCCCATAGCTCATCTTTTCATCTTGGTTGTGCCACAGAAAGGGCAAGTGTGCTTGGCATGCTGGCTTATTTCAGTCTTTTTCACTATTTTCCTTGTGAGAGGCGCCATAATGGGTCTTATATGTACCAATGATTCTGACCTTCTTGGTGCGTTTAGCCATGTCACCACAGACTAGGTCTGAGCTCAAAGAGGAAGCAAAAATGATATTTTCTTATATAATGACTATACCATTATCACACCTAGCAATATTAACATGAATTCCTTATTATCACCTAATATCCAGTTCCTATTCAATTTCACCATTGTCTCAAAGTGTTTTCAAGTTGGTTTGCTTGGACCTGAATTCAGACAAGGTCTGCTCATTGAATTTGGTCGTTATGTCTCTGAAGTTACCCCAGCTTCACTCTGCCTTTTGATACTATGATTTATTGAAGGAGATTGAATGTTTTCAGAGTGCGTTTATTGCCTTATTAATGTCCTTTGCTCATTTTTATATCAAAGTGGGCGTTTTTCTCTTTCAGTTTTGAAAGAGTTCTTCATATGTTAAGAACATTTCCCTTTGTCTTATAATTTGTAAGTATTTTTCCAGTTTTTCATTTGCATCTTAATTTTGTAGGGTTTTTTTTCTATTTTTCAAGCAGATGTTTTAAACTTGCAGTTGACTGTCACTCTTTGTAGCCTTTTCCTTTATGGAAAGGCTTTCTCCATCCTGAGTTCAGGTAAATAGTCACCTCTAGTTTTTCCTAGTACATTGTGATTTTATTTTTTCACATTAAATTTTTTTTTAGGTTATCTATCTATCTATCTATCTATCTATCTATCTATCTATCTATTTATCTATCTATCTATCTGAAAGAGAGAGAGAGAGAGTGTGTGTGCAAGAGAGCAAGCCCAAGCAGGGGGAAGGAGCAGAGGGAGAGGGAGAAGCAGGCTCCCTGCAGAGCAGGGACACTGATGCTGGGCTTGATCCCTCATGACCTGAGCCAAAGGCAGATGCTTAACCAACTGAGCCACCAAGGCACTCCTGCATTTAATTCTTTAAGTGAGCTTATTTTTGTGTATAGGGTGAGTAGGGATCTAATTTAATTTTTCCCGAGTAGTTCACTGGTTGCTTTAGCATTACTCACTGATTAATCCATCTGTAATTATCTGTGATCATCATCCCTGATGAGTTGTTACCTTCAGCCTATATTAGAAAAAAAACCCCATATATATATATATATATATATATCACACACACACACATATATACTTGGGCCTCTGTGGGGAAATTTCCATTTCATCTGTTGTTTTATGAGACTTTTAAATTACTGTGTCTTAGCTGTTGTAACATTACTATGTTTTAATATCTGACTGAGCGTCTCTGCTTTTCAAAATCTTCCTCTTTTCTTTGCATATATGACTACAACACCTGACTTTAAATTATTTTCTCCTCTTCTTCCTCTCTTGCCCCCAGTTCACTTAAGATTTTATGGAAATTCTATCCTGTGTAAGTTCCTTTATGGAGAATGTCTATACTAATTCTTCCTACCTGGGAACATGGAGTATCTCTAAATTCACTCAAATCATTTTGAAGTTATCTTTAGATAGACTGTCTTAAATTGTAAAAATATTTTTAATGTTATTTTTAGTGGAATTTTTTCCTATTTTCCTAATTTAGTGTTGTTGGTATACGACTGTTAGTTTCTGCATTTTTTTTTTAATCAGTTGGTTGTTGAATTCTTAGTTTATGTTTTCAAGATTCTTTTGGGTTTTCTTGGTAGACATTTATGTGGTTTCCAAGGTTGATAATTTTGCTCAAATTAGGAGATAATTACACTTCTTTTCCTTGTTAGTTGCTTTGCATACAACTTCCTGTTTTAGTGGTGATGGAGTGGGCATCCCACCCTGTCTGGTAACCATGCTCCAAATGACTCTTTGCTGGGTGTAAATTGGGTGTTAGTAACCTCTTCTTGTCCTCCCCTGCTTGGTTTATTAATTTTTTTTTAAAGATTTTTTAAATTTCTTTATTTGACAGAGATAGAGACAGCCAGCGAGAGAGGGAACACAAGCAGGGGGAGTGGGAGAGGAGGAAGCAGGCTCATAGAGGAAGAGCCTGATGTGGGGCTCGATCCCATAACGCTGGGATCACGCCCTGAGCCGAAGGCAGACGCTTAACCGCTGTGCCGCCCAGGCACCCCTCCCCTGCTTGGTTTATTAATCACTGATTCTTTTTTTTGATCAGGAAGGGTGTTGAATTTTTGTCAAATATCTTTTATGTAGCTATGGGGGTGGAGTCTGGGAGGTGCAGTTGGTTGAGCCTCGGACTCTTGGTGTCTGCTCAGGTTGTGATCTCAGGGCTGTGAGATAGGGCTCAGGGCTCTGGGCTCAGCATGGAGTCCACTTCAGATTCTCTCTCCCTCTCCCTCACCCCCTCCCACTCATGCTCTCTCTCTCTCTCTCTAAAATAAATAAATAAATAAATCTTTTTTTTTTTTAAAAAAAGGTAACTATTGGAATAATTAAATGATTTTTCTTCTTTCTATTTCTTATATTGGTTGCCTAAAAGTGACAATCTTTAAATCTCTAGAATATACCCAGTTGCTCATGTTGGATTATTCCTTGAAAATTTTGTTAGAGTTGCTTGTTAATATTTTATTTGGGGATTTTCCATCTGTATTCATAAGTGGCATTTGTCTGTAGTTTTGTACTATTTTTGTCAGCTTTGGAATTGAGGCTTAGCTAATTTTATAAAGTAAATTGAAGCTCTTTCCCACTTTGGGAACAGACTCTATAACATGGGAATTATCTGTTCCATGAGTGCAGGAAAGAGCTCACCCGTAAAACCAGCTGGGTCTGGCTGCTTTCTCTGAAATAATTCTTTGATGACTTTTTCAGTTTTTTACCCCATAATGATTGGTTTGTTCAGCTTTTCTGATTCATCTTGCATCGGTTTTGTTAATTCAGATTTTCTGAGAAAAATTGTTTCATGAGATTTTTCAAATTTATTAGTATAAAGATTTTAAATCGTATTCTCATTTAAAAAATGTTCTTAATTTTTCCCACTTAAAATTTTTGGTATTCCCAATTTTTTTCTTGACTAGTGTAAGCATTTTTTTTTTAACTTTTGCTCTTTATTTTTCACAAGACTACTTGGATTTATCAATTATACCATATTTTCTAGTATTTCCATTTTTAACTTTAACTTTTTTAACTATTTGCCCTAGATCTGTTTTTTTTTTAATCCAGTCAGTTAGTTGGTCATTTATAGCTTTTTGAGTTGAAAGCTTATAGTGCATTTATTTTTGTCTTATTTAATGATGAAAACATTCATGCTTTAAACTTGGCTTTGATTTTTTTTTTCCCCTGGGTATTCACATTTTTTTCTTTCAAAGAAAAGTACACAAACCTTAAGTGATATAGTTCAATGAATGTTTACATATGTTCACATCTGTGTAATCACTATTCAGATCAAGATATAGAACATTTCTAGGCTCCCAGAAGATTCCCACATCCCTGTTAGTCAATATCCTTCTGCCCACCCTGAGATAACCACTATTCTGACTTTGATCACTATTGGTTAGTTTTGCCTATTCTTGAATTTTTATCAGTGAAATCATACAGTGCATTTTCTTGTCCTGGCTCATCATTGTATCTGTGAGAGTCTCCCATGCTTTTGCATGTAATACTGATTTGTTTTTTATAGTGCTGAAGGTTCCTATAATAGGACTATACCACAGTTTATTGTTTAATCTCCTGTTGGTGGACATTGGGGCTGTTTTCCAGTTTGGGGCCGTCATGAGCAAAGTTGCTTTGCATATTCTTATACATGTATTTTGGAAGACATATACATATATTTCTATTGAGTATACACACACACACACACACACACACACACACACACACACACATATCTAGGGCCCTCAGTTCACAGAGTGGATGTATGTTTAGCTTCGGTAGATCCTGTCCAACAGTTTTCTAGTGGCAAATCCATACCTGTTGCTGTGTTCTGCTCCTTGTTTGTAATTGCCGTTGCGGTTTTTCTCTTTGAGCCCGGAGTGATTCAGAAGGATGTCTTCTCTGTTTCCCGGGGCTTTTGTTGTGTGTGACAGTCGCTGCAACTCCTTCCGCTCTGGCCAGCACCAGACTTAGCATTTTGAGTGTGTCGCTGGGTGGAGGAGTGAGGCATATCAGATCCAAATCTGATGGAAAATGTGGGTTGTAGTAGGGCATTGGGCTGTTTTTCCGTAGAAAAAGAAATCTAGGATGACAATGGCATAGGCAAGATACATAACATTCGAGCCGTGTTTTGGAAAGCCTTGTATTTAGAGCAAGGCTGTTTCTGGTGGTTACAGATCTTTTGCATAGAGAAGTGGTTAAGAACATGTAGATTCCAGAGTCTGACTACCTGGGTTTGAATACTGATTCCACCAGCTTTGTGATGTCGGACAAATCAGTTCACTTCCCTGTGCCTCTCCTTCCTGATCTGTAAAACGTTATTTGAAGATTAAATAAGCTAAATATAGTGCCTGACACATGTGAGTACAACACAAGTAGTAGCAGCGGTAGCATTAATGGTGATTCTGCCTTCTTGATTCTTTCCTTCCCAGAGCTGGAGAGTTTCAGATCCTCGAGATGGTGGCAGAGACCCTGTTTCTGGATGTAGGACCTCCTTGCCTAAATGGGAGGCAGCCCCGAGGTGGTTCCAAGGGAGAGTTCTAAGCCCGGACAAATGCAAAGGCTTGCAGGGTGCAGAGTGGAGAGGCTGTCATTAACATGAGCTATTTCAGCTCCAGGGTCTTGGCACCTGCATTCCTTGGGGAGCTGCTAAGCTGGGAATGTGTCCAGAGTGGTGTGTTAAGTATGAATATGGTTACGTAGGCTAGTAGGTCACAGATGTTAGGTGACTCCTTTCACTGTGTCCTGGTCTTCCCGAAACAGCTTTTCCTGGGAAAAGGCCCGACGGGTAGCGCCTGTCCTGCCCGGTGTTTTTCTGAGCCACGCGACACAATTCCTTCCTTCATTCGCTGCCTTGTTGTCTCCTGGGTGGACTTGAAAGTTGGCTGGGAAACTCAGCTGGTGTGTTATGCCTCCCTCTGGCAGAAGGATGCAATGATGGAGAGCTTTGCTCGAGTCCTGCAGTGGCGTGAGGGTCAGCCTTGGCCGACTTTCTGCAGGGGCATTGACCTGGCTGTGGCTGCAAGAAGTACTTGACTCAAAGGACTGGTTTGGCTCTTAAGGATGGTTCTAATCTTCTCTGTATGGAAGCCAGATGTTGGGGTTGAATATTGATTTTTAAAAACCTTTTTATTAGGGGCGTTTTCAAGCAGAATGCGCATTACCCAGCTTCAGTAGTTATTAGCATATGTTTCATCGGTATCCGCCCACTGGATGATCTTGATTTCTTTCTAAATTGGTAGCAGGGAGGATGTAAGACTGGATTGATTTTCTCTTGTAGTTCCCTGCTCCTGCAGCTGTGGCCTCATTAACACTTCAGATCTTGGCATTCCCAGATTGTCCTCCATGCAAGGAGGGAGACATAGCTTGAAGTAGATTTAAAAAAAAAAAATTTCCCTATTTTAAAATAATTTCAAATTCAGAGACAAGTTACAAGGATGGAACAAGGAATTCCCCTATACCCTGCACCCAACTGTTAATATTTTGATACATTTGCTTTGATATTGTCTCCGTCTATACATACAGTTGTAATCATTTTCTGATTCATTATAAATTACCAACCTTGTGCTTATTTTTTGAATGCTCAATACATGTTATTTATTATTTTGCCACAATATTATATTGCTATTATTATATTACATGCATATATCCTTCTTTTTAAAAAATTTATTTTATTTGAATTCAATTAATTAACATACGGTATACTATTAGTTTCAGAGGTAGAGTTCAGTGATGCATCAGTTGCACAGAACACCCAGTGCTCGTTACATCACATGTCCTTCTTAATGCCCATCACCCAGTTACCCCATCTCTCACCCCCCTCCCCCCTCCCCTCCAGCAACCCTCAGTTTGTTTCCTATAGTTAAGAGTCTCTTATGGTTTGTCTTCCTCTTGGATTTCATCTTATTTTATTTTTCCCTCCCTTCCCCTATGATCTTCTGTTTTGTTTCTTAAATTCCACATATGAGTGAAATCATGTGATAATTGTCTTTCTCTGATTGACCTATTTCGCTTAGCATAATACCCTCTAGTTCCATCTGTGTCATTGCAAATGGTAAGATTTCATTTATTTTTGGTGGCTGAGTAATATTCCTTTGTATGTATATACCACATCTTTATTCATTCATCTGTCGATGGACATCTGGGCTCTTTCCATAATTTGACTGTTGTGGACATTGCTGCTATAAACATTGGGGGAACCACGTACTTCTTTGTCCCTAATACTTAAGTGTCTATTTTTTAAGAAAAAGGATGTTTTCTGACCTAACCACTGTACAATTAAATCAAGAAATCTAACATTTTTATGGTATTGTTACCTAATTCATATTTTCTAATTGTGGCAAAAATGCACTTAAAGTGATTTTTCCTCATGATCCAGTCTCCCTGTGTGCAAAATTACACATTGCATTTGGTTGTCATGTCTCCTTAAGTCTGGGATTAGTTCCTCAGCCTGTTTTTGTCTTTCATGACACTGTCATTGTTGAGGAGTTCAGGCCAGTCTTTTTGTAGAATCCTCTCAGTTTGGCTCCGTCTGATTTTCCTCAGGATTAGATTCAGCGTATGTATTTTTGGCATGATATTGTGTCCTTCGCGGTGCAGATTATCAGGAGGCACATGACTCAGCGTGTTTCACTGTTAATGATGTTAACTTTGATCATTTGGTTAAAGTGGTGTCTGCCAGTTCTCCATGGTAAAATGACTATTTTCTTTTTATAACTGAAAAGTAATTTATGGGTAGGTATAATACTTTGTGATTATGTAAATATTTGTCCCTTGTCACACCTTCACCTACTTGTTTGTCATTCATTAATGGTTTTTTCTGAATCAGTTACTACTGTGATCGTTGCAAATTTTTTCCCCAGTTTTCTTATTCCCTGTGCATTTATTAGTTGCTGTACTATTGCGAGGAAGAATATCTCCTTTTCTTTTAGGCATGTAGGTTTGCGTCATCAGTCTCAACTCATGGATTCTTATTTCATTCAGTGGGTTATAATTTATTTCTCCCGTTATTTTGATGCTCACATTATCCCTGGGTTGGCCAGTGGGTGTCTCTTCAGACTTGCTCCTGTATCCTTGTGATATGTGCTCCATCATATATTATTTTCCAAATATGTTCCAATGTAGATAGAATTTACTATATGATAAAGGTTGCATTGAGAATCAGAAAAGGTGAACAAATGGCATTAGGGCCATCAACTAACCAAGTGGCTTTCCAAGTATGGTCCCCAGGCTAGCAACATGGGCATCACTTGGAAACATATTAGAAATGTAAATTTGGGGGTGCCTGGGTGGCTCAGTTAGTTAAGTGTTTACCTTCAGCTCAGGTCATGATCCCAGGGCCCTGGATTGACCCCTGCGTCAGGCTCCTTCCTTAGCAGGGAACCTGCTTCTCCCTCTCCCTCTGCCTGTCCACCGGCTTATGTTCTCTCTCTCAAATAAATAAATAAAATCTTAAAAAAAAAATGTAAATTCTGAGTCTGCATCCCAAACCTGCAGAATCAGAAATTCTGGGGGTGGAGCCCAGCAATATCTCTTAACAGATTTTCCAGGGAATTCTGATGTACACTCAAGTCTGAGAACCACAAAACTAACTGCATGGGAAAAAAAATAAAGCTAGATACCTTCCTTATACTGATACTTGTGATAGTTTTCTTCTTTTCTTTTCTTCTTTCTTTCTTTCTTTCTTTCTTTCTTTCTTTCTTTTCCTTCCTTCCTTCCTTCCTTCCTTCCTCTTCTTTCTTTTTTTTTTTTTTTTTTTAAAGATTTTTATTTTTTGGGCATCTGGGTGGGGTGGCTCAGTCGGTTAAGTATCTGCCTTTGGCTAAGGTCATGATCCTGTCAGGGACTCAATCCCAGTCCCCCCTCGGCTCCTTCCACAGCAGGGAGCCTGCTTCTCCCTCTCCCTCTGCCACTCTCCCTGGTTGTGCAGCTCTCTTTCTCTCTCTCTCAAATAAATAAATAAATCTTTAAAAAAAGATTTTTAATTTTAAGTAATCTCTATACCCAGTGTGGGGCTTGAACTTACAACCCCAAGATCAAGAGTCACATGCTGTACCAACTGAGCCAGCCAGGAGTCCTGTGACAGTTTTCTTTATTTAGTTTTTAAAATATTTAACCCTTTAATCAATCGAGAGTTTATTTTGATATATGATGTGAGATAGGGATCTAGTATTTTTTCCTAAGTGTTTTACACAGTCTCACTGTTTTCTTTGGAGGAAGTGTCAGCCTCAGGTTGGACATATCTCATCTCACTGCTCTTCTTCAAAACTTTCTTTGGCTCTTGAGCATTCATTTTTTTCTGACAGACTTTATACCTGTCAATACAGCTATCTAGCTCGCTCCCTGTGCACATGTATATACACAGATGTGTAAATATCTATTTCTGTGTCTATGTATTAAACACCATGAAATCATAATGAACCCTCCATTTCTAGTTCAGTCCCTCAGGGTTCTTCCTAACTTTCTTCCCATATGAGAGCTCTGGCTCTCAGTATCATGCATGTATTTACTCATTACCTCTCTTCTAGAAGGCACACAGGGTGTTTTGAGAATTGCTGTACCCACACCACTGTGAAAAGTGAAGTAGACTTTGAAAAGCCCCTTGCTTATGCTCTCTCCATTTTCTATGCATGTCTCTTTCCTTTCCCATGTATGTCAAAAAAAAAAAAAAGAAAAAGAAAAGAAAAGAAAGCAAACAGCTCCCTATTTATTTAAAAATCTTATAAGCAGAGGGTTGTTTTGGCCCTTTCCATTTTGAGAACAGATAGGCCAGTCATGAGGGGTGCACCACCTCTCTCACTCTTCCGTAAGGATGGAGTGTTCTGGTGGGTGGGCTCTGCATCTCAAGGAGGCATGCCTGACAGACAGTGCGTGCATTTATTTTAAAGTAAACACAGTGTTGTTTTTCCAATTTTTCAACTGAAAGATAAATAAAACTACTAATCCTTGGAGCTTGAATCAGAGGGAGAAGAGAGAAAATGAAAAAGAAATTGCTCTACAGTTAAAAACAATTTTACATTTATTTTTTAAATTAATTTATTTTTTTGGTTCCCAAGTTTTATTCGAGAACTCATACAAAATATTCCAGGTAAATGAGGCTTAATCCTCCTCTTCCTTGTTCTCCTCATCCTGGTTTATCTGGAAGTAACTGAGTTCATAACCCTTTGCTGTTAGCAGCTATGCGCAACCAATCATGTATATTATTCTTTTTCAAATATTTTTTGGTGAGATATTTCAAATACCTTTTGGAAAAAGGCACTGTAGAAGTTACAGTAATCTTGCTGTTGCTCTTCCTTTCAGTGGTTACAACCCTTCCACTGAGAATCCCAGCGCTTTGTCATTCACTTTGATTCTCTCTTAAAGAAAGTGCTCAAAATTGGCAGCATCCATGATTCCATCTTCTGTGTATGTATGTGTGTATGTACATACGTACTCTCTACACCCAACATGGGGCTCATACGGCCCCAAGATCAAGGGCTGCTTACTCTTCTGACTGAGCCAGCCAGGTGCCCCCATGATTCCATCTTCTATAGGATGGGTGCCTTCAAGGGTGAACTAAAGAACTTGCTTCTTTTTTGTGCCCCCCCCCCCAGCTTTATCACAGGGGCCATGGCAGCAGCTGAAGCAGAAAGACAAAAACAGTTTTACATTTAAATTTATAAAGTTGTTCACTACTTCTTAAACTTGAGGAGGAAGTGACAAGGGACAAAGGGAAATGCAGTATGTGACAGTCCTGCAAGCTGATAGGGAGATCTTACTTAGGACATAGCTACAAGCTCCAGTCAGTGTCTTGAACAGGCCTGATGGTAGAAATGGCCAAAGTAGTCCTGCATAGCCAATTATTTTTAAACCTGGTAAACAAACGAGATCTAATTTTTTCAGTTTTGTGGAATGCTTACAGAAAATTTCTGAGAATTTTGTCTTGTTCCCCAAATTGAAAATATTATTATTTTTTCTGATTGTAAAAATAATACATGCCTCTAAAACTGAAAATATTATTGTTGTTTTTCTTCTTAGGATTTTCATGCTTATTGGAAAAAAAAGACAAAAACCGTTCCTTTTTTTTTTTTTTTTTTTTAAAGATTCTATTTGAGAGAGAGAAAGAGAGAGCATGAACGGGTTGGGGGGGAGGGCAGAGGGAGAGAGAGAAGCAGACTCCCCACTGAGCAAGGAGCATGATGTGGGGCTCGATCTTAGGACCCCAGGATCATGACCTGAGCCAAAGGCAGATGCTTAACCAAATGAGTCACTCAGGCACCCCAAAAAACCCCATTCTGAATTGCTTTAGTGTGTATCAGGCATTGTTTTGAATTCTTGAAATACGTATATTAAAATTTACTTAATCCTCCTATGTAGCTGTGAGATGGATGGTATTGCCCTCCCCTTAGATGAGGAAATAGGTAGATGTTGTTATGTAAGTTTTCCAAGGCTACACAGTAGGTGGTGGCAGAACAGGGATTTAATCCAGGCCTTTTGGTCCCAGAGCTTCTCTTCATCTACTAACTTCCAATGAGGGAGAAGGTTAAAATCACTTAAAATTTTATTGTTCAGAGCTAACCCCATAAATCCTTTGTTACATATCCACTAAGATTTTGGGGTGGTATGTAAATTATATATGTGTAACTTTTTTTTCCAAAATGGAAACTGACTATGCAAATTGCTTTGTAACTTTTTTCGCCCAGTTTTGTTTTCTTTTTTTATCTCAATGAAATAAAACCATATTTAATGGCTGCAGTAGCAGTTTTCTTGGGATGAATACACCATAATTTAACCAATCTCCTATTGTTGGCCATTTTCTACTCTTTTACTGTTACAAGCCAGACTTTTTGGTCAATTCTTATAAAGAGAGCTCTGTGCTGCATTTTTTTCTTAAGGTAGTAAATTCCTAGGCATGTAATTGCTGGGTCAAAGGGTGGGCGAGTTTCAGGGTTTTTGCTGCCTGCTGCCTGGGTCTGCTGCACAGCCTGGGCCAATTCACATGCTCACCGATTCACGCTTCTGTACTTGTTCCTCTTTGCATCTCTTTTCTTTTGTCCTCTCTCCTCCTCTTCTTGGGAAACTTCCAGGGAGGTTTCTGTCTTCCTTGCCCTGAGTCACGTGCCTCAGTCACCTCCCTGTTGCGAAATCCAGTGGTCAGCTCTTATCCTCAGTTTGCTTGCCTGACTGATGGGATATTATGAGTCGATCCCTCCCCTCGACCTTCTGTTTGCACTTGGTTTTCCGGACACCACACCCGACTGGTTTTCTGTCTGTCTTGCTGGCCACTCCTGTCCGGTCGTTTTTGTTGGTTTACTCCTCGCCAGTATGGAAACATCGGGATGCCCCAGGTTGGCTTAGTCCTGCCTCCCCTTGTCCATTTACCCCCTACCTTTCAAGATCTCATCTAACCTCATGGCTTTCAGTTCGGTCTAGACACGTGTGACTTGCAGCCTGGACACACTCTCCCGTGTGTTTCTGGATGTCTAATTAACATCTTCAAATTAACAAGTTAAAAGCCAAGCTCCCTGCTTTCCCACAGCTTTCTCTGTCTCAGGCAGTGGTGATTCAGTCTTGCTCGGCTTAGAACCTTGGTGTCTTCCTTGATGCCACTCTTTCTTCATGTTAGAACCCACATCCAGTCAGCATGTCCCTTCTGTGTTACCCTTGAGATGTGTTCGAGGTGCTGACCATTTCTCACCATGACTGCTGTTGTCACCCATGTCCAGATCCCTCTTTGTAGCTATTAGGAGGCCTTTGTCTATCTCCTTGCATCAGCCTTTGTCTCCCTACAGGGCACTTTTGAATCCAGCAGCCGGAATAACCCAAACTGTAAGCCAAATCATATCACTCCCACAGTGGTTGCCCATTGCGCTAATAGTAAAAACTCAAAGCCTCCCCTAATGGCCTAAAAGGCCCTCCCCGATCTTCACGTCACTCCTCTGTTATCTCGGCCATTCTCCCCTCTGCAGGCAGTGCCCCAATACAGTGATTTTTAAAAAATTTTACCAAGTTATAAAACATTCCCATGACCTTTTCCATCACCCCAATAAGATCTCTTATGCCCACTTACCATTAATTTCTGTTTCCACCCCCAGCTTCTGGCAACCACAAATCTACCTTCTGTGTCTGTTGATTTGCCTTTTCTGGACATTTTGTACAAATGGAATCATATAATATGTGGCCTTGGGGTGCCTGGGTGGCTCAGTCATTAAGCGTCTGCGTTCGGATTAGGGCATGATCCTGGGGTCCTGGGATCGAGCCCCACATCAGGCTTCCTGCTCCGCTGGAGCCTGCTTCTTCCTCTCCCACTCCCCCTGCTTGTGTTCTCTCTCTTGCTGGCTGTCTCTTTCTCTGTCAAATAAATAAAATCTTTATATATATATATATATATATATATATATATATAAAATATGTGGCCTTGACCAAAATAGTCTTACCTGCAATTCCTCCCTCCCCATATCCCCTGTTCCTTTCTCTGCTTTATTTTCTTTTTAGCAGTATCCCCATATAATACGATATATTTGGTTTATCTTACTCGTTGCTCTTCCCAACTAGAATATGAGTTTCACAGGGCAGGCATTATTTGATTTTTTTCATTCTTGGGCATCCCTTCACCCCATGCCTAGAACACAAGATGCTAAAACGTGTGTATAAAATATATATAATATATAATTAAGTATATATAAAATATATGTGGTATATTTTATATATACTTAATTAGATTAGTTAGATGAACATCTTTTGTTGTGACTTTGGTTTTTGTGGCCAGTGTCATGGCTCACCTCTGAGGCAGAGGTGGGGCCAGGGTAGTACCAGGTGCCTGCTCTGGGGAGGCATCGGGCTGAATCCGTCCCTAGCCTCCAAATGCAAGCCTTTGTTTCCTTTTGCCCCAGTCTGGTTGCAGTTATATCAGTGACTACTGTTTTCTTGATTGCCACCAGATGCCAGTCATTGGGATTTAAAACCGTCTTTAATAGTCTCTGAAAAGCTCTCTGTGTGTTGCTTTCCATCATCTGCACCTCAGGCAGATATGGCCAAGCCAGAACCTCAAGGAATTCCCGAAGAAGCCAAAAGCAACCCCCTCCCCCAACCCCACG
Organism: Ailuropoda melanoleuca; assembly: GCF_002007445.2. Classification (NCBI taxonomy): domain Eukaryota; kingdom Metazoa; phylum Chordata; class Mammalia; order Carnivora; family Ursidae; genus Ailuropoda; species Ailuropoda melanoleuca. Next base: position 65,344,713 of record NC_048229.1, read on the forward strand.
TCCCCAGCTTCTCAAAGTTACAGCCGGGCCCAGTTCGTGGCTTTGGTGTCAGTGGAGAGCTGTTTGAAAGAAAGGGTCCTTTTAGCCAGAAGTCTCAAAAGTAAACACACAGGCCCCTGCAATGAATGTTAAAACAGACCTGCTCTCTGTGTCACCAGCAGAGAGGTTGCCTTGTGAAACCTCACTTGAAGAAAGAAGAAAAGCTTTCTGTCAGGAATCTCTTCTCCTGTACGTGGCCGCCTCAGCGTAGCCTGGGGTTTACTGCTGCCTCTGGAGTGTTCTGTAAGCCTATTGGTTTTGGAAGCCAGTCACCCTCCTGGGAGCATGTATTGAACCAAGAGTGATTTTACCCCTCGAAACACAAATGTCAGCTGAGGCTGTTCCCCTTTCTCTTTTTCTAGAGGTATATTGTGACCTTTTGCATTTTCGTCCATAGTAGGTGGTCAAGGCATTTTGCCGTCCATCTTGTTTTTTTTTCCATTTTAGATGTAAGGATTTCTCAGCGTTGGAGCAGGGTTTTGTATGAGAAGAAACCTGCACTCTAAGACATTTTCTTAGGATTGTGAGATCTGCCTGGAGCAGAGAGTGGGTATGAAGTTTACTTACCAGCATTCACATGGAAAATTTTTACCTTCAGCTCTGGGCAAGATGCTAGAGAGGTGGAATGAACAAGGCGCTGTCTTGGAATTTAGGATCCAGAGAGGAAAATGGTCAGATGTTAAGCAGGTCAGTGAAAGACACTAGTCCAGTGGTGACAGATGTGATGGAGGGAAGTATGAGGTGCTCTGGGACTATTTCACTAAGGACTTCACCTATTCTGAGGTTGGGCTACCAGGGAAGGGTTCCCTGGGGAGGTGACACCGAACTCCAGGGGATGCAAAGGGATGCCTAGGCTGATAGGAAAAAAAACATTTCAGGTTGGGGGAACACGTGGGAAGCTTTGAGGCAGGAATGGGCTTGGTGCAGTCAAGTCACACAGAGATGGCCCTTGGGGCCAGCCAGGCCTCATGAGTGAGAGCTGTTCAAGATTATGACCAAAAAATGGCAGGGAGGGGGCACTGGCCAATAGAAATATATTGTAAGCCACGTATGTAATTTAAAATTCTCTAATAGCCACATTTAAAAAAGTGAGGACCAAAACAAACAGGTGGAATTAATTTTAATAACATATTTAGTCTAATATATCCCAAATATTATCGTTTCAATATAACCAGTATAAAGAAAGCTATTACTGAAGTATTTTTGCATTCTTTTTTGTGTGCCTGTCATGTGTTTGAAATCTGGTGTGTCATTTTACACTTCTAGCACATCTCTATGTGGACCGGCCACATTTCTACTGCTCTGTGGCCACGTGTGGCTTGGGGCACCCACTTTGGACAGTGCAGGCCTGAAGGTTGTTACTCAAGGAAGACTTGGGAAACTTTCTCCTAAATTAGGTTGTTAGTGTAGGACTGTACTGTTTGTTCAGTTCTAGAAACTTCTCTCATTCCTCGTAAGCCTGCCCCACAGAGGTGTAGTGCCCCGTCGTAGAGGACCTGCACTGTTTCTAATCAGCCACGTAGCATTCAGCTTCTAAACTGACAGCTGTTATAGGCCTGAAATGATGGCCTTGTGGAGAGCCCAGAATCAGTGATAGGAAAATGAGACTGTTACCTGGATATGAGCTGTTTCCTTCCTTTTGCCAAACCAAACCAAACCAAATCAAAACGAACAAAAAAACCCAACCCCCCACCCCCCCGCCCTGAAACATTTCATCTGATGTGCAGGCTTCTACTTTGCACCAGTTCCTTGAGAGCGGCTTCCGCCCAGTTGTCCATTCCAGTCTCCCAGGTTCTCCCAGGGGAGGCGCTGCCGCTGCTGGGAGAGTGTTAAGCTCAAACATCATTTATCTCATTTGAGTGTATTATTTTCCCTTTTCCTTTAGTCTTGCAGGATGCTAGGAGTATTTTTCTTAGAGTAGGAGACTTACTCTTGTCAGAGAGTGGTGTGTCAGGAGGGAAAGCGATAGTGCACCCGAGCACGGATGCTGCAATTAGATGGTGGCCATTAGGCCACTGGAGGTACAGAATGGAGATCTTCACCTGTTGTCGGGCCTGGCCTGGGAGATGCTGTTTATGACATAAGGACAGCACAGCACTCATTTCTCAGGTTATGATGTCTGTGGGCTTCCTTCCCTCCCTCTCTCTTCCTTCTTCCTTCTCTTCATTAGTGTTCATTTATACGTACGTTACATACGTTCATTCTCGTGGAGGGGTGCATCACAGTCAAGGCCGAATTCACCTTGAACATGCCTCTTCCTCGGTCTGAAAAGGCCCCCAAATGGATAGATTGCTTCTGTATATGTTTTTAAAGATTCGTGGAACGCATTAAGTGAAAAATCAAAGGTTAGGACTTGTCTCGGATGAAGTTGGTTTTGCACATGTAGTTTGTCTATGTGTATTTGTGCTACCGCTTGCAGGTTTGATGACTTCATACAAAGGTGACAGCCATGAGTTATATCCTGGGAAAGGGATTTGGAACGTGTGTATTTTTGGGGTAGGTGTCATATTTTGCATATCTGTATTGTTTGCAATTTTAAAAAAATATTTATTTATTTATTTTAGAGAGGGAGAGAGAGACAGCATGAGTGGGAGGGGCAGAGGTAGAGGGAGAGAGACTCTCACACAGACTCTGCACTGAGCATAGAGCTCAACGCAGAGCCCGATCTCACAGTGCTGAGGTCATGACCTGAGCCGAAACCAAGAGTCCGACGCTTAACCGACTGTGCCACCCAGGTGCCCCACTTCAATTTTTCATAATAAGCATTCTGTTGTTATTTTTTTAAACTTAATATTATTTATTGTGAAGGCAATATTTTGTAGAATAAATGGGACATTTTGAAAAACATTTTCTGATAGAAAGTAACAAACACCCCAGTGTTCATAGCAGCATTGTCCACAATAGCTAAATCGTGGAAGGAGCCGAGATGCCCTTCAACAGATGACTGGATTAAGAAGATGTGGTCCATATATACAATGGAATATTACTCAGCCATCAAAAAGAACAATTTCTCAACATTTGCTGCAACATGGACGGGACTGGAGGAGATCATGCTAAGCGAAATAAGTCAAGCAGAGAAAGACAATTATCATATGGTTTCACTCATTTATGGAACATAAGAAGTAGGAAGATCGGTAGAAGAAAGGGAAGAAGAAAGGGGGGGTAATTAGAAGGGGGAATGAACCATGAGAGACTATGGACTCTGGGAAGAAAACTGAGGGCTTCAGAAGGGAGCGGGGGGAATGGGATAGGCTGGTGATGGGTATTAAGGAGGGCATGTATTGCATGGTGCACTGGGTGTTACACGCAAGTAATGAATCATGGAACTTTACATCAAAAACTAGGGATGTACTGTATGGTGACTAACATAATAAAAAATATTATTATTTAAAAAAATAAAAATAAATAAAAGCAAAAAAAAAAGTAACACACATAAATAAAAGACAGAGCAGTATAATGAACCATCCCATACTTGTTACCCACTTTTAAGAAGGATCAGCACGTGTCAGGTTGTCTTTTGCCTCCAGACCCGACTTTTCTGGGGGAGTATTTAAAAGCAATTCATAGGCATCCTGTCATTTCATTTCTAAACACTTCCATGTACGTGTCTAACTGATAGGTAAATTAAGAAAAAAAAAGTGTCCACTATGCAGATAATGGAAATTTAAGAAATAAAAGCTTTGTTTCATAATCTTATTCTTCAAACACAACTTACTGTTTCTCTCTGGTTCATTTATTTCTTTGTCCCTTTACATATTTATTTTTATAGGATTTTAATAATAGGGTACATTCTACAAGTTCTTTTTTTAACTCAGCATATGTAGTGTCAATAATTTTTCATATTCTTGTACACTTTTCATAATCAATAATCCATATCTTCACTGTAGCATAGCATTTCACTCATCTGACATTATAATTTTTAAAAAGCAGTTTTTACATAGGAGATTTTGTGTGTGTGTGTGTGTGTGTGTGTGTGTGTGTGTGAAATGATTACCACAAGTTTAGTTAACTTTCATCACCTCAAACAGATACAAAAAGAAAAAGAGAAAATGTGTGTTTCTCCTGTGATGAGAACGTTTAGGATTTACTTTCTTAGTAACTTTCAAATAGATCAGTGTTAACTGTGGTCACCATGTTGTACGTTACATCCTCAGTCCTGATTTATTTTGTAACTGGAAATTTATAACTGCTGACTTTTTAAAAGCAGAATCTTAACTGTGAAAGTTCTCTTCTAGCTGGGCTCCTACATTTTGTATTTAAAGATCATTGAAAAGGAGGTTTGTTCATTGAAAGCCTGCCCCTGCCCTGTTTATAAACACAGCTTTGATCCTGTGCCACCCGGGAGAGGTGGTGTGGTTGCTGAGGTTCCCTGAGGGCACAGAAAATGGATGAGCTGTTAAGGGGGCCCTGGTCTAGGAATCTAGGAATCGCTTTAATGGGTGATGAGGACTTTCCTTCCCATCAGGGGCGACGAGCTCTAATGACAAGGCAGCAGTAACTCGTGTGGACTGATAGTTTATTCTGAAGACCTGACTTTCCCAGATTTGTATTTATTCCTCCTGAATCACTTAAAAAATTTAAAAATATGCTGCAGCTTGACATACAGTGAGATTTACCAAGATAGATGAGTAGATAGAACTACTTCTTATGTTCTTTTGTATCCTGTGTTAAAAGGACCTTCAGTTGGTTCAAGAGAGACTTTGTCTCTAATGTACCTTATTCGGTGGAAGACTGTGATGAACAGCCAGTTCTGAAAATTGTATGCCTGTGCGCTTTATTTTTTTATTGTAAGAAAAGAAAAATGTCTATTCCTGCACGGGCTTTGGCTTTTGGCTTGAATCCAGAGAAATAAGGATGATCATGATTGATAAATCTGTCATGTACTGAAATGAGGATGCATGTGCCTAATCCCTCCTCCCTCTTTCCTCTGGTAGGAGAGGAGCTGTCTTTCTTCCTCCCGAGGGTGGACTCTCCATCCATGCTTTGGAGCCCATGTTTCCTGCCTTCTCAAGAATCTCCTTTTTGATTTTCTTGCTGCCTCTCTTAACTGTTCTCTGCTTTGCAAGGTCGTCTTCATCTGTTTGACTGTTAGCTGAGTTTCCTGCCATTCTTCTATGATCACATTCTCGTCCATACCTCCTCTTTATGCATAATCACCATGTGTAGGTAACCTATAGATTTGAATCTCCAGCCTAGATCTCTCCTCAGAGCTCCATGCCCACATATTTGACTATTTTCTTGCTGTCTCCTTGTTGATGTATCAGAAATGTGTCCAAATTTGAACTCATTGCCTCTTTCCCAGACTTGACCGTCTTCTCTTGTTCCATATTTCAATATGTACATCCACCATTTGTCCAGTTAAGTGAGTTAGGAACTGAGGAGTCTTCTTCGATACCTCTACCCCTCTTGCGCATTTACTTTGCTAATCTGTTTTCAGGATCTCTTGGTTTTTACCTTTGCAGGTTTGCCCGCCTCTTTCACCTCCACTTCTACTGCCCTGGTCTTTTCCTTTGGTCTCCTGTCTGCTCTGCCTGTATCTGTCCTTACTTCCCTCCAGTCTTCTCCACACTGCAGACAATGATTTTTGAAATCACAAAGCTGATCTTGTCACACCTGGATTATAAACCCATCTGTACCATGCTGCTGCTCTTCGGATAGAGAGGAACTTTTCAACATGGTGGGCCCACAAGGCACTGCAGTGTATGGCCACCACCTGGGTTTTCAACCCCATTTGGGTCACATTCCATTCCAGCCCCACTCATCTCTGTTCAGTTTCCTGAGTGCATTTGTGCCACAAGGCCTTTGTACATGGTATTTCCTCTGTCTGAATTGGCCTTCTTCTGCACTCCACCCTACCCTTCAACGTGCTGTATGCCTGAAACTTCAGAGCACAGTTGAGCTTTCAGTTCCTCAGGAAATTTTCCCTGGTGCATTGCTGAGGCCAGCTCTCCAGTGCTCATGAGACCGTAGATGTCTTGCATGGAATCTGTTAATACAGTTGCAGTTTTACATTTCTTTGTGACATTATTTGGTTCAGGTGACTTGTGAGGTTCCTCAATGCAGAGACTTAGTCTATTTTCATTCTTTATTATAACCCAGCCTCTTGCCCAGTGTCAGATGGGTAGTGGATGCCCAGAAATGCTTCTTGAATGAATGAACAAGAAAGAAAGAGAGAAAATAAAAGTTTACAAACTGGCTTTTTAAAATGAAGCTATTTTCATTTTTAGTGGAGTTAACACAACCCCCATAGACCAAAACTTTGATTTAGAGACCATTGAGGGACTCCCAGCAGCATCATACAGAAGAGGCTTAAAGGCCAAAGTAGACTCTTCTTTGCACCCTGTGTTCTAGGAAGACCCTGCCAGATCGTCAGTGATGGGGGCCGAGGGGAGGTGGGGTGAAGCCAAGTCAACACTGGTACCCTAACAAGAATTCCAGTGTTTATAATCTGATGGTAGCTTGCTAGAAAAGACTTTCTCTTGTTAGGCTTTGGCTAAGTTTGGAAGCCAAAGAGACATCGTAACGGTAAATCCTGGAAGCCTCTGGCTTCCTTTACTGCAAAGGGAACGTGAAAGAGTGTTCTCTTTAAACCTGGGGTACACTCCAGCCTGTGTGTGTCTGAGTTACAGGGAGCCGGGGAATGGAAAGGAGACTATTTACTCTCTGCCCTTCTGGAATTTCCTCCGGTTCCGTTCCTCTGTGCACCAGTGTTTCACAGCTATGTGTAGAATGAACGCTGACCTGTTAATGAATGCCCTGCTTATTTTCACTTTCTTTTGATGGGCCTATGGGATTGAGGGCAGAGGGAGGCAGGAGGAAGGTTTGTTTGTTCCACTGAGCAGCTCCGTTAAGGCCAAATCAATCACATCTTCATCGGGCTTCCGAGACGCTTGGCCCGAGAGTACTTAGTCTCCCTTAAAAGTATCTTACTTTTGTATCCTGTTTTATTTTTCTCAAATTTCCAGGTAAATCTTTACATTTGTATTCTTTTTTTTTTTTTTTAAAAGATTTTATTTATTTATTCGACAGAGATAGAGACAGCCAGAGAGAGAGGGAACACAAGCAGGGGGAGTGGGAGAGGAAGAAGCAGGCTCATAGCGGAGGACCCTGATGCGGGGCTCGATCCCATAACGCCGGGATCGCGCCCTGAGCCGAAGGCAGACGCTTAACCGCTGTGCCACCCAGGCGCCCCTACATTTGTATTCTGAATGAGGAAAAAAAAAAAAAAGAAAGATCTTTAGTAGGCTCCACACCCAGCATGGAGCCCAACATGGCGTTTGTGGCGTGCGATCTCACAACCCTGCGATCAACACCAATCAAGTCTGACCCTTAGCTGAGCCACCCAGGCACCCCAGGATCTTTCTTTTTAAAAGATATGTGTGTACATGCACATATGTTTTCGTGGTGTGCGAGCAGGAGGGGCAGTGGTGATAGAAGATTCTGAAGTAGAACATTCTTTCACACACTGCAGTGAAACTGTCCAGGCAGAAGTTCTGGATTTCATAACCGAATCCCATTAATCGTGGCACAGTTTGGCAGTTCTGGTTTACATAATTTTCTCTTTGGTTGGAATAAGGAAGGCAACTTCCGTGCCCTATTTATCTATACTTATTAGTACCATATGCAAAAAACATATTAAAAAGTCCAAGTCAAGAAAGGAAAAAAGTAACTCTTAGAAAAATATTACTCATCTTTATTGCACGTAACCACTCTTCCCAATAGGAAATTATTAACCTGAAGCCATTTGCAAATCAGAGGCTTTGAAGTAAGGAAAAATGAGAGTAGGAGTTTTTCCTGAAGCAGCTTGATTGTAGATTCCCTACCTTTTTGTATTTCAAACTGTATATGTAATGTTGAATTCTTAAAAGTTTTTTAGTTGGTTTCTGTCACTGTTTGTGCCTTAGGTATGCTGGCTTGGGGGAAAAAAAAAAACGATGATAGAAAATGTCACGCTTATGTGAATGTGGAAAGAATAGTCCACGAACCCCTAGGTGCTTGTCAGGCGGCTCCATAGCCATCCACGAATGGCCATTCCTGTTTTATCTTTCTTCTTACCCCCCCCCCACTGGTTTTTTTGTTTGTTTTTTGTTTTTTTGAGAGAAAGAGGGAGATAACGTGCGTGCAAGTTGGGGAGGGGTAGAGGGAAGGGAGAGAGAATCTCAAGTCGACTCCCTGCTGAGAGCAGAGCCTGATGTAGGGCTTGATCTCATCACCCTGAGATCATGACCTGAGCCGAAATCAAGAGTCGGAGGCTTAACGGATTGAGCCATCCAGGCGCCCCTGGTTATTTTTACTTAAAGCCTAGGTGTATTTCATCCACAGATATTTTAGTAGGGAGCTCTAAAAGATAAGGGCTCCCATAACCATAATACCAATTTCGTACCCAAAAAGCACAATGGTAGTTATTTAAGTATCATCAACTATCTAGCCCGGTTTTATATTTCCCCAGTTGTCCTACAAGTTTCTACCATCGGTTTGTTCCATTTGTTCGAATCAGGATACATATGACAATAATATGTCTCTTCAGTCTCTTTTAACCAATGCTTTCTCCTTCCTCTTTTTACCCCCTGTAGTTCATTGTTGAAGAAACTGGACAGTTTGTCCTGTAGTTGCCCACCTTTTGGATCTTGCTCTTTGTGTTCCTGAAGTGTGTTTTAACATGTTCCTCTGTCCCTCTGTGTCTCCTGTAAACTCAGAGGTAGATCAAAAGGCTTGATCTGATCGGGTTCTTTGTTTTTCTTTTTGATGAGGTGGTGTAATGGAGGCACACAAATGTCTGCTGGCCTCTCTTGGTGTGCCAGCTTTTGAAGGGTTCTCCTGGCACGGTCCTTGAGATTTTTCCAAATTCTCTTCCCCTAGGTTCTAATATTCAGCTCTACTGCTGTCTGTTGACCTTCATGATGTAGCATTACAAGGTATGGATAACCAGGTAGTACTTACAACAGAACAGACAGGCACAGCCCATAACCGAAGAAGTACGTTTGCTGATTGCTGAAGTTAGCATGAGCTCAGGCCTTTAGCTTTCTCGGAGAACCGAAGCCTCTTGCCAGCGGAATATTTTTATTATATATGTTCCATTTGCTTGTAATTGAATCAGACTTCCTCCAGCCATCCTCTAAGTTGGCGCTTTCTGTAGCACCTGCCTATCATTTGTCCAAGGCTTTGATTCCAAGAATCTGATGGGCCCATGTACTTGGGGAGTCATGGGTCTTTCCTAACACATGCTAGGGAGGAACCCAAGGTAGAGTCTTCCTTAAACACTGTGTTCCTGGAAGACCTCGCCATCGTCTCAGCCCAAGCCACCATCTGCTCCTGCCTGGAATATTGCACTGACTTCCTCCCAGGTCTCGTCTGCCTCAGCCCTTGCTCCTCCTGCAGCCAGAGTGATTGCACTACAGCGCCAGTCATACCCCTTCCTTGCTCACAACCCCCTAATGGCTCCCAATCCCATGCAGAAGAAACTCCAGAGACCTTGCGGGAGCTTCTAAGGCTTTCCTTATGGGGTCTGTTGACCTGTCTACTGCCCTCATCTCCTGCTCCCGCCTCCTCTCATCCACTCCAGCCACGCCAGCCTCCCTGCTGTTCTTCAGACGCGCTTAAGCCTGCTCCTGTGTGGGACCTCTTCGTTTCCTTTTCTCTCCGCCTCCAATATTCTTCTCCCCCATACCTACACGGCTTCCCCTGCCTCCTCCTCCTTTCAGTCTCTGCTCACTTGTCACCTCCCCAGCCTTTCTCATCGCGGCAAATCTTCCTCCTGCCTCCAGCGCTCACCCTCTGCTTTCCTTGGTTCGTTTGTTTCTCCTGTCCTTGCCACCTTCTAACAGATGATGTAATTGTCTTTAAAAAACTGCTTATTGTCTTTTTCCCTGCAACTAGAATAGAAACACCCAGGCACACGATTTTCGTCTGTTTTGTTGCTGTTAAATCTCAAGGACTCGACCAGTAGGTGCTCACTACACATAATGTGGATCGCATGACCACAGGTTGGGGGGCGGATAACGAGACTGGGAGTAACTGGTGCACTTCCTAGGCGAAATCTGATTCTGGTTATGGCAGTTGACTTACTGTGCCCTTTTTTTCAGCGGTTTCTTGGTGTTTGAGCAGTGCCTCAAAAGGAAGTAGGAAGACATAGTGCAAGAGAAAGGCCCTTTGTAGAGTCGTCAGCGTGGCTGTAGCGAAACCTGAGGGCCCCAGAGGCAAAGTGGCTAAGGCTGCTATTTATAGCTAAGCTTCCAGTGTGTGTTTTCCAGCCACACTTACTCCTTTCAGCCTCCCCTGTATGCTCAAGTCTGTCACTCAATTAGCTAATGGTTTCTTTAGTCACATTATGCATTGTAGGGTTCCCCTGGCTCAGGTATTTTTTTTAAAGAGAATAATGGGGTGTTCTGTTCTCAGAGGTTTAATTTTTTAGTAGCCTTGCCAATTTAAAAAAGCCCTTTTCCAAATTTTTATTATGAAATTTTCAAACAGACAAGAGAATGGAAAGAGGAATACAGTGAACACCCAAATGCCCTCCACCTAGACCCAACACTTGTTACCATTTTGCTGCATTCGTTTTATCTGTATGTGTGAGCCTGTGGGCATGTGCATTTTTTCCCTCAACAATTTGAAGGTAAATTGCAGATATTGTAACACTTCCTTCCTAAAAATTTCAGCTTATTCTCCTGTAAAACCGTTCGAAAATTGTAGATACCATCATAATCTTCTTGTATCTCCCAAGAAAAGCAACATTCATATGTTTCCATAGGTTCTTATTGTACCTAAGAAAATTAACAGTCATTTCAGACACACTTAATATCCAGTCTGGGTGTAAATTTCTTCACTTGCCCCAAGAATATATTTTTTTAAGGTTTTATTTATTTGAGAGAGAGAGTTGGGGGGAGGGGCGAAGGGAGGGGGAGAGAGAGTCTTAACCATGTTGAGCATGAGCCCAACACTGGGCTTGATCTCATGACCCTGAGATCATGAACTGAGCTGAAACCAAGAGTCGGACACTCAACTGACTGTGTCACTCTGGCACCCCACCCCAAGAATATTTTTTTCAAACTAATGTTTAGTAAAACACTGCATGGCATTTGGTGGTTATGTTTGTTAAATCTAGAAGAGTTACCTTCTCGCCCTGCTTTTTTAAGAAAAGAAATGTATTTAATGACATTGTCTTTTTGAAGAGTCCAGGACAGTTACTGTATAGATGTCCCATATTCTGGATTTGTCTGATTCCTTCCTTATGGTATTGTTGAACGTGTCCGTCTGTCCCCTTATTTCCTGTAAATTGGGAAGGAGATGTAGTGGCTTAATTGGATTCAGGCTCAGTGCTTTTAGCAAGGAGACTTTAAAAGTGATGTTGTGTATATCACGCTGCATCACATCAGGAGGTTTACGTGTGTCAGGTTATCTCACTCTTACAAATGCTTCATTTGATCACTTGTTTATGACGGTGATGGTCAGAGAAACCTCTCTCTTTTTTTAGTGAATAGAACAATGGAGGAATTATGGTTTCACAAGTTCTGTTTAAAGAGGAAAGACATTCCTCCTCGCTGGCTTTTTTTGAAGGTAAACTGTATCTCAAGGCATTGTAAGGTAACTCCTGAGCCTAAGGTATGTAATGACTCTATTGGACGTGATTAACCGGTAGAGAGAAGAGCTAAGTTGGAACCTTGAGATGAGACCATATAGGGAAAATTCAAGTTATGCCTGTGGCTTCTGTCAGAGGGCCACAGCAGTGTGACGGTCAGGAGTTTGAAATAAGCAACAAGAGGCCTGGGGCTCCCCTCCATTCCCCTCAAACACTATCATCCGTCCAGAAAGGAGGGAAAGCCATGCCCACACTCCATTTATAAAATAACGGCCTTTGAGACACCGAGAAAGGAATCAAGGAACCTTCTGGAATGCTCATCCCAGCACATTTCTGAGTTCAGAGGGCAGGGCATCTTTAGGAAGAGCCCTAGAAACAAGATGAGAAGATGATTTGTCCTTGGGATGGTTAGGTAGCTCACCTGAGAAGACCTTCTGGAGTTTGTTGTTGCAATCCAGAGAAGGCTCCAAAAGGTCAAGAGAAGTGCACCTTTGCAATGAACGAGTTAGACCAAGAGAAATCAGGACTCTTCAGCCTAAAAACAAGAAAGTCAACAGGGAGATAATAAAATGACAGGTTATTAGGAGCCCGCTGTGTCCTGCTTCACCCTTTACAAGTGCCCCCTGAAAAATGTGCTTTTACTGCTCCTGTTTTCCACGTGGGGAGACTGAGGCGCATGTTAAGTGATTTGCATAATGCTGTAGCTACTAAGTAGTAGAACTGAGATTTGAGCTCAGTCTGCCTGGCTGGTGCCCATCCTGAACCCCTGTGCTGTACTACCTCCTAGGGACTTAGGCGCTGGATCTCAGCATAATACAGTAGGGAGACACCCCTTGACTTTTCTTTTAAGCAATAATGATAAATATTTATTATCTCCTGGTTTTAGTGGGGCAGAATATATGAGTGGCTTAGCTGGGCAATCTGGCCTGGATTCTCTCATGAGGTTGTAGTCCATATGGTGGCTGGACCACAGTCATCTGAAGGCTAGACTGGGGCTGGAGGCAGTCCTTCCTAGGTGGCTCATTTGCATGGCTGGCAAGGGGGTGCTGGTGGTGTAAAGGCCTCAGTTCTTTCCTGACAGCTAGACTTTTGAAGGAACTTGTTTTCAGATTACAAGTATTACTTTATAGAAGTATTTGAAACTCACCCATCCCCTGAATGAAACTGACTGAAAATAGCAACAAACTCAAAGGGTTTGGAGGGATCCATTACAGGCAAGAGATAATGAAGGAAGGTAGAGATGCTTAGGAGAACTTGAACACCTAAAGGGTAACTGGTTTCCACATTATTATAGTCGATCCTTGAATTAATCCAGACTTTTCTTTAGTTCTTTTTTTTTTTTTTTAAGATTTTATTTATTTATTTGACACAGAGAGAGACAGACAGCAAGAGAGGGTACACAGCAGGGGGAGTGGGAGAGGAAGAAGCAGGCTTCCAGTGGAGCAGGGAGCCTGATGCGGGGCTCTATCCCAGGACCCTGGGATCAAGACCTGAACAGACAGCAGACGCTTAACGACTTAGCCACTCAGGCGCCCCTGGACTTTTCCTTAGTTCTTAAAGGATTGTGTCTGTATCTTAGATTTGGGGCTGGCTTTTTTTAGTTGGGGGACGTTGGTTCTAGAAAGTACTTAAAAGAGAGACTTATTTATGCATACACTGCCTTGTTCTACAAAACCAGTGAGATAGTTTATAATAATACAGTAGCAACTAAGAGATAGAATAAAGTGGTGGTTTGATGGGTGGTGGGTGGGGAGGGAGGTTGAAATGGGTGGCGCTCTCCTAGCCTGGCTTTGTAAGGTGTGGGGAGGCATGGAACAAGCCCATGCCCTTTGGAAATCCTCATAAACGCTGCTCTCTCTGTCATTAGCGAATGACCCTGAACTGAAGGTTTTAGCTCTGAGCAGTAACTGGGTGGAAGCTGTTCGTGTGGCCAGGCTTGGTGGTGAGGGTTGGGGGTGGGGGCGGTGTGCAGCAATTTCCAGCCCACGGAGGGTTTGGGGCTTCTGCCTCGTGTCAGTTTGTTCTGTTTTTCTGCTGTGGTTTCCCGACTCTTCTTGCTCGCCCATGGGACTGACTTCCTGGTGTTCTAGGGGCTGGGACTCTGAGGTGCCTTCTTACCTCCGTTGCAGAGCCACTTGTCGACTGCTTTGTCCTCAGGCACTAGCCCAGGGCCATGTGACTATTGTGGGACTGACTTACCTTTGCTGAACTTCTATTGCTTAAAAATTTTTCCTTATTTCAAAGTGAAACATCTTCAGAAGTGAAAATTAAAAACAATATATTTTTTAATACAGATAATCTGAGAAGAAGCCCCCATAATCCTTCATCTAGAGAGGACTCTTGAGGCCATTTCCTCGGGGTCTCCTGACCTGTTTCTCTTCTTTTTGCCAGCATCCTTTATATGGGTGGGGGTGGGGGTTGCCGCTTGTAACTGCTTCCTCTATATGCCATCAGTATCTCTGGGCTTTCCTCACAGGCCTGCAAGTATAAGCAAACAAATCAGTCATGTAGAAATTATTAAGATATAACATGTTTAGAAAAACAAAATATAGCCTTTCCCCCCAGTCTAAAGCAATAGTGATGACAATGAGACCTGTCCTTCCCATTCTTCTTTACATGCCACAAGACAGATGAGAAGCGGCAGAGAAGTGTTGCCAGGGATGTCAGAGTAGGTTAAATGAGAGCTTGTAACTTACAGAATCTTAACTTGGGGTGCATTTGCTTTAGTCCATCCCTGTTGCTTTTCATGTTCAACAGTGGAGAACACGCAGCTGACCCTGAACCTGCAGACGGAGAACAAAGGCGGTGTTGTCTCGGGCGGTGAGCTGACAATTTTCCTGGACGGGCCAACTGTTGATCTGGGAAGCGTGCCTAATGGCAGTGCCGTGACAGACGGTGAGTGCCGCCCTGCTCCCCAGGGCTGTGCCGGGATGGGGTGGGGCAGAGCTGGGCAGGGTAGGAGGGGGAGGTGCCCGACCTTGGTTCTCGACCAGGTACCTGGGTTTGGGTACCACTCAGCCAGCCCTGGCCCGTAGCTAGCCCTGATTCCTCTCAGCAGTCAGCATGATCAAAACTGTGACATGATTTTTTAAGGACAGCTTTCTGATAAAGGACCAAAATAAATGTCAAGTCTTTATACGTGTGTTTTTGTTTGCTTTGAGAGCAGAGAAAGTATCTTTTCATCCCACATGGACTCTGGGAAATAAAATGTCTTTATTAAATGTTACTTGGGCCCATTTTTCCTCCCAATACAGTTAAACTTCCTGGGGAACTTGAAGGTGTCTTTTATATGACGGTGTTGGTTGGGAAAGGGGACTGTGTGTCTTAGAGATTCACACTAGCAAAATACAGACAGAAGCAGGGAAATTGGAGTATCTCCCACTCTGTCGTAAATGAGGGCAGTTTGTTTCTTTTGATCTAGTCTGAAATTAGTCACCTTTGAATCTAGCAGGAAATTATTTCATGAAGTCTGAGGTCTGAGATGGGTTGGGTTTCTCCATAATTTTTCTCGTTAAATGTGAGGTAACTATGGCACTTTCCAGGCCCCAAACAGGCTTTCTGTACTTTCAAGGGAGTGAAATTTGAATTCTAATTTAAGGGCAGTTGGGTAGAATCTCAGTGATTGGATGGGCCTTGACTTGAGAACCTTCCGTGGATGGAGTTGTCCTTCGGGTACCTTGGGTACATGGAGGAAACATGCATTATTCACTCATTCTGCACGTATATCCATAATTGAGCACCTGGTATGTAGTAGATCTTGGACCAGGCACTAGCCAGATGGCAGGGGCCAATTTCATATGGTCTCTACTCCTAGGAGTCCATAATTTACTTGGTGGGGGCAGGGATGTTAGACATGAAACAAATAAATGCAGAAATAATTATGTAATTATAATCATGACAAAAGCTATGAAGGAAAAGTACTGGGTGATGAGATTCTCATACTTTAGGGGGATATCGTTTAAATTGGGGGCCAGGGAAGGTTTCTTTGAGGAAGCTGAGACCCACCTGAACTGATGAGTTTAGACAGGCCAAGATGGAGGTGTGAGAATGGGGTAGTTGAGTAAGAGGTAGAGGGGTCCCCTGTGCAAAGGCCCTGAGGTTGGAGTGAACTTGGCCTGCAGTGGAAACGGAAGTGGCCAGGGTGGCTGGACCGGGGAGAGCAAGGAGAGTGGTAGTAGGTGAGGCCATAAGGGCAGGTTGGCTCAGACCACCACAGCCTCGAAGACCTTGGTGAGGATTTGGGACCTCATCCTAAGAAGCAGAAAGCTGTTGAGGGGTTTTGAGGAGAAGAGTGTCGTGATTTGATTTTAATTGAATCGGCTTTGGCTTTTTAAAAGCTTTCTGGTCATGATATGGACAAATGCCACCATTGCTTGCCCCTGCTTTGCACAGTCAGCATCTGTTCTGTGTTTCATGTGCTGCAGCTAAAGTTTATTTAATGCACAAGGCAAGTTGCTTGTAAGTGCCTTAGATGTTCTTGAAGGTCCTAGAGAAGAAGAGCTGTTTACCAGATTTGAGCACCTCTGTTCTGGGGCCCCCGCTCGAATCTCATGTGGCTATCCCTATTGCTGTTCCTGCTGGAGGCCTCCCCTTGCTAGACTTCCAGGGTCCTACGTGATGGGTCACTTGAGTGCACGGACTGAACTTTGTTCCTGAGCCACATCTCAAACAAGGGTTGAGCATCTCAATGTTTCTGTCTTTTCTTGTGATGGGTCCCCTTTTTAGGATCCCAGCCACCTTCGAGAGAATCCAGCGGGACAGCTGTTGCTCCAGAGAACCGGCACCAGCCCCCCAGCACAAACTGCTTTGGTGGGAGATCTCGGTAAGACCCCCCCTTGTGGATGAGGAGGAGCTAGGAAGGTGCTCAGAGCTATTGAAAACATGTTGGGAGGTGGCAAGGAACAATTTATGTTAGAAACTGTTGGAAATTTCCAGAGGGCTTATAACTGACTCACTATGTTAAGGAGGTCCAGAGGGGAGTACAGAATTCGGGATTCTCGGAAGAGTCAAGGGTTCCTTGTCAGCGATTGGGACTGGCTAAGCTGGTTATTTGGATAAGAGGGATTGTCAAACAGAACTTAACTGGTGTTTTATGTTACGGGGGCAGCAACCAATCCTTTTAGGATACACATAGAGATGCTTAGAGCAATGGTTCTTTGTATGTGAGATTTTCCTTCTGTGCATTTCTATTTCTGGGGTTGATTCATGATTCCCTTTGGGGTATTGATTAAGACCTCCTGCGCTTGGAGTCTGAGTTATATTGTACTTATTGTACCTATCAGGAATGACTTAATTTTATTTATTGCTATATCCATCTTACACCTGGGTTAACAGTGCAAATTCATTTCCATGCCACCTGAATTCCCAGGTATATAGAGAGATGGGGAGGAGGGATGGGGAGGAGGGAGTTGGGGACTTTTTAAAAATATTTATTTTTTTAGTATTTATCACAGTGTACAAAATCTGCAGACATTTTAAGGAAATTTTAGGGAAAAGAATCATATGAGTATAGTTTATAAATTGTTATTATCCACAGAGAATAGATGAAAAAACTAGTAGGGGCGCCTGGGTGGCACAGCGGTTAAGCGTCTGCCTTCGGCTCAGGGCATGAACCCGGCGTTATGGGATCGAGCCCCGCATCAGGCTCCTCCACTGGGAGACTGCTTCTTCCTCTCCCGCTCCCCCTGCTTGTGTTCCCTCTCTCTCTGGCTGTCTCTATGTCTGTCGAATAAATAAATAAAATCTTTAAAAAAAAAAAAAACTAGTAAAAAATCTTCCTGGACAAATCCCAGGGATTGGGAATAATGCTTTGAGAAACACAGTATGATTTCAGCCAATACCCACAGCATTTTGAAAGCTTATTCTAATAAGAGCCATCAGCCTCTCTGGATTTGGTGGTTTTGAGGGTTTGTAAGGTTGTGGTGCCAGGCAGGTGTCAGGAGCAAGAGAGAGTTTCATGTTTGGATCTTTTGTGTGTAGCATCAGTAGAAGCCAAGGTGCCATTTCCCTGTTCTCTTTCATTAAGCCTCTGCAAAGGTGTTGCCTCACACCCTGAAGACCATTCACTCTTTTCCTTGACTTTCTAGATGAGTTGGGATAAATAGTTGAGTCTCACAGGGTGAGGACTGATGATATAATTGGCAAATTTTGTGTCAACAGAGGCATGAGGGGCACCCAGAGCTAGAGAAAACAGAATCTCTTTGGTGGTGAGTAGCTGGTGGAGAAGAACACCTCAGCATTTCACTCTCTGAGAATGATGCCTTCTTAGCTTTGGCACTAGTGGCTGCCATCTTGGTCTTCGAGCTGACTTGGAAAATTTGTGTCATATGCAACTGATGTCACTTATCTGGGGGCTGGAAGGCAGAGTCCAGCTCTTAATAACTTTGGAATTAAGTTCTTGACCTATTTATTGCTCTCTGAAGTTCTCTAGTTAATAGATCTTGAGACTCACATGTCCCAGGAGCCCTTCTTTGTTGTTGTTTGTGGTGAGGATTGTCTTGTAGAGCAGCAACCAGACGTTAGCAGAAAATTGGATGCATCTTTGCCTGTAACCCATGGTAGACATTCAATGCTAGTTAACTGTTGGTGGGCAGAGTGCCCTCCAAGTAGTTTGAACGGTGTGGGTGTCCTCCCCAGTCTGCTTGGCTCCTGTAGCCATTTTCCACGCGTGGCCACTCAACTTTCACAGGCCTGTGCCATCTAAGTATTTATTCTGTGTTCGCATGGAGCCTGCTGCCATTCAGTAGCAGACACTTTTGAAGGATCACCTGAAGGCAGTGTCAGAATTCTGTGTCCCTAAGAACTCCTTTTCTCCATTGCCGCTGCACTGAAGATCAGTTGGTAGCAGGGTCGTTGACTGGATCAGGGTACCAGGCTTTACAAGCCGAAAAAGTAGATTGAATCCTGGCCTGTCATTTACTTGCTCTGTGATATCAGACAAGTCACCAAACCTCTTGGCACCTCAGTTTTTTCACATGCAAGATGGGGATATCACCTGCCTCACAAGGTCATTGTTGGAACTAACTGAGATGAGCTGTGTCAACCTTGCACACTGGGAATGCTCGGGGATAGTGGCAGGGGGTGCCTTTGCTCTGGAGACTCTACGTCATACCCCCTTCCTCACCTGCAAACCTAGGAAGTGTGGCCTGGCTGATGTTTTTCATCAAGGTCTATTTAGCAGGGTGATGAATCAAGCCTTCAGGATTCAAGGACAACTCTCTGCTGTCCTTAGTTTCCTGGGGTAGAGGGTGGGCTTCTGCCTGCTGCCTCCTATACTAAATATTTAGCCTTTGCTGTCTGAGGGGTAGGTTTTTCTTGGACTCGGGTGCTATTCACCATAATCAAAGATGCTGTGACGTGTCCACGAAGGTGAAGTTTGCCATGTCAAACAGCCTTTTCCTCTCCTTTCCCCTGCTTTATTAAGCTATCAAACTGGAACCACGTAAGGGTTTTATTTAGGGCTTCATCTACCCAAGATCATCCAGTAAAGGGACCATTTGCTTGCAGAATAAGACCACCAAGCTCTGTCTTTCAGTGGGATCTTGCCCACTCTTGAAGAATAATTGTGCGAAGCATGCCTAGTTATTTTATCATGTGGCATAAATTGATTTATAGACACACCGTATTAGTATGCAGTCAGTGGGTCTAGTGGGTCTGGTTGAGTAAAGAAAATATAAATTGTTGCATAGTCTTACAATGAAATACCACCCCATAGTAAAAATGGGTGGAAGATAGTTGCATCAATATGGTGGAATCTCAGAAACATAATGTTGAACAAGAGAAGCAGGCCACGGGCAGGGCATGTTTGTGTGTTTTGTGTGTGTGTGTGTGTGTGTGTGTGTGTGTGTGTGTAAAACACATTGTATGATGTAATTTATATTAACTTGAAAAACTAAAAATAAACCATATATACTTTTTATGGATGTCTCCATAAGTAGTAAAACCATAAAAAAATGGAAGGAATAAGTGACCCTGAATTCAGTAGAATGGTTATCATTGTGGGGCTGGAGGTGGGTAAAATGAGGAAAAAGCACACGGAAATTTCCCAGTGCTGTGAATGCAGGGGGTGGGTCTGCGAGTGTTCATCTTACTCGTCTTCTTTGAACCTAATGTATATTTAATATATTCTTTGGTTTGCGTGATATATTTCACAACAGGGAAGGAAAAAGTGTCCTCTATCAACCTGAGAAGACTGAACAGCGATGGTACTAGGCTGGAGAGACTGTCGTTTGCTATTGAGTTAGACAGATGTCAGAACTTAGGATTTCTCCAGCTCTATGACAATCACTTATTTCCCTTCTCCCCAGTTGATCTATGTAGCAGTAGCCAGTGATTTGAAGTCGGTGCTCCACAGCACCTCATAAGTCGTGCTCCTGTCACTTTGAAATCTCAGGCTTGAGAGTTTAGTTCGGGAGTTGGGGGAATGGGTTCCAGATGAAATCCGGCCACTGCCAGATAATGTATCTGAACAGCACTAGTCTTGGTGGCCTGAGAGGCCTGGCCTGACCCTATTTGGCGTTTGATTGGAGTGGGCGCGATTACGTGGCGCACCCCGGATTCTGTCAGCGTGTCATCCTGCCCTGTGTCCTTAGCCAGTGTTCTTCTTCCAGCGCAGGGGTGGAGAGTGCCTGGTGTGTGACGGAGCCCCCAGGAGAGTGCGCGTGCTCGTTGGCACAGGGAGTACCTACCACACCCTTTAATAATCCCCCAGAGTTTATTTTATTTTGCTGGAATGAGGGCTGGCTTTGGGAACGGTGCCTAAGTCAATTCAGGTTTTGCAGATCTGATATGTGCCTGGTACCGTGCGCACACTACCCACGGCTTGCCAGGAGCATGGCCTCCACTTTCCACAGCCAGTTCACAGTCTTCATGATACACGAGCTCTGTATGAAACGGGCAAATAAAACTAGGAGCCTTCCGGGCAGTTCAGAGAGAGAAGAAATCTGTGGGTTCAAAGGGAAAGACCAAGGAGAGAGTAGAGTAGGAGTTTGCAGAGAGACTATCGTCCCTTGTCCGGGGGTTCAGTGCACTCTCTCGGGCTGACTAGCGGAGGGAGCAAACTGTGAAGGAGAGAAGCCAACAGTGGGGCGTCCGTGGAGGGAACGGACCCGGCAGAGAGGATCCACACTGGTACTGGCAGCTGTCTTCAGAGGTACTGTTCTGTAGGAAATGGGTGTGAAACTCTAGACTGGAGAGTAGAAAGTTGGGATGTCGGAGTCCCTCCGTACTTCGCTGATGCTCTGTCACCTGTGAGTTGTTCCCCCTCCCTAGCCGTTCTATGGAATCAGGGCAAGAAGGGGAAACCAGCTCACAGCTGAAACCCGCAGGGCTGTCTGTGAGCTGCGCCGCTCCTCCAAGCATAGCCTGACATGCCTTCTGACCTGACCAACTAGCTCCTCAGTCAAGAATCCCTGTAGATTTTCCATAGTTATATAGGGAACTGGGGAGACAAAAAAGGAAGAAGACATTGAATTTTTCCATTAATGGTCCTGAAGACTGAAAGAAGTCTTGTTGAAGTAGCTGTAAGGAGCTTAAGCAATTAATTTTCCTTTGTTGTATGTGTACACATTTGTTTTATGGAAGCGTAGATGTGAACGTGCAGGGATGTATGTGCCTCTGTGTGTTTGGTGTGAGGCGATGGAGGCCTGGAATTTGCCCACATCCATCTTCAACTGTGAGTACTGGCCTGTATTGGGCAGACCCCACGTTTAACATGCTCCCCTGTGATTGTTTTACATGTAACCTCTTATGATAGAGTTTTCATCCACCCTGCTTTCCTCTTTCCTTTTTGTCCTGCTTTGATGAAAGCATATGAAATTTATTGATTCCCTTGCTTGGCATTAATGGCCTCTGAAGATTTAAAGAGTTATCGTCTCGGGGACTTACAAAGCCCCAAGGTCTCTGGTGAGCTCTAAATAGCTCATCAGCTGTGTCTGCAGACAGCCTAGCCCAGAAAGGAAAGAAAAATAAACTCAACGGGGTGTGAGTCTGCTGGGAACACTGCTGGGAGTCCTGAGAGGGCCAAGGGGGTTTGGGAAGCAAAGCTAATGGGGACAGAGGGGACGGGATTTGAGCCGTTGGGCCCTGGGCCATTTTCTCAGTCATTGTTGGACACTGCTACCTCTCCTGCAGTTGAGACGACTAAAGGCTACTTGATTTGAAACTGTAGTTATTTAAGAGATGTCACCCTGTCAGCATGAAATACAGTTTAACACCTTTACAGTTTTCATTCAAGCCTCCCACCCAACAGCTTCTACTTTATTTATTTATTCCTTAAAAAGATTGATTGATTGATTGATTGATTTGATGGGGGGAGAGAGAGAGAGAGCCAGAAAGAGAGGGAACACAAGCAGGGGGAGTGGGAGAGGAAGAAGCAGGCTCCCAGCGGAGGAGCCTGATATGAGGCTCGATCCCAGTACTCCGGGATCACACCCTGAGCTGAAGGCAGATGCTTAGCGACTGAGCCACCCAGGCGCCTTAATAGCTTCTACTTTAAATCTGGGTATAGCCTCAGGATTGCTGAGGAAGGGAAAGGAGTAAGAAGAAAAATAAGTGTAATTCATTTATTCCTTTAGGAGTAACTAAGACTCCGTCCCTGCTTACACGGGACTCTTTCCTGAGTGGTTGGTTTATATGGAATAGGATTGAGACCGTGGACTCACTGTGTTGTCAAAGCAAGGCATTGAAAAGTAATCATGGAGATTAATTACACATTAATTTATACATTAATTTACTAATTTTGCACTAATTAAAATTCTGCACTATACATTATTTTATGTTTATCTTTTCAGATCTGTGTATTTTATAGGTATTTATTGGGCATTTCTTCTCTGTGAGCATAGAGAGGTGTGGTGTATGCCAGAAAGCTGGTTGGAAACTTTTCATGAACTAGGAGAAGGTAAGGCAGATGCCTGCAGTAGAAGGCAATATTCATTCCACAGACAGGAATGCCAGGCTCTGAGCTAGGTCGTGGTCAGAGCTAGCTGTCATCAAGGACCATGGCATCTAGTAGGAGACAGATACAAAGGTGACAGTCAGTGTAGCGTGATGGATTGTGTAGCAGTGGTGAGTTCACATGCAAGAGGA
Source organism: Ailuropoda melanoleuca (assembly GCF_002007445.2). Lineage (NCBI taxonomy): Eukaryota > Metazoa > Chordata > Mammalia > Carnivora > Ursidae > Ailuropoda > Ailuropoda melanoleuca. Next base: position 65,367,412 of record NC_048229.1, read on the forward strand.
AGGTCGTGGGAAGTGGACCTGAATCCACCTGGGGGGTTTGGGGAAGACCTCCCATGTTTGAGCTGTACTTTGAAAGGAATTTGCAGACCAGTGGCATCAGGGTGAGGGAAGGTACTCCCGGAGGAGGTTATGGTGTGGTCAAAGGCAAGGCAGAATAAAGAGTACTTAGCGTATTTGAGGAAATATTGGTCATTTGCTAATGTTGATATGAAAGATATTTGGGATAATAGCTGTAGCAAACTGTGGTTCACAGGCCAGCTCCAGGATGCCACCTGTTTGTTTGTTTTGGTTTTAGAGTTTTTTTTTTTTTTTAAAGAGCAGTGTTAGGTTCACTGCAAAATTGAGCGGAAAGTACAGAGATTTCCCATAAACCTCCTGCCCCCACATAGACACACTTTCCCCTACTATCAACATCACTCATTAGCATGGCCCATTTGTTAAACAGTTGATGAACCTGGGTTGACATACCATTATGCCCCAAAGTCCAGAGTTTGCATTACAGTTTACTCTCAGTGTTGTACGTTCTTTGGGTTTTGATGAACTTACAATGACTTATCCACCATTATAGTGTCATATAGGTTAGTTTCACTGCCCGAAAAATCCTCTGTGCTCTTGTTCATCCTTCTCTCACCCTTAACTCCTGCAACCACTGACTCCTTTAAAGTTTCCAAAAAACTGCCTTTTCTAGAATGTCATATAATTGGATTCAAAGCATGTGGCTCAGATTGACTTCTTTTACTTAGTAATATGCATTTAGGCTTCCTTCATGTAGCTTTATGGCTTGGGAGCTCATTTGTTTTTAGCGCTGAATACTATTCCATTGGACATACCACAGTTTATTCATCCATTCAGCTACTGAAGAATGGGCTTGATTCCTTCCAGGTTGATTCCTTCCATGGATAAAGCTGCTATAAACATCTATGTGCAGGTTTTTTTGTGGACATGTTTTCAGCTCCTTCAGGTAAATACCAAGGGGAGTGACTGCTGGAGCATATGGTAAGAGCATGTTTTGTTTTGTAAGAAACTGCCAGGCTCTCTTCTAGAGTGGCTGCACCATAGTGCATTCCCACTAGCAATGAGTGAGAGTTCTTGTTGTTCCGTATCCTCACCAGTATTTGGTGTTATCAGTGTTCTAGATTTTGGCCATTCTTAAAGCTTTGTAGTAGTATCTTGTTGCTGTTTTAATTTGCATTTTCCTGATGACATATGATGTACAGCATCTTTTTTTTTTTTCAAGTTTTTATTTAAGTTCTAGTTAGCTGACATATATGGTAAAATTGGTCTCAGGCATAGAATTTAGTGATTCAGCTCTTACGTACAACACCCAGAGCTGATCACAACAAGTGCCCTCCTTAATACCTATCACCCGTTTAACCCATCTCCCCACCCACCTCCCTCCATCAACCTCAGTTTATTCTCTATCATTATGGTTTGCTTCCCTCTCTCTCTTTTTTCCCCCTTCCACTGTGTTCATCTGTTTTGTTTCTTAAATTCCGTGTATGAGTAAATCATATGGTATTTTTCTTTGACTTATTTCACTTAGCATAATACACTCTAGCTCCATCCACAGCATTGCAAATGGCAAGATTTCATTCTTTTTGATGGCAGCTGAATTCCATTGTACATACGCACACACACACACACACACACACCCATCTTCTTTATCCATTAACCAGTCAATGGACATTTGGGCTCTTTCTATAGTTTGACTATTGTTGCTAATGCTGTTATAAACATTGGGAACATCAGGGTGCATGTACCCTTTCAAGTCTGTATTTTTGTATCCTTTGGGTAAATACCTAGTAGTGCAATTGCTGGATTGTAAGGTAGTTCTATTTTTAATTTTTTGAGGAACCTCCATACTGTTTTCCAAAGTGGCTACACCAGTTTGCGTTCCCATCAACAGCGCAAGAGGGTTTTGCTTTTGTGGAGCATCTTTTCATAGGCTTATTTTTCATCTGTGTATCTTCTTTGAGAAGGTATCTGTTCAGGTCTTTGGCCTATTTTTTACTTGGGTGGTTTCTTTTCTGATTTTTGAGTTGTAAGAGTTCCTCGTATATTTTGGGTAACAGTCCTTTATCAGATATGTCTTTTTCAAATATTTTCTCCTAGTCTGTGGCTTGTCTTAATTCTCTTGACCATCTGTTTTTGTAAATAATGTTTTATTTGATTACAGCTGTGCTCATTCATTTACATACTGTCTGTGGCCTCTTTTATGCTATAGTGGCAGAGTTAAGTAGTTGTGATAGAGACCGGATGGTCTGCAAAGCCTAAAATAGTTGCTTTTTGGCCCTCTGTAGGCAGTTTGCTGATCCCTGCTATAGGAGATGGTAAGAAGGCAAGACCAGTTCATAAAGGGTTTTTATGCTTTACTGAGGACTTAAGATTTTATTCTTTGGAGCCAGGGAACCACTAAATTTTGAGCAAGGGCATGATGTACCATTTTTTGGATAAATTATCCAGGAATGTATCTAATGGATAAATTTGAAGCTGTATCAGTTAGGGCTCATTTCAGGAAACAGAAACCACTCTAGGTATTTTGAGCAGAAAAGGATTTAATATGGGGAATTAGGTGTTTACAGAAGTCTTTGAATGGGCTGTAGGAACAAGTGTGACCTTTCCCATCCTTAGTTTCAAGGTCACAGCCTTGCATCTGCAATCTAGGTGTCAGGAAACTGCTACTGCCCCTCCAGCTGCCTTCCACGCATGCAGTGAAGAATGGAATAGAAGACAGCGGGAATGTCTGCCACAGTGGAGGTTGAGATTAGAACCAGGCACCAAGAGGAGGACCATTGTAGGAACTGGTGAGTTAGGAGTTGATGACTGGCTTTGGGCAGTGGCAGAATGGAGAGAAGTCAAGAGAAGTACCTAGAAATACCTAGGGGGTATAATCATTAAGCAGGACCGGGTGACTGACTAATGAGACAGAGTGAAGGATGAGCAGGAATAGAAAGGACTCAGCGCTTTGTGATGTTATTCATGGAAATAAGAAATGCAGAAGGGGAGGAGCTTATGAAGCTGTCTCTTTAAAATGGCATCCCCCAGAATCATTGGGATTGGCGATAGGCAATGTGGCCCTGAGGCAGTCACACTCTGAAAGTGTATCCATAGGGAAAGGAATGAAAACCAAACTTTAAGAGATACAGAGCAAAACAAAATGTATTTCTAACATTGAACAATAGGGCCATTATAAGTGTCACCACAGTGACCACAGTGAGGGCACAGCAGTGATATTTCTACTTTAATTAGGTCTATATCTGGATTCTGGGATTTCTCAGTTCTAGAAAATTGTGGTTGAAAGGGAAAGGATTTACAGAGAAGCAAATAAAGTATGGGTCTTGGAGAAATGACTTTTTAGTCATGGTTGCTTAGGCAGCTTGGGTCTGTGGTGATTAAAGAGCAGAGCAGAACTGATGGCAGATGCTTTGGACAGATGGGGACGGTGGGGAAGGGGATGGCTTAAGCCAGTTTGTGGCGTAGTGTGGTGTGATGAGGTTAGACTTTTTTTTTAGAATTCTGTTGGCACTGGATGACTCCTTTCAAGAGCGCCAAGGTCCGTGGAGGTGGAGATTTGAGGTTTAGTTTAGTGACTGTCTTTATGATGGCATACTCAGTAGCCTTGATAGAATGACTCCTTTCAAACACTGAAAGAATTTTATACTTAGGTTGTGCATTTAGATGAAAAGTTCCAGAACCAAAATACAGAATTTTTTTTTAAAGATTTATTTATTTATTTATTCGACAGAGATAGAGACAGCCAGAGAGAGAGGGAGCACAAGCAGGGGGAGTGGGATAGGAAGAAGCAGACTCATAGCGGAGGAGCCTGATGTGGGTCGATCCCATAACACCGGGATCACGCCCTGAGCCGAAGGCAGACGCTTAACCGCTGTGCCACCCAGGCGCCCCCAAAATACAGAATTTATATGGCATGATGCTTCACGTGTCACCGTGTTCTGAAGTTATTATGTACCCTTAACTTATTAAAAATATAGTGAATATATTTGCTTCAATATTCTTTGGGCCTCCCTTCCTTATTTCCCTTTATATATTAGTTCATTTCATTCTGGTATCTGGTTCTATCATCCTGCCAAAATTATAGCCACAAAAGCCCACCTGACCTAGCTGCAGGTTTAACTTCGTGGACTAGTTCTTTCTGGAAATGTACGTCCTGTGCCTTGCAGAATCTCAGAGTGTTCCTCTTTTTTCTGGTTTTATTGATCTTTATTATTTAAAAAATAAATCTGACCCATGCAAATATGTATATAAATACATACATACATATATGTATGGCTGTATTATTTAACAATAAGATGCAGGAATAAATAGGCGTTCAAGAGAGGCATTGTGAAGAAGATGACCTTTCAGCAAAGATTTGAAGATGAGGGTTGGCCATGAGGATATCTGGGAGGAAGAATATCTGGGCAGAGGAATGGCTTTGGCCAAGGCCTTTGGAGCTGGAAGAGGGTAGGGAGGCCAGTCTGGATCATGTGGAGGGAGTGGTGGGAAATTAGGAGATGAGGGCCGCAATAGGTGGGGCCAGATCGTGTCTGTGAACTTCTGCTTTATGCATTTCAAGATTACTTTATTGGGTCCGTGCTATGAATTTGAAATATGACTTATGTGCAAATTGAACTTTTTATCTTTATCTCATGATCCTCTTTTTTTTAGTGCTTTTTTTCCTGAAAATTTATTTGGTCTGAACGATGAAAAGGAACAACCTACAACATAGATGACACTCCAAAGCATTATGTTAAGGGCAGGGAGCTAGACACAAAAGGCTACATTGTATATGAATCCATTTATGTAACATTTTGGAAAAGGCAAAATTATAGGTATAGAAATCCAATCAGCAGTTTCTAGGAATTGATGGGGGTGGGTGGTGGGATTAACTGCAAAAGGGCACCAGAAATGTTTGGGTGTGATAGAAATGTTCTGTGTCTTGATTGTGGTGGTGGTAACATGATTGTATACATTTGTTACAACTCGTTAGACTGTAACCTTATAAAGGGTGAATTTAACTCAATGTAAATTACACCTGATTTGTAAAAATTATTTTAAAAAATCTGTTTGGTTTGACATTAGCATAGCTGTCCCAGCTTCCTTTTGTTTTGTACTTGCTTGGCATATTTCCCCCCCACCCATTGAGTTTCAACCCTTCTGGTGTTTGTATTTTAACGCCATTGAACTAAAATTTTAAAATACCATATGATAGCGTCTATCTTGAAACTGCCACAGGCCATTTATGTTTGTTTCTTGATCTCCTTGGAGTTGTGACATCCTCTTGCCTTTTCAGTTTCTGTCTGTCCTGCCTTCTTTGTTTCCTATCTCTAGGCTGACTTTGCACTTTAAGCCTGTGTTTGCTATGCCTTTTCTTGGTATTGATGAGTTGAAGTCATCTTTGGCTCGCTGATTATTGGATAATAGAGTGTGAAATTCTGCATCCAGCAGTGTGAAAAGAATGGGAACTTATTCATTTGCTCCGTCTGAAGATTTTGTTTGGCTTTACTTTTTCGCACGCCTAACATGTTGGGTCTACTTTGTGTAGACAAATAGCCTTTGAAGGTATAACATCTAAGTGATGAAATGACAAAAATTTTAAAAAATGAGGTTAGTGGAAACTCGGGATTGGATGTATAATTGTTGTTTTGCAAAGGAGAAGGAGAGGGTAAGACCAGGTTTGTTTGTTGTTGTTGTTGTTGTTTTAACTTTTACCTTTAAAAGAGGTCTAAGAAAGACATTTTAAATCACATCGTTTGGTTTTGCTTTAGGCTTAGAAAAGAATGAACTGCAGACTACTGAGGAGTAACTTCTTCTTCCATCTACTTCCTTGTGGAGGGGAGAAGGTGCAGGTGGAGTGGCGCCAAACTCTCAGCCAAATACCATGTTAAAGGCATCTGCACATTATTCATCTTTCTGCCCTCAGCAGAGCCTAGAGTAGTGCCCTGCTGCACGTAGCAGCAGCTCAATAGATATTTGTTGAGTTGAAAGAGTCTTGTGTTCTTGCTCCTTATTTGCCAAAACTTCAGGGTGGGTTTTACTACTAGTTTACATTCCTTGGCTCCACTTCTCCTGAGAAGTGATGATTTCAGGGTGTAGGGAAGACTTTTTATCAGGACTGCCTTGTGCTTTCCAAGGCTTAGCCTAACCGCCAAGAGCGTGGTGGGTTCCCACAGCCCGCTCAGTCTCTCCTGTTGCATCTGTTTTTTCTTCATGACTGATATTTCCATATTGAACCCTTTACATGGACTATTCTTTTCAAATCCTTGCAAATTTTAAGGTGAACATTGGAATCAGACATAAGTTGACACATAAATATGTCTTTTTTGGAAAAAGAATGTGTAAAGTCTAGTTGAAATTCCCATGGGATTGTTGAATCTTAGAAGTGTATCTCCTAAAAGATATCGCATCACAGAAATGCTGTTGCCATGAGATGAGCCCTGATTGCACAGAGCCAGCTGTACCACACTTGCATAAGACCTTCTGAAATCAGAGTGAAATAGGGTGATCAGTAAGAATTTGGGCCAAGGCTATTACCTAGCCACATCTTTGAGAGCTTGTTTGGCGGTTCTAGCAGGGGAGCGCAGCTACTTGTATACCCTTGACCAAAGAACGGTCCTCCTCTGTTGGGGAAGGTCATCCTCTTCAACCGAGAGTGCAGCTTCGGGAGGGATGCACATGGAGTGGTGAGGGAGGAAGGGGACACCCGCCTAGCCAGCCAGATCAGCTGAATCAACCCTGGCGATCAATGGGGTGACAGATGTCGCAGCCAGATCGCCCTCACATCCTCCCTAGCCACATATTTGAAAGTTAGTATTGTCTTATGTGGAAATTGACATTTATTTGTATTGAGGGGTTGTATCAGTTATCAGTTGCTGTGTAATAAATTACCACAAACTTAGGGGTTAAAACAGTAATATTTTTTAGCTCATGATTCTGTAGTGGTACAGTGGGGCTGGCTGGCTTGTCTACTCAGGGTCCCACAAGGCCAAAATCAAGGTGTTGTCCGGGTTGCATTCTAATCTGGAAAGTCTAAGGAAGACTTTGCTTCAAAGCTCATCACAGTGGTTGGTAGACTTCAGTTACTTGTGGGTGTAGGACAGAGGTCCTTGTTTTCTTACTGGCTGTTAACTGAGGCATCTCTCAGGTCTGGAAGGCCACCTGCATTCCTTCTCATATTGGTGCCCCCCACTCTCTTTTTTTTTTTTTTTTTTTTTTTTNAAGATTTTATTTATTTATTCGACAGAGATAGAGACAGCCAGCGAGAGAGGGAACACAAGCAGGGGGAGTGGGAGAGGAAGAAGCAGGCTCATAGCAGAAGAGCCTGATGGGGCTCGATCCCAGAACGCTGGGATCACGCCCTGAGCCGAAGGCAGACGCTTTAACCGCTGTGCCACCCAGGCGCCCCTGGTGCCCCCCACTCTCTTGAGCTTTGAATCTCTCCAGTTTTCTTTTTTGCTTTCCACTTCTGATACCTGCTAGAGAAAGCATACTGTTTTTATATTATATAATTTGATCAGGCCTGCTTGCATGAACATCCTTTCTTAATTTCATGTGTGCCATATAACCTAACAATCACAGGTGTGATATTTTGTCACATTCACTGGTTTTAGGCATTAGGGTGGGGTATCTTTGGGAGGAGGGAGTGTTTTAGAAATTCTGCCCACCACAGAAGGTGTCTCTCTAAATTCTCATGTTTAGTCACTTGCCTACTCTTTACCTGTTGGAGTGTGCTTGAAAATTACTGCTAGAACAAATAAAAACCCATGCCAGATAAAATTTGGTTAGATTTGGAGATTGTCTCATAATTTTAGTAGATACGTGTGGGCATGAAATGAGTCTAGTGAAGTGATTTTTATTTCTAGACCCTGATATTAGAGAATGTCTTTACATGATGATTAGAGCTGGTCTTCCTGGAAGGCAGTAGCTCTGATACTTCTCAGTTACCTCCTAGATCCTGGATTCCATCCCCTGGCATGGATTCCATTCTGTAAAGGGTTGGCGGGAGATGAGGAGGTGATGAGTGACTGGACTGCAAAGAACATAGGCAGTGCTAGAGATTACAGGCCCACGAGTGCTTTTGAACTTGACAGCCTGCTTCTTTTATTCATTCAGCAAATATTTTTATATGCCTTTTTGTGAGGCCAGGCACATGCTGGGTGCTGGTTATGCAAAGAAACATAAAAGAGACATTGTGCTTGCCCTCACGGACCTTATTGGGTATAGACATTGAACAAATAAACACACAAACAAATACATAATTACAAATAGAATTGCCATAAAGGGAAAATTAGAAGGCTTTGTGAGAGAACATAAGGGAATTTACTATAGCCTGGGAGATGAGGGACATTTAGACCAAGATTTGGATTGGGTGTCAGAGAAGAGTCTGCCAGGCGAATAGATCTGCAAAGGCTCTGAATTATCCTCAGGAGCAGTTTAGAGGGATGTTCCGAGGAATGTCCAAGGAACACACTCTTTTTGGAGCTTACCTCACTCCTGCTGGATTTCTGCCTTTTTGATTCGCTGGGTCAGAACACATAGAAATAACAGCCAAATGTACTGCTGACCCCAGTACCTCAGGGTCCCGTGTAGTTCTTTTTGGTCTGAGGCTGTAGCACAAGGGGCCCTCAAAGAAGAGCTGATTTCAGTAGGAAGAAGGCGGAGACGCCCTTCTGGCTTTATCCGTACAAGGTGGGGCTCCGCATCTCTCAGGGTCCGCCGGACAGGTTCCTCCTGCATGTTACTGGAGGCTGGTGGCCCGCAGCACTCACCGCACGAGCATCCTGTGCCCTTGTAGCGTCTCACGCCAAGGGACATACCAGTCCTTGACTGTGGCACCGAGCTGGGTAGAATGAGGAGCGAATACTTCCTCTGAACTTCAGCTCCCTTTCAAGTAGGGGAGGGTGTTTGAGTATTCTTTTCTATTACTCTTGACCTACAACCTGGAATTAGGTTAGATGAATAAAACGTATTGTATGATGTCTTGTAAGTCTCCTAAAGCTGCCACTGTTGAGAGGATTGCTCTGTACTCCAGGTTGGGCGAAAGTAAATCATTTGTCTTTCTGAAACATAGAATGGACTTGGCAGCAGTTTTATTTTTACCTTTCCTGTCATTTCTGAGGCTGGCAGCCTGGAGGTAGGGTGTGGAATGGAGCCGTAAATTATCCTCAGAATGACTAGAATGGTCCCATTTTAACTCTTAATTGCGCCTTTCCTTTTCACCTCTCCTTTTTATCCATCCTTATTATTACTTTTTTTGTTTCCCCTGAATCCATATTTAAATGGGGTGGAAGGATTGAAGAGGGTGTAGGTGGGAGCACATTTGCTTATTGATGCCTCTCTGAATGGTGGAAACCATTTCTTTTCCCATCACCAATTCCCGTTGGCTTTTTTTTTTCAGTGCTTCTATTTTAAGTCACTGTTTTTTTGTTCTTTTTTTTTTTTTTTTTTTTTTTTTTTTTTTTTTGCTGGTTCTGTCTTACTGGAAACTGGCCCAGCCTCACTCAGTTTTGTTTCCATGCTGCTATTAAAAGACAATGCCCAGTTAAGAGGCCTTGGATGAGAGGCGGGACACCCACCCTCTTGGGTCCAGTCATCCAGGCAAATATCAGTTCTCTGGATGTGAGAAGAGTTTGAAATTTATTAGGTGATTTTAACTTCTGCGTTGTTATTGATTTGTTTTTGTAAATGGAGGAAAACTCACTGTTAGTTGCTATACCCTGAAACTTCTCATGTGCTGAGCTCCAATACCAATGGGCCTGAATCTGAGGTCAAAGAACCTCCCTTTTGTGTCCCGGGCCTCTTTTACCAAGGTAGAAAATTATGCTCGGCACCCAGTATGCAGTCAACCAGGAATTCTCAACATTTGGGAGAAATGTGTTCCTGGGCTTTGAAGAATCCTCACATTTATTGATACAGAGTGTTTGGAGAGTCTTGAGTATCGCCTAAAGTACATTGTTATCAAGATTCTTGTTTTCTGTGTTGTTTTGAGCATATCCTCACACAGTACGTTACCCGTCTTTTAAAACTTTTGCTCACTTTTATTTTTTCTCATGTGATGAACTGTTTTTGCAGTGGCTGAAATATACAAATTGATTTTTTAAAATTATTAAGTTAGGTTTACTGAGGTATAATTTATATACAGTAAAATTCACCCTTTGCTGTGTACAGTTCTGTGGGTTTTGACAAAAGCATACAGTCTGGTAACCACTACCGTATTCAAGATATACATAGTTTTATCTTCCTGAAAAGTTCCCTTCTGCCTCTTCGTAGTCGTCATCTCCTTCTGCCTCCAGCCCCTGGCAAACACCAGTCTGTTTTCTTTCCATACAGTTTGCCTTGCTTCTTCCTAAATGTTATAAAAATGGAATGAAACACTGTAGCCTTTTGAGTCTGTCTTCTGGTTAGCATAGTGCATTTGAGGTGAATCTATATTGTTGCATGTACTGGTAGTTTGCTTTTATTTGCTGAGTACTAGTCCTTTGTATGGATGTACCACAGTCTGTCTGTTCATTCACCAGTTGAAAGACTTTGGGTTGTTTACAGTTTTGGAAATTATGAATCAAGTCACTATAAACATTTGCTTACAGGTTATGGAAACATATGTTTTCCTTTCTTTTGGGTAAATACCTAGGAGTAGAATTGCTGATTTGTATACTGAGGCATATTTACCTTTATGAGAAAATGCCAAACCATTTCCTTTTTTTTTTTTTCCTCCAAACCGTTTTCTAAAGTGGCTTTACCACATCCCATTCCCTCCAGCAGTGTCTGAGAGTTTCAGTTGCTTTGTGTCCATCTTCCTCAGCACTTGCTACTGTCAGTTCTTTTGTTTATCTGTTTTTACTGTGTCCATTCTAATAGGCATGTGATGGTATCTCATTGTGATTTTAATTCATATTTCCCTAATGACTAATGATGTAGAACAACTTTCTTGTGCTTATTTGCCATTTCTAGATTGTCTCTGGTGAAATGTTTGTTAAAATCTTTTGATTATTTTTTTGATTATTTTTTATATGGTTTGTTGTTATTAAGTTTTGAGAGTTCTTTATATATTCTTGATCTAAGTCCTTTATCAGATATATATTTTGCAAATATATTTTCCCCGTGTCTAGATTGTCTTTTTGTTTTCTTGATAGCGTCTTTGGAAAAGCGGCAATTTTGAATTTTGATGAAGCTACCATCTACTTTTAAAAATCAATTTCCAAATGTAACTATACTGGAAAAAAATCGATTTCCACATGAAGGATATAATAGACTTATTAATCTCAAATTCTGAGCCACCACCAAATTTTGAGCTCCACTTTTAATTTAGCAAAAAATTTTGTGTTCTGGCTTGTGAGCCATTGCTTTTTTTGGACTGTTCATTTTGTTTTCACTTATGTTACCAACGCTAGGGCTGGTCTCTTTTTAAACCAAAGAAACAAAGTTTTGTTTAACTACTCCACATAAATTATTGTGTATGTGACGATGGTCAACAAAGTTGCACTGGATTGAGAGTGCCAAGTTGTCAGCCAGTCTCCCTCACTGGCCCAGTGGGTCTCCCATGTCAGCATTGTAGAGTGTGATGCAAAATCACTGCATTTCCAATAAGCTGTAAACTTTTTGAGATGGACTCTTTCTGTTTTTGTTTTTAATTGTTTACCAGTTTACTAAAGGATATGAAAAAGGATATGAATCAATAGCTCGATGGAAGAGATACATAGGGCGAGGTATGGGGAAAAGGTGGGTAGCTTTCATGCACTCTCCAGGCATGCCACTCTACCCACATCATGTGTTCACCAACCTGGAGCACCAGGGACCCTTTCTGTTTTGTTGCTAGCCCTAGAAAAGGGCTTAGTGCTCAGAAAATAATCGAATGCTATTCAGTGGCCTTCACGAAGGGTGATGCAAGATGTCCCAAAGCAACCACAGCTGTGGCTCTCAGGGTACAGCTGAGGACTGTGACTGGCAAAGCTTGAAGGCCAAGGTACAGCCCTGAGCCCTGTCTGCGGGACTTTACGTGCAGCAGATTCGCTTCTGGGAGTGTGGAGAGAGAATTCCAGGGCCCTGGCCTTGACTGGATTTTCTTAGGGAGGCCTCAGGTTCTGTGAGAGGAACTTAGGTAAGGACACGCCAGCATTCTGAGGAGGGCATGCTGGAAAGAGAGCTGAATCTCTGTAACTAGGTAACTTGAAAGCAGTTGTGGACTTTTGCTGTTCCATCTTCTTTTTTTTTTTTAAAGATTTTTTTTTTTTTTTTATTCGACCGAGACAGAGACAGCTAGCGAGAGAGGGAACACAAGCACGGGGAGTGGGAGAGGAAGAAGCAGGCCCACAGCGGAAGAGCCCGATGTGGGGCTCGATCCCATAACACCGGGATCACGCCCTGAGCCAAAGGCAGACGCCCAACTGCTGTGCCACCCAGGCGCCCCCCATCTTCTTCTGACTGTCTCAGGGGCTGCATAACCCACCCCACCCTCCCACCCCCACTGCCATCTCACCCTCAAAATGGTGGCGGGATCAGGCCAAAGTTGAAGTCACTGGCAGAGCCGAAGCCAGGCTGCCTGTGGTGGAGCCCAGCTCATCTCCATCCCATCGTCTCGCTTTTGTCCTGATACTATTTTGGCTTATGGTGTGTGGTTTCAGCATTTGGGCCAGCTTTTAATCACGACACAATCCCATCTTGTAAGGGCTGAGTGAGTCCTCCAAGAGAGGAAACTGCTGAAGAGAAGATTTTCCTCAACTGTTGACGCCTTTCTTCCTTCTGAGAGTCTTGTGTTAAAGGTGATTCAAGGTGAAAAAAGGTGGAAACTCCAGATTGAGGGCAAGGGAAGAATCTGGAGAATGGGTGTGTGTGTGTGTGTGTGTGTGTGTGTGTGTGTGTGTGTGTGTGTGTTTGTGTTGGGGGGAGAGCAGAGGTGGCAGTGGGCTGCGGCCAGGGAGGCAGCAGTTCATGCCAAGTGGTCCCAGCTGCCCCTGGTTACAGGCTAATCCCATCCCTGCTGCAGCCCATCATTCAGGGCCAGCTGCTATCATTAGTGGTTAAACATTTCTGAGAGTATTCTCTCTCAACTGTCACCACATGCCCTTTCAGGGAAGGGAGGGAGGAGCCAGGAGAGTTAATGGGGCCCGCCCTGTTGTCATGTCCAGCTGCTCTGCAGAGGGACAAGGAGCCCCAGACTGGAAGTGATCATGGGCTCATCGGAGCCTGTGGGTGTGATAGGACTGATGTCGCCTTTCCTATGCTTCCCACACAGCCTGCTGCTTTTTGAGTGATACAGCCCTCCGCTGTGGGTTGTGAGTACCAAATCAGAGAGGCTTTTTTGTCCTTTTAAGGGTATTCTTGGCTGAAATAAACCTTTTATTAACCAATTTTATCTCTGTCAGGCTCTCTGCCCTCAACACATATACACACATTCACCAGTGGCTGAAGACCGTCTTTCCCTTTGGAACTAATCTATACTCATTCTGCTTTCGATGAGGAGTTGTGGTAAAATGCTCAATACTAACATTTCTTCCCACGAAGTGGGGACTTAGAAATATTTTTCTTGACTGAGGTGTGGTTGACAGCTTTTGATTTATGAAATTAGCTCAGGGAAAAATAAGATGGAAAAAGAGAGTCCAAATTAAATCTTTATTTCCATAGCTCAGTTGTGCCCTTTCTATCCATTTTTAACTGCCGTGCAGTCTTTAGGTATGAAGAACTCCATGGTTTGCTAGATTCGTTCGCTCCTTCCTTCCTTCCTTCCTTCTAGTTTTGACCTAAGAAACCTTTTTTCCGTCTTTAAAAATTGTGTTTTTTCCTTACTCAAAAGTACAGAAGTTCAATGAAGAAAACTCGAAAACTCTAGAAACGCACAAAAGGAAAAGCTAAGGGAGTTCATATTCACAAAAGAGATAATTACTATTAGTATTTTGGCTTATGCCCGTCTTGTTGGAAAAAGTCCATTTCTTGTGCTGGAGAAGGTCATTGGTGGGGGCACTTCTTACTCCCCTAGGAACCTCCAAGTTTGTTAGGTTGTGAGCTCATCCTAACACACTGGATGAGACAGCCTCTCATCCATATTCCACATCCTTCTCCAGCACAAGTAGAGGTGTTCTGGTGGATATGGAGTCTTCCAGCCCAGCAGGGGACCTTTCCATCAGAGCTCTTCATCTCACCGTCAGCCAAGTGACCAGTGAAAGAACAGCCTGGGAGGGATTCAGTTCAGTCCAGGCTGCCCACTCCCAGTCGCCAACCAGAGAACATGGGCTCTTGATCTTAGACTGCCTGGATTTGAGTCTTGCTCCATTGCTTACTTTCTCTGTCTTGTTTTTTACCCGTAAAATAGGTTTAATAATAGTAAGCTCCTCCTAGGGTTACCACGATAGATGAGATAAAATAAAGCGCACAGCGCACGATGGATATCTGTTACATAAGGTGCTGGTTCAGTGCATATTATATCTTCTATAGTTATTGTTATTCCTTTGATTGTTGATTGTATTCTCACTGCTCCATATACATGGTATATATAGATTGTGGACCTCTGTTTCTCGGCCTAGACAGGGGTAGTCTTTTCTTTACTGGATAATGTTTAAATACTCTCACTTTTAAATACTCTCACTTGAAAACTAATAGATACTGACTACGCAGTAGAATAATCTCCTTTGATAAAACAGCTGGACTGAAGGGCAGGAAGGTTTAGACATTTTCACTGAGTGAACAAAGTCAGGCAACAACAGGACTGTGAGAACACATACTGCCTGTTGTCATGTGTTCTCTGAAGTTGTGGGAATCTGTGCTCCTAGATCCCACCATTTTCTGTCATGTAGATCCCTTTATCCTTGTTCCTCATTTATGTGGATGGACCATTGAGTCATCTTTTCCAGATGAAACATGTCAACATATGCATTGGCTGGAGTTGTCTAGTGCCCCTTGACTTCTTTTCCCAAGGGAAGTATGTTTCTAGCTATAGAGAAAATGGATTTGGATACGTTTTGGGCTCTTTTTACCTAATGGGAGAATGATGTCATCTGTAGCCTGCCCAGTGATTCTTGTTTGTTTATTACATTTGAGCCCAATAAAAATAACGTGATGGTCATAGGATATTTTGCCAGTTATTTCAGATGTGGGGGGCAATTCACTCTGGATTTGTTTACTTCAAGTGGAAAAGTTTACCCAAAGTTGCTTTCTGGGCTATTACCAAGAAGGAAGCTTACCTGAGTCTCTCTGTGTGGAGCCAGCTTCTGTTGAGTCAAAGACTACAGGGGCTATTAAAAGTCTTATTTCCAATAGAGAGGGGATACGGTGACTTAGATGGGACATACTTCTTTCTTTTTCACAGTGACTTATATCTGTCTGCTTTATACTTTGAATTTCCAGGACACACAGACATTCAGGTGGTTCAGCCCGAGCAACCACAGCAGCCGGTGAGCAAAGCCCCGGTACTAGCAGCCGGCATCGCCAGCCCGTCAAGAACCCAACCCACAGTGGCTTGGCCAATGGCACAGGTGAGTGACAGCACAAAATACCAGCCTGGACTAAAGCAGCGGCTTCTAACCTGTGCTCACATGGAGTCGGGACTCTGCCTGCTGCCTCAGAATGTAGGGCGGGCGAGAAAGACTCCAGTACTAAAATCCGTCAACCTTTCCACTGGCCCATCTTCTTTTGTCTCTGGCATATTCTCTTCAGCTGAGATTATTCTCCATGTGACTGCACTCTTCTAAAATATTCCTTTGCACAAAAATAAAAAGTATTGATTTTTTAATTCATTTCTTATCAGTATTGGGGGGCAAGGGGGATATTTTATTTATATATGACATATTTTTTATTTCTTTAATTTAAGGAAATGATCAGACTAGGGATAAAGAAGACTAAGTATTGCTGCTCAGAGCTGGGTTTGAGAAGATGGCGGTATTGTTGGACTGGTTGGGATGCTGACTAGGGCAAAGCCAGAGTGCCATGGAGGGGGCGGGGGTGGGCACATTCCATTACTGTTCCAATGAGAGTATTTGTCTCATTTGAGAATAGGTAGCCCTTCCATATCCACAGAGAACTTTTCTGCCCTTGATTCTACTTCTCTGTAATGGAGGGGGAGGGAAGGACTGTTTCAAAGCAAATCAGTTTTTGTCATGTTTTCCTTCTGTCTCATCAGGACAGTGTCGAATTAAAAAGCAAAAAAAAAAAAAAAGTTCATTTTTCTCACTGTCTTGAAGATTGTCAAATGTCAGTCATTTGATAGTTTGTCTTAATTTGAAGCAGCTGGGAAAGGACTCGGATGTTTACTTCAGTAAACTGTAGGTGGGGGAGATGCAGATGTTTAAATCAGTACGTGACATGGTTTAGTTTTGTAGATGCTGTGATAGCCGAGGTGTGGTGCGAAAGGGAGACCCGGAGCAGCATACCTTCTTCACGGAGCATTGCCACAGTCTTATTGCTGCCCTTTGTGAGCCAAACTTACTGAGTCTGAGAGATCAGTTAGGGTTGCTTTCTAGTGACTTTCGGTTCTCTGGCAGTACCGTATGAGGGCTGCAGAGCCGTTCCGATTGGTCATGGTGCTTCGTTATCCCATTTACCTACCATGGGCTGTAGGGTGGAGTGGCCCGTCCTTCTGGGCTGTGTGTGTGTGTGGTGAGCTGACGTTCTCCCTGGAGTTTGGGACCTGCCTGAAGGATTCGAGTTAGCTAGCTCCCCCTGAGCCTTGAGGACGAGGATGAGCTGGAGGTGAGGAGTACAGGCGGCTGCCACCTCAGCATGCCTGGTGCTCCTGTGCCAAGCACCGCATCCGCATGCTGGAGCGTCCGGTTGTAGCAGCCTTGGGGGCCCCGCCTCCAGTCTGGGTGAAGGGGGTGGCGAGGTGGCGGCTGGGGACTGTGCTCTAGAAAGCCGTATACAGCCCCATGAGCACCAGGAAACATACTTCTGTTTGAAAAATAAGTCATGGGGCACCTGGGTAGCTCAGCTGGTTAAGCGGCTGCCTTTGGCTGAGGTCACGGTCCCAGGGTCCTGGGATCGAGTCCTGCGTCAGGCTCCCTGCTCAGCAGGCAAGTCTGCTTCTCCCTCTCCCTCCCCATGTTCATACTGTCTCGCTCTCCCTCTCTCAAATAAATAAAGAAAGAAAGAAATATCTTAAAAAAAAAAAAGAAAAGAAAAATAAATCACTTGTAGAGGAGGGCCAGTATTTACAAATGGGGAGGGAAACTGGGTTTTTGGAACCACTTTTTTTCCAGAGGCCGTGGCCAGGCTACCAAACCGCTTTGATTTTTAGGGGCCTACAGTACCCGTTAATGGTTTCCTTCAGCCATCTCTGCTTTTCTTATAAAAACTATTGGTAAATTGACTTTATATGGTGATGGTCTTTGAGTCACTCCTATTGGATACTGGAACAGATCTGTGTTTCCCCTACGTTTATTTTTAGGTACCTTTGCGTATTGTCCTTATCTCCAGGAACATTATGTTTCAGCAGACGAGGCAGGTGCCAGCCATGTCTTCAGAAAGCCAAATGTCTCTAACCCCAAACTGCATTGGGAATGTTTTATAGTGGTGCATCTGAGTGCCCAGACTGTTCCCAGAACCCATCTGTGAAGGACAGTTGTTGCATTTTAGGGATTTCTGCCTGTTAAAATACTAAGGCCTTGGCCTCCGTCTCATCTCTCTGCTTTCTGCTGTGATGACGGTTCACCTTTGCCTCCAGCCAGCCTGGACTTTGTAGGCTTTTTAATGTCTATCCAAGGGGTACAGAAAGATCTTACCTTTCCTTTGGGAAGCAGACAGAAGCCCTACTCCTTGGCAGCACGAGACAAGAAGGGAGTGAGGACATGTGAATGAGGACATCTTCATCTTTCAATACGCTGCTCTTAGAACCGTGAGGACCGGTTCCAAAATGGTGGTGGTAGCTGTGCCTCCAGGAAATATTTCCATAGACATACAAGATTTATTTAGCAAGCCTTTTTGGCTATGCTCTACAGTTATGCATGAAAAAGACATTTAGGGCAAAAACAGAGCTGAGTTCCAGGTGGTTTTTTCATGTTGTCACAACTGTAAAGTATCCATTTTTATAAAATGAAAGTGAATGGCAGCCTGTCTGTATAAATGTAATGTTACTAAGGTTTAGAAGTGGTGCAATCGAGAAGTAGACGAACACTGTAGCACTTCATTGAGACCTATGTGCCATGATTTACTTTCTAACATTTTATTGAAAACTTTATCCAAGAAAATTACTTCTCTTTCTCCTCTCATAAATGTGATTTCCATGCACATAAAGTCTGGAGTCACACTGGTCGCGGTCAGATTCTGGAGGCCGCCCCCCGCCGCCGCCACCCTCTGCCATGTACAGTATGTGTGTAAGGCCCAGTGACTCCCTGGGTCTTAGTTTTCTCACTAATAAAATGAGGACAAGAATATATATCTCATAAAGTTGTTATAAGGAATAAATTATGTAAAACATGCAGAGTGCCTGAGACTCTCAAAGTTAGCTTTTGTCTTTATGAATAATTTTATACAGTTATAGTTATGTAGCATGAATATGAGGGTTTTTAAATCCCATCGTTTTTTATACACACTTCTCTGTATCTGTTGTCTTGTTTGCTTTTTTTAGTAACCTAGTACTGTTTCACAGTTAATATGTCAGAATTCATTTAACCATCCTTCAATTCTTATGTATTTCCCTATTATAAAACAAAATCCCGATGCAAATGTCTTTGCACACAGCTTTGTTTCTTCTTGCATAAAGTTCTTGAGTCTAAGGATATGAATTTTTAAAAATGAGATCAAATGTATATTACCAGCTTGCCTTCCAAAGGGATTGAAGCTATCATACAATCCATAGTAGTATAAAATTTCCATTAGGTGGTATATCAGGTTTATTTTTTCCTGAAACTGTATAAATACTAGCTTATTGTTTTGCTAACAGCTACTAAGTGCCACTTCATCGTTGAACCTAATTGCACGTTTTCAGTTATTAGTTGCTCGCTCAACTGTTTTTTTCCTCTTGTGTGATTTTTTTCATAGCATTTGATTCTTTTTTTTTTTTTGGAGATATAGACATTTATGTATTATATATTCTGGTAAAGTTTTTTTTTTTAATTGAGGCAAAATATACATAGACATTAAACCGTTTGAAATGTGTAATGTAGTGGCATTAAGTACATTCTCAATGTTGTGCAACTATCACCACCACTATGCATGTCCAGAACTTTCTCATCTTCTCAAACTGAAGCTCCGTGCCCTTTAAGCAATAACTTCCTCCTCTCCACCCACCCTCTAGCGCCAGCCCTTGGTAACCTCTGTTTTCGTGTCTCTGAGAATTTGCGTATCTTTGGCTCCTGCCTGGCTCATTCAGTAGGGCAAGAGAGTCTTGATCTTGGGGTTATGAGTTCGACCTCCACATTGGGCTTAGAAATTACTGGGAAAAAAAACCTTAGAAAATTACCAATGGCTAATGATTTAATCTAAGAATTTGCTTATTCTAGGTACTTCTTATAAGTGGAAAAATTTGTCCTTTGTCTCTGGCTTATTTCATTTAGCATGTTTTCAAGATTCAACCATGTCGTAGCTTATTTCAGAATTTCATTCCTGTTTAAGGCTGAAGAATGTTCCACTACATGTGTATACTACATTTTATTTATCCATTCATCTGTTGGTGGACTTTTATGGATTGTGCCCAACTTTTGGCTATTTTGAATAATATTGAATAATGCTATTGTGAACGTGGGTGTACATCTATCTGTTTGAGTCCTTGCTTTCAATTCTTTTGGCTGTACACCTAGAAGTAGAGTTGAGGTAAATATCTGGTAATTCTCTGTAACTTTTTGAGGAACCCCTAAACTATTTTCCATGGCAGCTGCACCATTTTACATTTCCTCTAGCAGTGAATGAGTGTTCCAGTTTTTCCATATCCTTGCCAACACTTGTTTTCTGTTGTTTTTAATATAATAGCCATCTTAATGTATACAAAGTACTTAGATATAAGTTTTGTCTATTAAATTTATGATTTTAAGTTTCCCTCCTATATTATTGTTTTACATTTTTATTTCATTTTCTGTGGTTTTTGTAGAAAAGGAGATAGAAAATTTAAAAATAATTATGGCTGAGCATTTTTTTAAAAATGTGCATAGTTTTCTCTTGTCTGTGGCTGGGATAAATACTTCATTCTGTTTTTCTTTTTTTTTTTTTTCAGGGTGTTACAAAATAACCATCCTAATGGAATGTATAGTGTTATGTTAATATACATACATAAATATAATGAAGTCTGGGTCTAAATTAATTTTTCTTTATATTGGGGTCCTATTATTCCAGAAACGTTGTGTTTTTTTTTCCTTCTCACTGGTGGTTTTACTTAGTGTTTATCATTTATCATGTTCTGAACATTCAGTGAGAATTTATGTCTGGATTCTTTACTCATTCCATTTATTTATTTCCGGTTTTGGGCCATTCTCATGTGATTTTGGTAAATTGACATGTGATAGCGAGTTTTTCTAATGTCTTGAAGGGCTACTCCTGTCCTGTTACTTTTTCTCCATGATATTCTTTGGTAGTTTATATATTTTCCAAAACAAATTTCAGCCTTTGAGTTCTTAGAAGCATGATGGAATGTACATGGAAGTTGGGTGAATCTTTATATTGGTCAAGGAAGGACTGCCCGTTTTTCAAGTTTCTCTTCCTGTTTTCCATCTAATTTTTCTTCTTTTTTTCCTCATCTAATTTAGTTGTTTTTCTTTATATAGAAGCCTTACCCACCCTATGTCACGCTAATTATGAAAGATTTTTCTAGTTTTAGTGGCTCTTACCGAGGACTGAGCAGCTAATGCCTTGAAAGTGCATTGCTTGTGTTTCATGGATGAGAGATAGTGACTGCTTTGCTGTGCGTCATGTTCCGAGCTGATCTTCTGTTTACACAGTTTCCACTGTTGGCAGTTGCCTTTGCCATGCCCGAGCGTGGGGGCTGAAAAGGTCTGTGCATATACCAGGAGCCTGCACTGCACTACACACACTTGAAGGTCTTGGAACATACAGTGAGCTGGCGTCACGTCCAGGATTAAGAACGAGAATTTACAAATCCTGATCTTTTTTTGGCTAGCTGTGACTAGAGTATGTCTCCGTCCTGAATGAATATCTGATTCATAAAGTTAGAATGTTTAACCCACATAACATAGGGCACCTTGTGAAATACTCCTTGTTGCCGAAACCAGAGGCCATTCAACTACCATTTTACTTACTTACCCATTTACCGAGTCATCTTGGTACCCAGCTTCTCTTCCCGTAGAGGAAAGCCATCAAAGCCAGCTTCATGTCTTCTCCCCTCCCTCCACCATTGCTTTACTTCATGGTGTTCTGGGTTTGAGTACTGGTTTTGCTGTTTGCTAACTGCATGTCTCCTGTCTGGATGGAACCTCTGTGAGCTTCAGTTTTGTCTTAAATAGAATGGGAATAGTAGCTTCTTGCAGAGCTATTTGGCAGGTAGATGAGCTAATGAAAATAAATTTGCTAAAGGCAATGTAGGTTCCTGGATTGGATCTTGGAACAGAAAAAGGACATTAGTGGTAAAGCTGGTGGATCCAAATAAAGTCTGAAGTTGGGTTAATAGTAATGTGCTGAAGTTCATTTTTCAGCTTTGACAAATGTGCTATGCTTATATAAGATAGTATGCCCTTGAGGGACGCCTGGGCGGCTCAGTCGTTAAGCATCTACTTTCGACTCAGGTCATGATCCCAGGGTCCTGGGATCGGGCCCCACAACGGGCTCCTTGCTCAGCAGGAAACGTTCTTCTCCCTCTCCCACTCCCCCTGCTTGTGTTCCCTCTCTTGCTGGCTGTCTCTCTCTCTCTGTCAAATAAATAAATAAAATCTTAAAAAAAAAAAAGAGAATGCACTTGACTCACTTTCCCCTAATATTGCTATCTTTGCAACTTTTCTGAAAGTCTAAAATTATTCTAAAATAAAAATGAAAAGAAATTGCTTTGCAATTGATAGTGTTACACAAATGTCTGGTGGTTTTATTTCAGATTTCTTTCCCTAGATTATTAGGTTTATTGAACAAGTATTTATACAAATATTTGTCGAATGCCATTTTGCTAAGGACCATGGATGGTGTAAAGATTCATAAAATAAGGGGACGCCTGGGTGGCTCAGTCGGTTGGGCGTCTGCCTTTGGCTCAGGTCATGATCTCAGGATCCTGGGATTGAGCCCCGCATCAGGCTCCCTGCTCAGTGGGGAGCCTACTTCTCCTTCTCCTGCTCCCCCTGCTTGTGCTCTCTCCCTGTCAAATAAGTGAATGAAATTTTAAAAAGAAAAGATTTATAAAATCTTGTTTTTAAAAAAGAAGCTGAAGACACTGTCAGCTAAGTACCAACACAACAGATGTCACAGGGACTGTGTGGTTGAGTAGCCAAGACCACAGGTGTTGTGGGATCCACAGAGAGGATAGTCTGGCTTAAGTAGTGGAGAGGGCCTCCAGGGAGTGGGGCTCAAGTGAGCAAAGAGGTGTAGGCAAGAACATAGGAGACAGAGAGTGGAAGTAGTGAAAAATGAAGGAAACAAACTTACCCCTGTTCTCAAGAAGGGTGCAGTCTTTGCAGGGAGATAAGTTGTATATATCAGACAATTAGGATTAATAGAGAACGTTGGCTATACGTATTGGATAGAGTTATAATTAAAATACAGCAATTCTCTAAGGCACGACTAAATTGTAACTCCATGTCTTGTCAGTCCGTTTTTTCCCTCTACTTGAAGCCCCATCATGGCTGGATTATGGTGCTCTGTCAGTGGCTTACCTGTGTGACCGTAAGCCAGTAATGCAATTGTCTGACCTTCAGTTTCTCCTGACTGTAAGCTGTGATGGGGTGGATTTATCACTGAGGTTCTTTAAAGCTCTTGTGTTCTAGGAAACACTTTTTGAGAGCAGAAAAGTACAAGCACGGACACAAAAAGTTTGTCAGCACAGGGATATCCAGCTCTCAACCTCTATTTCCAAATCAAAGTGTAACACAAAGCTCCAAAACGGATGAGCTCCTGTGGTGAATCAGGGGCTCTTGGATAGGTCTGTGGACAGATGCAGTCCTGGTGAGAACCCTTCGAACTAGATTTGCATCTGTCTGCACAGTCAGATCCAAATAGCGTTGATTGGAGGGTCTTTTCCATTGGCATGCCATGGAAAATGGGGCTCTGCTTTTGTTCTTTTCCTGGTCAACAATTTCATGGTAATTATTCTTAATAGGTAGTACATGTACATTATGAGAATTTTAAAAGCATAAAAGCTCAAACAGTGTAAAGAAAGTTTCCTTCCTGTTCCAGTCCTCTGGCCCCCAGTTTCCTCCCCAGAGGTGGTCACTGTTGTGTTTCTTACGATTCTTTCAAAGATATTCTTTGTCTATACAAACATACGCACATATATTTGAAAACACGCACACACACACACTCACACACACACTAGCTCAATATATATGCTGTTCTGCACTTTCCCACTTAATAATTATCTTAGAAATTTTTGCAAAGAATTTGAAGCAAACTTGAAGAGCTTTGCCACTTCCCTCCCTTGCTGACCCCAACCAGAGATGGGGACAATTTTAGTATCAAAAAGAACGATAATCACAATGGATTGAAATATTTTAAATATGTTTAAATCCAAGAGCTTATAACGATTTTTACACAAAACAAAATTTCATTGTTTATTTTTGGAGGATGTGAGGAAATCAGTTCATTTTTCTGGAAACCGGTAAATAAAAGTAAAGACCTGGGCGCCTGGGTAGCGCGGTTGTTAAGCGTCTGCCTTTGGCTCAGGGCGTGATCCCGGCGTTTTGGGATCGAGTCCCACATCAGGCTCCTCGGCTGGGAGCCTGCTTCCTCTCCCTCTCCCGTGCTGTGTTCCCTCTCTTGCTGGCTGTCTCTCTGTCACATAAATAAATAAAATCTTAAAAAAAAAATAAAAGTAAAGACCCAAGCATTTCTCCTGCCTTTTCTTTATGAACTGAACCTCAAGGTAGCCAAATAGTTGATGAGGGAAAGTTTCTCTTATAGGCATGGTAGAATTAGAACGTGACTGTTTTGCAATCCCCAACCAATTTATGGATTTAGACAAGAATCATCAGTGGGTGCTAATATTGCAAAAGGGTGACAAGCAGCTGTGATGTGCCTCTTGATGGAAGTATGCAACTCCATGTGTGTCGCCAACATTGAATATGTGACAGCAAAAAGACTATTATAATAAATATATCACCTAGCTCTAAATATTATTGGTTCATGGCTATTTTAGTTTCATCCACAGGCCCACCCATCTCTGTTCTACACACCCATCCCCAGTTACCCCCACCTCCCTCTTACTGCATTTATTTTATTTTTTATTTTTATTATTATTGTTAAAATATTTATTTATTTGTCAGAGAGAGAGAGGGAGAGCACAAGCAGGGGGAGTGGCCAGCAGAGGGAGAAGCAAGCTCCCTGCTGAGCAAGGAGCCCCATATGGGACTCAATCCTAGGACCCTGGGATTATGACCTGAGCCAAAGGCAGACGCTTAACAAACTGAGCCACCCAGGCGTCCCCTCTTACTGCATTTAAATTTTCGATATTGCCAACTGTTTTCCATAGAGGTTCTAATAATTTCTACTCCTGCCAACGGTATGTGAAAATGCCAGTGTTTCTTATACTCTTACCAGTGTTTTTTTTTTTTTTTTTAATTTACCAGATTACTTTTTTTTAAGGGGTGGATGGGGCAGAGGGAGAGAGAGAGAGAATCTTAAGCAGGCTCCACGCCCAGGCAGAGCCTGATTTGGGGCTCAATCTCACAACCCTGAGATCATGACCCAAGCCGAAATCAAGAGTCGGATGCTTAATTGAGCCACTCAGGTGCCCCTAAATATTTTTATTCTTACCAATCTGATAGGTTAACAAAAGGTACTTCATCCTAGTCTTAAATTGCATTTCTTTTTTTTTTTTTAAGATTTTATTTATTTATTTGACAGAGCGCACAAGCAGGGAGAGGGGCGGAGGGAGATGGTGAAGCACACTCCCCACTGAGCAGGGAGCCTGACTCGGGGCTCCATCTCAGGACCCTGGAATCATGACCTGAGCCAAAGGGAGATGCTTAACCCACTAAGCCACCCAGTTGCCCCTTAAATTGCATTTCTTGTCTCATAATTGAGATGGAGAATCTTTTAATACCTTTACGGGTAATTTGTATTTCCTTTACTCTGAAAGTGCTTGTGCATATTTTCGGTCTTTTTCTTATTGATTTGTAGAGATCCTTTTCATATCAAAGAAATTAGCCATTAGTCCGTAATATGAGTTGGCAATACTTTTTCCCAGTTCGTTGTTTTTCTTTGATTTGCTTTTGCTTGTGATTTTTTTTTTTTGCCACTAAAGTAAAAAAACAAACCCTTTATTGTAGTTGAATTCATCCATTTTTTATGTCTTCTAGATTTTGTGTGATACTTCAAAAAGTCTTTTCCACTTTGAGATAAAAATATTCTCCTCTGTTTTCTTAAGTTCCTCTTTAGTTTCATTTCTTATGTCAAAATTTTTGATTCATCTGGAATTTATTTTCATGTCCTGGATAAGGTAGGGATATAACTCATCTTTTCCCCAGTGTAC
Organism: Ailuropoda melanoleuca; assembly: GCF_002007445.2. Lineage (NCBI taxonomy): Eukaryota > Metazoa > Chordata > Mammalia > Carnivora > Ursidae > Ailuropoda > Ailuropoda melanoleuca. Next base: position 65,392,949 of record NC_048229.1, read on the forward strand.
TACCCGGTTGTCACAACACTGCCTACTGAATGATCTCTTTGCTGTAGTCATTTAAAATGCCACCTTTGTCATATACTGAATTCCTGTGTGTTTTTAATTCTGTTTCTAAACTTCCTGTTTATTTCATTGACACCTGCTTATTTGTGTGTTAGTACCACATTGTTTTCATTGTTGTAGCTTTATGATGTGTTAATACTTTAGAGAACTATTCCCCCCCATATACACATACACACAACACTCTCCTTTAGAATTTTCATGGCTATTCTTCTGTATTTAGTTTTTCTTATAATTTTTTCTAAACATTTTATTTATTTTAAGGACAAAGAGAGAAAGAGCAAGTGTGAAGAGGGAGAGGGGCAGAAGGGGAGGGAGAAGGACAAGCAGACTCTGTGCTTAACGCAGAGCCCAACACAGGGCTGCATCCCAGCACCCAGAGATCATGACCTGAGCCAAAATCACGAGTCGGAGGCTTAACCTTCTGAGTCATCCAGGCCCCCCTAGCTTTTCTTATAACTTTTAGAATGAACTTTCTTAGTTCTCAAAAATGTCATGATGGTTTTTTTTGTATTGAAATGGAGTAAAATTTATAGATTTGCATGAAGAGAGTTGCCATCTGTTGTGTTTTACCAACTCGATTGAGCTAGAATAGGAATAGAAGCATGAAGTCTGGCGTTTGTGTGGGGGAAACACCAGTCGCATAAGATGGAGTCACTTATTAAACAACTCATTTAGTTGATGTGCCAGACAGTGTTTCATACGCTGGGGAGAAAGCAAATGAATGGATCACAGGTAGTCCCTAGGCTCTTTTCCATTTCTGAAGAGCGGGAGACATCACAACTTGTGAAGAAATGTTGGTTTCAGCTGGCCCCCAGTCTCAGGTGAGCCGGTAGGATCCTGTCGTTGCTCAGTTGTTGCCATCTTGGGTTGCTTTAGAGGATGTGCACAGAGGGAGAAGGAGAGCATAGTGAGTGAGGAGTTCAGGCTCTGGAGGTGGGCAGTAGGGGTGAGAATTAGGTGCCTCTCAACCTCAGGAGGTTATTTGACCTCTTTGAGCCTCAGTTTCCACAACTGTAAAATGGGATGTTCATTGTACCTAATGTGTGGGGTTGTGTGTGAGGCTTCCATGAGATTATCCAAAATGCTTTGCACTTTGCCTGGCACGCGCTGGTGTTCTGTACATGTTAACTAATACCACTTATATTGGAAACCTGACTCTGCTGGTCTGTTGGTGTCTGATTTATTATGTTCAGTTCCTGTCATTATTAAGGAGAAGCAGTAGAAGAAGATACCGAGAAAAGAGCAGCCAGGTGATAAGAAGGGAAGGAGCCTAGGAACATTAAAGAAAGAACAGGCCTTCCTACCAGAAAGGAGAAGGTGAATGAGAGACAGGGTGGCCCAGGTACTTACTCTGTATTGTGTGGGGGGTGGGGACTAAGACCAGCTAGTGGAATTCCGCTTCACGTAAGAAAAAACTTGCAGGCAGGACATCTGTTCAACGATGGAATGGCTCTGTAGCGAGTTCCTTGTCAGAAGTGTTTAAGAAGAATCTAGATAGTACATTTGTTACATATGAAACTGCAAAAAGAATTTCTGAATTAGGAAGATGAGGCTAAATCACATCCAAGGGGTTTTCCTACAGAATTCTGGTATAAATATGCACATATGCAATCACATATGTAGAAAACTCTCTGCGTATGGCTTAGGCATTTTCAAAGAATTCTTTGAAAACCTTGTTTGATCCCTTTTTGAGTGAGAGGATATTGCATTGTCTTGGGGTCCTTGTGAACATGAGTGATCATCAAAGAAATAAAGAATGGAGAAATAAGGAGACTCGGAACAGGCTTATTTTTTAAATTTTTTTAAATAATTTTTATTTTGTTATATTAGTCACCATACAGTACATCCCCAGTTTTTGATGCAATGTTCCATGATTCATTATTTGCGTATAACACCCAGTGCACCATGAGATATGTGCCCTCCTTAATACCCATCACCGGCCTATCCCAATCCCCCACGCCCCGCCCCTCTGAAAACAGGCTTATTTGACTTCTTCCTCTTTGTCTGTTGTTATCGTGAAGACAAGTCCCTCATGTTTGGTGCCCATCTTTTTCATCTATAGTATTAATCTTTGTTCCATGCTTTGAGCATGAGTCTTTAAAAGAACAAGCACATGGTTGGAAGTTTTTTGCTTCTTAGAGTATAGAGAGCTTTTTTGAAGGAAGGTGCTATTTGTGCCCAGCAGACAAATGACAAGTTAAAAGAAAAGTATTTGACCCTGTAGGTGTGGCCTTGGCCTTGCTTCATTTAGCACCAACGCACCTTCCTGCTACCTTCCTTCCAGCTCCTCATTTATTGTAATACATGTAATCAGAGAATACTTTAGAAAAATGTAATAAAGGTATACAAAAGAGGTAATATTTAATATATTTATTTCAGATCCATCTCCCAACTGTTGTGCAGGGGGTGGAGAGGAGAACAGGGGCAGGCCATTACTGACTTGCTGTCATTTCCAAAGTTATGTTTTGTAAAACTTTTTGCTGTCACCAGATGCATGCATGGTAGCTTTGTTGGTACTGTGTTACCACTTTAAGGGAAAAATCTAGTAAATGTGAACACGGGTCTGAGTTGATCTCTCAAATACGATTTCTCTTGTTTTCAGTGAATGACGAACCCCCTGTAGCCACTGATCCTGAAGAACCCTCTGTTGTTGGGGTGACATCGTCGCCTGCTACAGTGTCGAGTGTGACCCCGAACACCACTGCAGTGTCTCTCCCTGCTCCGGCCACACCAGCCGAAGGAGAGGAGCCCAGCACCTCAGGCACACAGCAGCTCCCGGCAGCTACCCAGGCCCTTGATGCTCTGCCTGCTGGGTGAGTAGCCTTCCAGCCCACAGCAGCGCTTCCCCCACTCAAATCTGAGGCTCCTTCGCCAGCACAGAAACAACATGGTTACTTATTACCTACCAGTGGCTTGTAGTCTCTGGGGAGGCTGCCGTGCACAGGAGCGAGGGAGGTGTGGAAGAACTGCTTGTTCTACATAAATCTTGAAAAGAATCTAAATCATCTGGGGCAGAATCAATGCTACCTTATACCATGACTTGAGATGAATGGCTTGACTGAAAGAGTGTGACTTTTATGCAACAAGGAGCTCATTTTGCCTTCCCTCGTCTTTGGAGGGTGGTTATTGAGATCCTGCTCAGGAAACTGCTTTTCCTCTCCTGAATTTTATCTTTATAGTTTATGGAGGACGTTAGGCTCTGAATATTACTGTATATTCCTCCCATACTACTGGGGCTGATGTTAACATGGACTACTAGTTTTCTTGTGATCCTTTAGTTCAGAGTTAAATCTGATGGCAAAGACCATGGATGATAGGAAGGTGGCCCAATTAAGCCAAAGGGAAGTTCAGGTTTGGCTATATAGTGAATAGAGATGAAGAGCATGGACCTGGGAATCAAACAAATCTGGCTTCAAATCCCCACTGGATCCTATGTGACCTTGCTCAGGTGGCTTCCTATCTCTGTAAGTGGGGTGGTGGTTAATAATCATGCCTGTCTCTCTAGGAAGTTAAGGGCATATATGAAGCACTCACCCAATGGTGGATTTTCCACCTGGTGAGTGATATTTTTGAATCGACTGTGAAGGAACCGTAAAGGAAGGGAATGATTCTGAACTGGGTAATAAAGTCTTGTCTCAGCAACTACCAGTCATAGTCAGAGCCAGTCCTGTTGTGGTCCTGAAGTCCATCCTGGTTATCAGTTTGGTACCAAGGAAACTGGTGTCTCTATCACCACAGTTACTGGTCTGGCTGATGGTGGTCATGGTGGCATGTGGGTGGGTCCTCTGAACCCTTGTAATTCATAAAGGAAAAGGGAAGGATGCATGGTCTCTTGCTTGATGTATAATACGCTATGTCTTCTTAAGCCTCTTTAGAAAACCCACTTGTTGAAAACGAAAATCTTATATCTGACAGCAAATGTGATTTTTACCACATACATACCACATCCTTAGCGTTTGGCCCACTACCTAACGTATATCTTAAAGTATGATGAATAAATGAAAAGTATTGCAAGTAGTTCCTAATACCTCAAACCTGGAGAGATGAGTATTGAGAGGTGGCTCTGAAAAGTTTTTGCAAAGTTCTTGATTTTGCAAAAAGATTAATAACCAATTGTTTGTGTCCAGCTCTTCCCTACAGAGATTTATGTTTTCTTTTGTATATGGTAAAGGATACTCGAAAGACCTTTGTTTGACTTATAATTTCAAATCTGTTTGCTGTAATTTGGGGGGAACAGAGCAAAATCCTTTTGGCAGAAAGGAGAGAAAATGGCTGCCTGTGTCCCCGGTGAGCTGTTTGTTTTCTTTCCGCTGAGTAAATGCCTGGAAGGCCAGCTTCGCTCCTGTGTCAGTCACAGGCAATTAGGGCTAATGGCTCAACATGTCTTTATGTAGGGTGTGTGTGAGGGTTACTGTTCTCTGGGATTGGGCTCTTCCTGTTTCCAGGCAGCTGGAAAACTCCAGGCCCTGAAAACACTCTTTATTCTAAGTTTGGCAGATGGAGCAGCCCAGGGAAGCCGATTCCCCACCCCCATCCTTGCCAGAGGCTGAAACACTTTGCCCAGGTAGAGTTTGAACAGCATCTTTTCCTTAGAGCATTTAGAATGTGACAAGATCCCTGTGCGGGTCGGGGTAGGCCACTGCCCACTCTAACAAGTATGATGGTACTGAGACCCAGTTTTCCATCTTAAGGTGCCCATCCCTAAAACAGCGGGAGCTTAGTACTTTGCAGGCTGGTTCGGGGCCTGGAGATTGGAGATTGCTACCAGAACTGCTTGAGTGCATGGCATGAGGATGGCATGCTTTCAGTTTGCTGCTCTGTGATGGCAAGTCAGAGAAGACATGCTTCCTGCCAAAGACCTACCATCACCACACCAGCTTATTTACAAGTTCAGGAGATCTGATCAAGATGGGTTATTCCTTTTTTCTGGGTACCTTGGCTTTACGAGTCAGGAGACCAGTTTTCATCTTTTTAAATAAAACTCTGAGCGTGACATTCCATGCTTAGAATGCTGCCAAGGCTGTCCGTTGTCATTAGGGATAAATTCTCAAATCCTCAGTAAGGCCTAAAAAGCCCCACCTGATATGACCCCACCTACCCCTCAAGCCTTCCATGGAAGGCTCTGCTTCGCTCTCTAAGCTCTAGCCTTAATGACTTAGGTTAGTTTGACAGACGTACCACCCTTTCTCTGGACTTAGGACCCTCCACCATGCAGGTCACTCTTTCTGAACACTTCCTTGCCATTTTTTCCATTAATCAATCAGCACTTCCTCCGGGAATCTTTCCTTGATCCCTGGTAGACAAGGTCAGAGTGATTTGTCTACTGTAACTCTTCTCACATGTGTATTTGCTTGTTTCGTATCTCTCTAGCCTGCTGGGCTGTAAACGTCAGGGTGACAGGGAGCCTGACACAAAGTAGGCCCCCCAGACATATTTGTAATAAGTAAATTTAAATGCCATCTTTTTTTTTTTCCCTTTCCCCACCTGGATGAATGTGTTCTGCTTCTTTGATACCTCAAATAGCAACTGTGAAAGGAATAATTGCATTTTCTTCCCAGAGGCAAGAGTGGAAGGCTGTCATCCACTGGGTTGACTGGCTTTGGGTTTAAATATGCTGCTCTCAGAGGGTGGGGGCCGCTCTTCCCTGCTCACGAGGAGTCCTTGTGCACTGGGAGATCCCACGGAGCATGTCTCCCTTTGGCTAAGGCGTTTCTGAGCCACACGACATTGCTTTATCAAGGCATCCAGCCAGCTGTCTCTTCCCAACTTTATCTTCTCAACCCCTTCGGTCTCCTCTACTGAGCGATTGACCAAGGTTGACTTGGGAATCCTGGGGGCCTATCTTCCTGGTTGCTGCATTGCCTTTCTGAAATTTGCAGCATTTGCAACTCTGGTCTGAAAGAGTTTACACAGGTCTGTCTCTATATTTTAAGGACCAAAGGTACGGAAGGCTGGGCTGAGTTAAGTCCACAAACAGAGCTCCCCGCAGTCCTTTCTCTCTCCCTGTCTCCAAACTCTCCAGCTTTCTGTACTTTTAAATTTAATTAGCCTGAAAGAAGCCAAGTGGAAGGGTGTGGCATTTTCAGGTTGGAAATGTGCATTAAAGAAGGGGGTGCCAGGAAGGCTCAGGAGACATGATGAGATAGTGGTCCAGGCAGTGGGCAGTGGGGAGCGAGGCCACTTTGATCAGCTGGCCTTGCATCTGTTTTTTATCAGCACTGAGCCCACTTCAGGAACCAAACGCTCATTAACAGACCGTGTGTACATGGCTTAGATAAACTCCAAGTGTGTCCTGGGCTCTGCAGCTCCCTCAGTCCCTCGCACACAGAGGCACATTATTTGACTCTGGCAGCCTGCACTCTGCTGTGGTTTCTTACATAAGGGAGGCCGTTGTGTTTGGACTGCCGACTTACCTCAGCACTGCCATTTCACACCATCCTTTTTCTCCCGCAGTCATTGGCTGGCCTGTTTCCTGCCTCAAAGGCGAATTAATTGAGGAGGGGTGTTTTCTAGATCTTTCGGCTTTGCCAGTGCCCTTACCCCACATCTGATTATGGTCACCCAGAGGCCCTTTGCCCCAGTTGCTCCTTGAGACACTATCAAGGATGACAGTCTCGTAAGAGCTCTTAGGTGTTTTGTTTGTAGAGAGCTTTAAGAGACGTTGGAATTTGGAGCTTCTCTGCTAAGTTATAAACCAGCCGCTGCCATTGCATTTCATTCCAAGCTCATTTTTGGCTCTAGCCAAAGATCCTTTACCCAAGGAGTCTGAAAACAGTACTTCTTACACTGTCTGTGAAGAACCAGTCCTTTTTTCCCTCCGTTTTCTGTTTTTGTTTTATTTTCTTATTTTCAGTCGGTTACGAATCCTTACTTTTGTTCTCTACTTATCCCCTGATCACGTTATTTAGATGTTGTGGCAATGCCGAAGTGGTACAAAAGTTTCTAAATGGTTAGAAACCTCTGTACTTTTCTGGTTGCTAAACAGGAACAGTTTGGGCCATGGACCATGCTTTAAGTAGCACCAGATTAAAGGATTTTACTGGGAGACTGTGCGTTTTTCCTGAATATGGTTTAGTTCTTGGCCGTGCAAGGAACATTACACGCTTAGGTAACACTGAATATCAGCAAATGCTTCTGGCTTCCTCCTCTTCATCTCAGAATGAAACCTTATTTCCAGAGATTCTTGTGCTGTCTGAGGCTGGTCCATGAGACCTTCTCACACTACTATATGTATGTGTAATTATGAATTTTCATTCTTTTTTTTTTTTTAAAGATTTTATTTATTTATTTAACAGAGAGAGAGACAGCCAGCGAGAGAGGGAACACAAGCAGGGGGAGGGGGAGAGGAAGAAGCAGGCTCATAGCGGAAGAGCCCGACATGGGGCTCGATCCCAGAACTCTGGGATCACGCCCTGAGCTGAAGGCAGATGCTTAACGACTGAGCCACTCAGGCACCCCTGAATTTCCATTCTTAACTACACTTCCGTGAGAGCTCCTGAAGAGCAGAGATTATTGTGTCCATCTTTGTACCCCCAGCACCTAGCATAGTACCTGGCTTCCAGGGAGATGGGGTGGGAAGTATTTGTTAATGACTAGATAAATGATTTCACATTCTCAGTAGCATTTAAAATGAAAAAAGAATCTTTTTAAGTAGAAAAAGAAAATGGAGAAGAAGAATAGCAATAACAAACAAACACCCAGATTTAACCATTGGTGCTTTCCAGATTGTGTATATTTTTTCCTGACCAGTAGTAATAGCTAACATGTGTTCAGTGTTTACAGTGTGTAGGGTAATGTTAAGTTTTGCCCATGGATTATTTGGTGCAGTCTTCACGACACACCGAGGTATGGTATGGTAGCCGCTTTTTTTTTTTTTTAAGATTTTATTTATTTATTTGAGAGAGACAGAGAAAACGAGAGACAGAGCAGGAGCAGAGGAGGAGGGGCAGAGGGAGAGGGAGAAGCAGACTCCCCAGTGAGCAAGGAGCCAGCCCGATGTGGGGCTCCATCCCAGGAACCTGGGATCATGACCTGAGCCGAAGGCAGTTGCTTAACCAATGGAGCCACCCAGGTGTCACTGGTAGCTGCTTTTATCCTCATTTTGCAAATGAGGAAACCTTAAGCAATTTACCCAGGACCACATATACAAACACATACACATAAACACATGTCTACCAAAATTTGGTCATCTTATAGTATGCACCTTTAAAATTTATTTTTTATTGTAAAATATTTTAAGCATGCAGATAAGAATGGAGTGTAATATGAGACAACCTGTGGGCTTACCACCCAGCTTTATCAGATTTTAGCGTTATGCTGTATTTGCTACAGACTTCCCCTTTTTTTAACCTCTTGACGAAGACATTACAAATCCAGTAGAAAATGCCTGTGAATCTCTTCCCGATTCCATTCCCTTTATACAGAGCTACATGGAATTGGCATATTCATTTAAACTGCTATAAGGTATTCTATTGTATGAATAGATAAATTTTATTTATATTTCAAAATTTATTTATATTTACTATATTTGTGTCATATAAATATAAAATACAAAAACTTACAAATACACATTTAAACATGTATATTATTTTAATAAACATTTATATTTGATAATCTATTTTTATATATAATTTATACCTTCCATTTGTATATTTAATAACAGCTAAATAAGTGTTTGTATATTTTATATTTACACTATTATTATCTCCTCTTTATAAACATACTACAGTGAAGTTTTTTTTTTTTTTTAAAGATTTTATTTATTGATTTGACAGAGAGAGAGACAGCCAGTGAGAGAGGGAACACAAGCAGGGGGAGTGGGAGAGGAAGAAGCAGGCTCCCAGCGGAGAAGCCTGACGTGGGGCTTGATCCCAGAACGCCGGGATCACGCCCTGAGCCGAAGGCAGACGCCCAACGACGGCATCACCCAGGCACCCCTACAGTGAAGTTTTTATGTGCATATCTGGTCTGCATATATTTTTTAAGAATTTATTTATTTATTTTAGAGAGAGAGAGTGTGTGTGGGGGTTGGGGGGAAGGACAAAGGGAGAGGGGGAGACAGAATCCTCAAATAGACTCCCCACTGAGCGCCAGAAGCAGGGCTGGATCCCAGGACTCTTAAGATCATGACCTGAGGTGAAAACAAGAGTGGAATGCCTAACTGACTGAGCCACCCAGGTGCCCCTGCATATCTGTTTCTTTGAGGCATGTGCTGGAGCTGGAATGTTATTGTAGGGGCTGAAGATCTTCAGTTTTAGTAGTACTGTCAAATTGCTCACCAGTACCCTCCCACGAGCATGCATAAGCATTCCTGCTAAAACTTAGTATTGTGAGATTTTTTTTTTTTTTTAAAGATTTTATTTATTCATTCGACAGAGATAGAGACAGCCAGCGAGAGAGGGAACACAAGCAGGGGGAGTGGGAGAGGAAGAAGCAGGCTCACAGCAGAGGAGCCTGACATGGGGCTCGATCCCAGAACGCTGGGATCACGCCCTGAGCCGAAGGCAGACGCTTAACCGCTGTGCCACCCAGGTGCCCCATGTGAGATTTTTTCTTTTCCTTTTGGCCAGTTTAATGGGTGTGAATGGTGTCTGTTTGTGGTTTTAATCTGAATTTCCTTGAATGCCACTGAGATTGACGCTCTTGTTCATGTTTTTATTTGGTTCTTTGATTTCTTATTTTGTGAGTTGCCTCTTTGTATATTTTTTCCATTTTTCTATTTGGCTATTTGTCTTTTTCTCTCTCATCTGTGGAGTTTCTTCCTATATGCTGGATACTAACTGCTTTTTAATTCTGTGCACTGCAGACATTTTCTTCCAGCCTGTGGCTTGTCTTTTCACTTTCTAATGTTGCCTTCCGTTGTACAGGAATTCAAATTTAAAGCAGCCATGTTTGTTAATCTTCTTCGTGTGCCATTTGTGTCTTGTCTAAAATTCTTCCTTACACTGAAATTGTAAAAATTTTACACATACTCTCCCCATTTCGTTGATTCTGACACACTTGTTATTTCACATTTAAACTTGAAAATCAAGATGCAATTTACAAACATAATTGGTAGTATTTTTTTTCTTTCTTGATGGTATGTTAAGTCATTCAAATGATGGCATTTTAGATTTAATGAAAAATAGTATATTTACATAATTTTTAAACAAAAATTTGATTATATTATGTGTGTCATTTGTTAACTTGCTTTTTCTACCCAGTATATGGTAAATATCTGGACAAGTCAATATTATCGATCATGTTTTTTTCAATGACTGTTATACCCATCATAGAAATGACATAATTTATTGTACTCATCCTCCATTTGGGGGGCTTTAGGTTGTTTCCAGTTTTTGTGTAACATGCTATAACATACTGTGACATGTGTACTTACAGCTAAATCTTTGACACGTAATTATTTCCGTGGCATACATCCTAGAAGCAGAGCTACTGAGTAACGGGATATTCACAGAGGAAAGGTTTTTGACCAAGCTGCCAAATTGCCCTTTTGAAAGAGTATACCCATTTTTGCTCCCACCAAATATTTTTGAAAAAGTGAGTTTTTCTCTGCATTGCCAAATTTATCTGCAAAATCTGTTATCTGCAAAAATGTTAAACTTTTTTTTTTTTTAATGTACACCATCTCCAGGAATTGTCTTGCCTCTCCGTGAAAGCATACATTTTAATATTGTCCTCCTTCACGGGAGAGCAAATGCAAAGAAATTGGATGGTTGAAGGAGAAGAAAAACACACTTAATTCTGAAGGTTCGATTGAAGCTAAACAGTGCCATTCTCTGCTTAAAGGACGTAAAATGCTGGTTGTTGATAGTTTTCAAAAAGGGGTTAGTGTGCTTAGATTGAAAGGAAAGCTCAGTATCTGAAAAAAGTTTCTGAGGGGAAGACCGAGTTTAACACATTTCCTGCCCAGTTTACAAAGGATCTACTGAAGCTGTGAAAACGGTGAGCAGGAAATTTGTTCCCTTGCACCTAGATTTCTGGCTCATAAAAGTCTAAAAATGTCCCTAACAGAGGAAATAAATCTTATGTTTCACCCAGGAAGTGGCCGAAGCTTGGGGAATAGGATTTGGTTCAGTCATTTATTAGACAAGGAGAAAATAAACAGTGAATTACATGGGGTTTGGGCCTGTGGGGAGTTGAACTTCCATATAGGCAACTTTAAGAATACTTGAATACTTTCAGTGTCTTTTTCTAAAGTTGAGTTTTTTATCTAAGTAGCCAGCAAGGCATCTTTTCTTTGAGGGCGTGTAAGGGTTCTGGCCTGACTTGTTTTCTAACAGAGTGTATTTTGAATGAGAGTCAACTTTACTAATGCCCCATGCCTGTATCAGTAAAAGTGTGCAAATTAGTAAATAATAAAAGTTAATAATGCTCTTACTAAGATCGAATTTTTGAGCATGTTGATAGGTAAATCTGTCCTTTTATTTTTATTTTTTTATTTTTATTTTATTTTATTTTATTATTTTATTTTTATTTATTTTTATTTTTTAAAGATTTTATTTATTTATTTGACACAGAGAGCACAAGCAGAGGGAGCAGCCAGCAGAGGGAGAGGGAAAAGCAGGCTCACTGCTGAGCAGGAAGCCTGATGCGGGGCTCAGTCCCAGAACCCTGGGATCATGACCCGTGCCGAAGGCAGGCACTTAACCAACTGAGCCACCCAGGCACCCCTGTGAGGGCCTTTTAAAGAGGACATCTCTGATACTAACCTGAACTTCTTGCCTGGCTTTCAAGCCCTTCCCAACTTAATCTAACTCTTGGTGAAAATGTGATTCTATCCAAACATAGGGAAATCTGACTGGTAGGCATGTTGATCAGGGTTGGTTGAATGGCAGAATAATCGAGAATTTCCTGAAGACCTTTTTTTTTTTTTTTAAAGATTTTATTTATTTATTCGACAGAGATAGAGACAGCCAGTGAGAGAGGGAACACAAAAGGGGAGTGGGAGAGGAAGAAGCAGGCTCATAGCGGAGGAGCCTGATGTGGGGCTCGATCCCATAATGCCGGGAACATGCCCTGAGCCGAAGGCAGATGCTTAACCGCTGTGCCACCCAGGCGCCCCTCCTGAAGACCTTTTAGGAAACCTTCCACAAGAAATGTAGTTTAGGGGAACAGACAATTTCCTTTCAGATTATACAGGGATTTTTTTACCCTTTTAATGATGGCGATGGGGGGCTGGGTTAGGGCATGGGCACGGAAGATACAGTACTGAATAAAAGGCATAGGAGCAAAGGTAATTTAAGTTAAAAAAAATTACCTACAATTAATTGAAATTGGAGACTACTTTTTAAGTGCCTCGGAATACAAAGACCCTGTGTAGTCCGTGGTCGGACTGAATGCTACTCGTTGAAGGCCAAGGAGCAATGTGTTGGGAAGGGACCTGAATCAGGCTTGATGCTTTGAACACTGTTTCTGAGAGCATCAAAGAAAGCTATTCAGTGGGAGAGGATATGACCATGTGACCAGGATGCAGTATTGAGACCCATGGGTAGTATGATTGAAAAGCCTTTTTATCTCAGTGTGAAGAAGATGCTTATAAGGGACAGAAACCTAACCCCTGACAGGGATGTGCTGATGAAAGGTCGCTACCAGTATCACTTTCTTGGCATGGGGAGACCGAACCAAGATAGTCGGAAGGCTTAATCTATGTGGGTCAGCAGCTACTGAGGAGACAGGAGAATTGGGAGGCTCTTTTGATTGTCGCTAGAATTGACCGACTGTGCTGCAGTGAATGAAGGGAAGAGGTTTGTGTGAATTCTGAGGAGCCGTGCAGGTAAGGGAGGAGTCGAGAGTTCTCTAAGAAAAGCAGTTAGGCCAGGTCATGGATCAGGGAGGACCCACATGGACATTTAATCTGAGCAGGAGTCCAATTTTAAAAGGAAAAAATGTAGATATCAAAAAAGGTAATGCAAGAAAGGTCTTGTTCCTCTGATAACTATTTTTCCAGTTAAGCCAATTGAGAGGGTTCACAGAAGGACGCGGAGATTTACTGGACAATAACAGCCCCTGAAAGAGAGACTTTCATTTCTAGGATCAGCTGGGATCAAAGATGGGATGGACAGATCTTATCCGGGCTTGGAAAGAGCTGCTGTAACTCTTGAATATAAGCGAAGAGGACTTCACACCGATTTTCTTTCTGTTGGCATGTGGGAATACCACTGTGGCAATTAAAGGCATTGACTTCATGGAATTTTAAGCATTACCCCATCCTCAAATTAAAATATGAGCCAAAGTGTAACAAAACCAAAGTTTTTGCTTTGCCTGAAATGAATTATAAAAGTAGAGACTACTTAGAAGATGAAAGTTGTAACAAAAGAATTTTTGGAGTAAAGAAAAATGTGTTCTGGCACCTTGTATCTGCAATTGCTACGACAAATATTTTGTCTTTTTTAAAAGGTGCGGCCTCACCCACATATTATGGACGTGTTTCCAAATAGTGACTACAAAACGAGCAGACTCGTTTTGTTGGTGCTTTTGTGCCAGAAATTGCCAAGGAAGGGAAGGAGCTAGCTAACTTCTCAGGGAATGCTGAGGAGTTCTCAGTCACTTAGGCCTTCCTGGGAACAAATGTTATGAAAGAGTGGTTTGTTGCCATTTCCTTGAGCAGCTTCCGTATTTCAGTACTTAACCCGTAAGCCAAGTATCTTTCTCAAGACTATCTCTTTTCCAAATTCATATGAATAAGAGGGTATCAGATTTGCTGCTCTGTTACCAAGCAGACAGGGAGGAGTTTGAGGATCTGGTACGAAGCCACAGTATGTTAGCCTGGCTCTTTCGCTGAGAGGTCCTCACAAGAGAGATTCTCCATAGATGGAAGACCAGCCTCGAGAGCTGGTAATATTTTTTACTGTTTTGTCTTTAATTCAGAAGGGCATCTAGAGGGAGAAGATCTTTAACTTTTAACCCAGTGTGCATTTTCATCTGGTCACTTTTGGCAGAGTATTCTGCCCTTTTAATAAAACCGTTAAGTGTAAGATTTGCAGTGGGAGGAATTAGGACATCTGGGTCAAGTCACCCATATCTACTTTAACCAGACATGGAGCAAGAATACCCAGGAGAGTTGATGTTCTTGAGCTACAGGTTAACAGTGTAGGTAGCACTCTGGTCCTCAAGCTAGTAGTTGATTCCTTTTGAGAGATGGGACTGTGAACCACTGTACCTCACTGTTCCCAGGGCTAACCCTCCCACTGGTGCGAAATGTAGAGCCTCGGGGCACCTGGGTGGCGCAGTTGTTAAGCGTCTGCCTTCGGCTCAGGGCGTGATCCCAGCGTTCTGGGATGGAGCCCCACATCAGGCTCCTCCGGTGGGAGCCTGCTTCTTCCTCTCCCACTCCCCCTGCTTGTGTTCTCTCTCTCGCTGGCTGTCTCTCTGTCAAATAAATAAATAAAATCTTAAAAAAAAAAAAAGAAATGTACAGTCTCTTCTGGTAGATCATGTCTGAGCAACGGGTTATGATTAAAATGGAGCCTAGAGATGAACACGGTGGACCCATTGTAATTACTCTCCCGTTGTCTTGATTCTCCAGGGCCCCCTACCTGGACTCCATTGCTGTTCACTTTGAGATGAGGGATTGGGAAGTCACCTGGTACCTTGTTTTCTGGGTAGTAGGTTCCTAATAAATTCCAATCGACCTTCCTTTTCCTCTTTTCTTCCTTTCAGCATGTTGTGGGAAAACTCAATGGCTGGGGAGTCAGAGCTGAGTTGGAATGACACATAAAAGTTTCTTAGCTTCTCTGATCCTCAATTTTGCCCATGGTGATAGCATTTCCCACCTTAAAGGATGGAGGCAAGGACTGCTTGGGTAGAACGTGAACCTGTAGCTCATTATAGATGCTCAGAGGGTGATGGTGCCCCCCCCTTCCTTTCCCTGCCGTAAATCTGTATCTGAGCTAGCCTCTGAGGTGTTGATCGGTGCGGGCTGCTGATCAGACATTTTGGTTTAAATGGAATGGGAAAGACTGGTGATGGGTAGTAAGGAGGGCACGTATTGCATGGTGCACTGGGTGTTATACGCAACTAATGAATCATCGAACTTTACATCGGAAACCGGGGATGTACTGTATGGTGACTAACACAATATAATAAAAAAACATTAAAAAAAAATAAATGAGAAACGGTACTGAATAAAGCTAATGTCCATTGGAATAGCCCCACCAGGCTTAGTAATAGAAGTTAGGACATTCATTTCAGTATGCAGTCTGCTCTGCTATTATGTACCTGTTCCTAAAAATCATCACACAAAAGGAAAAAAATGCAATAAAAACCACAGGGCTTAGAGGAAAAGAATGGGTTAGGGGTATAACACTCAAAAAAGTGTCAGTGACAGGGTCTCCTGGGTGGCCCAGTTGGTTAAGCATCATTCTTCAGCTCAGGTCATCATCTCAGGGTCCTGGGATCCAGCCCCGCATCAGCGGGGAGTCTGCTTCTCCTTCTCCCTCTGTGATCTCTCTCGCTCTCTCTCAAATAAATAACTAAAATCTTTAAAAAAATGTGTCAGTGACATACATGAAAAATAGGAACCTAACAATGGTGGTAGCACAGTTTTACACGTTAAATGGTTGAGATACGTAACAGTACAGTAAGTGTGTGTTTCTGTGAAAAGACCTGAAATGTGCTTGTTGAAGCTGATGTTTGAAGATTTTGAGCTTGTGAGTGTTGTTGCAAAGTGGTGCAAGAAGGGCGGTCTGAAATCAGACGGGAGTTGTAATGCCAGATGTGGATGAGCACAGTGTACAGCAGGTAGTAAACTGAGGCGGCTGGTAGATGCATATGGGCTTTGTGTATTCCTACGCGACTGGGTTCAGCTGGGGGAAGTCATCTGTGTGCATTTCGTGTTTCTAAAAGGAAAAGTGGTGCATAAGCAAACACAAAATTCACATTACGCTCACATTGTTCCCTCATGTATCAATCACGTTGGGATAGATTTATGTTTTCAAAACAAGCATTTCAGCAGAACTGACTGTACTAACTTCCTGGAAAAGGTCACCTTCCCCTAGGCAGTACCCACAAGTAGCAGTGAATGAAATCAATGTAAAACATAAAGGCTATTGGGACCATTAGCATCCTTTATAAAGCGGTGATTATTTTATAAATATAAAAATTTGCATCCTTTATATATGGATTACTGTGTTCTGAGTAAGTGGAGTTTATTGTCAGACTGCGTTGAGTATGGGAATAATAGGAGTGTGGGGGTGGATGGTCCTTGGCTGTATCTTGTATTGGTTTTGCTTTTAGATTATTTCTTTGGATCGTCTCCTACTTTATTCTTCCATTAGCACAGAATAGCCACTGTCGGCACCCCTATCTCGTATTAACTTACACACAGACTCATGAGAAGAGAAGTCAATAAATAACATGAGGAGAGCAGTCAGTAAATAACAGTACACTGTGTTTCTTTATTCACCCAGATCTCTGTTAAAGATCCTCTGTAAATGAATCTTATATTTGAAAAAGAAATGTGATCATGAATATATTTGATCCTAGGAGAACAGTGATATATATATATATAGTGATAGTCCTATAATTTGCGACTTTTAAAGGCAGGAGGGTCCCTAGATAAACGTTAGGTGAGATCTCTGAAACCCAGAAATTGCATACAAATTTTTGTTGGTATGTGCACTTTGGAAGGAAAATGTCCTGGCTTTTATCCCATTCCTAAAGGGATCTTTGATCCTAAAATGGCCATGAAGCACTGATTTGGAAAAGTCCATAGAATGTAGATTCATATGGATCATTTAGGTGAAGCTAGAGTGATCGATGGCATATTCCAGTACATTGACTTCCTAAAGGGGAGATTTTGTTCTCAAGAAGTATTCGTGGGTGCCACCGTCAGTGACAGCATGGAGCTGGTTTGACCATTGGGTTGATCTCATATGTCATCTTTGTCTTCTTAAAGTTGCCACATCAGTAGTGAAGGACTCGTTCTCAAACAAGGGCTTATGCATTTCAACTGTGTATCTCATGCTTCCCTTGACTTTATTTTTCAGATGGGAACAGCGAGAGCTGCCTAATGGGCGTGTCTATTATGTTGACCATAATACCAAGACCACCACCTGGGAGCGGCCTCTTCCTCCAGGGTAAGGCTTGAGCTGGTAAGCCCTGAGACTCTAGAACTGGCACCAAGAGTCACCTACTGGCTTCTCTACCATTCACTGCCATAGCCATCTCTTTAGTTCCCCCTACTCTTTGCTCCTTTCCCTCTCTTTTTCCCCCTTCCCTTGTCTTCTCCTGCATTCTTTTTTCTCTTTATTTTCCCTTCTCCCCTTATTCATTGTATTGGCCATGACTGATGGCCACGGGCTTTAGTAAGTGATACTCAGAACTACCATGGCTGTTGGGTCCTGGAGGAAGGAGGGCTAGGAGTCCTGCCTCCTGGGCCATTGGTATCTTGATGCCCTCAGTTATTTCACCTACAGAGGTACCCTATCAGGGTCAGGTTCTCAGTCTCTTTCTGCAGAGGTAGCCAAGTACAGGGACATTTATCCCTGGTCACTTGATTGCTTTTCCTATTCACTTAATTCTCCTCTCATTTCTTAGGACATCCTAGGATTTTTAGAGCATCTCTGGGGGAAAAAGGGCATGAGGAAGCCAAGATAGAAAGGGTGTTAATGCATTTCACAGCCCTATGCCCGATTGGCCCCTGAAGGGTGCTTCTCGTTTAGTTGGGCTTTGTGAGAATGCAGCTAAGTTCTCTAAAACCAGAGGATGAGTGAGGCTTCCAAGTGAGGGAAGACTGTCCAAGTTTAAGGAGAAGGGGTTTGTTTCCCTCCTTGCCAGGGACAGAAAGTTCTTTCCACATGTGCCTTTTGGTCCTGAGGGCTTTCAAAAGAGAATGTATTCTGGTCTCAGGAGAGAATCACCTCCCAGTAAAGCAGTCATGAAGGGCTCCTACAGAACATATGAATACCTCCCCACCAAGCTTGTAAAGGGAGAGGATGTCAGAGGTGGGGATTATCAGGAAAACCCTTGTACTCTGGTTCAGCAGTCAGGTATGTGCCGGGCAAATACCACCTCACCTTCTGGTCCTACGAATTTCCATGGATGGGCTGTTTTTAGTTTCAGTTTTCCAGTAGAATGCCGTGTTTTCCTTTTTTTCCTTACCCTTCTGGAAACAAAACTATAATCTGTCATCATTAGTCCTCGTTCTGTTTTCTACTTTAAGTCTAGAATATTTATTTACATATTTAACCAAAGTAAAATATTGACTTCTTAGAAAAAAGTCAGACTTTTTACTTTGGAAATTATGGAAATTTTAATATTATGATGGATAGTTTCAAATACGCAGTAATTAGAGAGAATCCCCACATACTCAACACTTGGCTTCAGTAATTATCCAACTCATGGCCAGTCTTGTTTCATCTGTACCAGAGGTTAGCAAACTTTGAGCCTGTGGATGAAATCCGACCTCTACCTGTCTTTGTAAATAAAGTTTTATTGGAACTCATACACACTCCTTTGTTTACTTATTGTCTATGGTTGTTTTCATGCTCAATGGCAGAGTTGAGTAATTGCGACATAGACTGTATAGCCTGCCAAGCCTAAAATATTTACTTTGTAGCCCTTTATAGAAAAAATTTGCCAACTCCTGATCTGTAATCCTCACCCAGCCCTCTCCCCCTTTCTTAGATCATTTTGAGGCAAACCCCAGGCATCATATAATTTTATCCATATTTTGGTATATATTCCTAAAAAATGTTCTCTTATTAAAAACAAAACCACTGTATTGTTAACAGTATTTCCTTGCTGTCATCGAATACCCAGTCAGTAGTCAAATCTCTCCAGTGTCTTGTAAATTATTCATTGATTTTTAACAGGATGCTTTTTATACTTGTACTTTTTGTGTTGACAACCCATCTATTTAAAAGCAACATTACTTCTGAAACCAATAATGCATATGTTAATTAATTGAATTACAATAATTAAAAAAATAAAAGCGGCCTTAACTCTAAAAGAGTTCTGGTTGCTGCCTCTTACCCTCTCTGGCCTATAAGTTATGTAATGTAGGCCTTGATATTGTGAACATTTGGATGGAATCTAAGTGAAGATATTTAATGGTGTCTCCTAAGGATGGCCCAAGATTTGATTCCTCTTTGAGTTTCAGGTGGGACACTAAAGTCAGCTTTCTTATTTTCAGAACAGTTTTAATGTTTTATTGGGAGATGGCTCAGCTCACATAGCCTATTCGTTCTTTTTTTTTTTTTTTAAGATTTTATTTATTTGACAGAGAGAGCACAATCTGGGGGAGGAGCAGGCAGAAGGAGAGGGAGAAACAGGCTTCCCGCAGAGCAGGGAGCCTGATGCGGGGCTTGATCCCAGGACCCTGGGATCATGACCTGAGCCAAAGGCAGATGCTTAACTGACTGAGCCACCCAGGTGCCCCCAAATGGTCATTTTTTTATCTAGGAACAAAAAGTATTGGCCCTGGTAACTAAAGATGAATGCAGTAATTTGCTCTTAGGTGGTGCTCAGACCAAAGGTGAGCAGGGAGAGGGTTCTCCATAGAGCATGGTGTAGGGGAGGCCTCAGAGAGAGGTGGATCAAACTTGGTCTTGCAGGAAATGCTGGAGGTGGACTTAAAGACAAGAGGAAGTTGATCCAGGTTTGGGGAACAGTGTGAATGGAAAAGATGTCTGTAGGGAATGATTCATGGAGCAGTTTTGCTGGAGTGGAAGGTTTATGTGAAACAAAGATGCTCAGAGTGTGTCTAGCAAGGCACCTGGCTGCGGCGGGCATGCCTGCTGGAAGTGGAGATAGTAAAAGGGCTGACTGGGCCGCCAGCCATTGCTCTGTTTTTATAGATTGTGAATCTTTGTAAGATTCCACCCGGAATCAAGGGTAGGGTTGGGCTGCTTAGAAGTTTGAAATTCACCAGTGCAGAGGACTTTCAGTTAAACATGTGGATTGAACATGTGTTTATTTCCATTCCTTTCTGAAAACCCCCTAAAATGGCAATAAAAGTATAATGATAAAAGAATGGAAGAGGAGAAGCAGCATATGGGAGATGGTAATCAAAGTTTAGTTGCTGATAGCTAAATGGCAGAGCTGAGAAAGCTGAAACCTAAGCTTGCAGTGTGGGTATCCCCCAGGAAGCCAGCCAGTTTGCAGCTCGCAGCCCTGGAAAGCCTCAGCAATCAGACGTTGGGGTGTGTGTGTGTATGTGTGTGTGTGTATATGTGTGTAGTGAGACTAAATAATCCTGAAGTTAAGTTAAAAATCTGTGCAGGGAGGGACGCCTGGGTGGCTCGGTAGTTAAGCATCTGCCTTCGGCTCAGTGCGTGATCCCAGAGTCCTGGGATCGAGCCCCGCATCGGACTCCTTGCTCCACTGGGAGCCTGCTTCTTCCTCTCCCACTCCCCCTGCTTGTGTTCCCTCTCTCTCTGGCTGTCTCTCTCTGTCCAATAAATAAATAAAAAATCTTAAAAACAACAACAACAAACAAACAAGAAACAAAACAAAAAGAAAGAATCTGTGCAGGGAGCATTTAGGTTCTCAAGTTGTCAGCCATCACTTGCATCCTGCTGTCACAGGCGTGCGTGCACACGTGTATGCCTCTTGCACACAGGCACACATGCAGCCGGCCTGTGGAATATAGCCGTAGCGGAAGGTGGAGATGAACTCAGAAGAAAAAGGGATTAAGTGAGGACCCTGTCCCCAAGTTAAAGACTGGAAAGTCTTTTGCTGGATAAAGTGACCAGTCTAAGGGAAGAGAACTGCAGATTGTGCTATTTGGGGGTCTTCTAGTCAAACAGCAGAGTTAAGCCACTGGTCAGCCCACCCCGACCTGGATAGACCTGGATACCCAGAGCGTCCATTCAGCATTTTAATGACTCACTTTTAAATGTGAAAGAACAGCCTGGGACCAACAGACAGAGAAAAAGGGACTTGGTGAAAACAATGTGGAAGTTATAAAACCAAATTATAATTCATATCCTCAAAAATTTGGGAGGAAATATGGCATCTGTGCAAGAACAGGAGACTGGAAAATGGACCATGCAGGAAATAAGACCTTTTATTTTTATTTTTTTTAAGTATTTTATTTGTCAGAGAGAAAGAGAGAGAGCACAAGCAGGGGGAGCAACAAGCAGAGGGAGAAGCAGGTTCCCCGCTGAGCAAGGACCCCGACATGGGACTTGATCCCAGGACCCTGGCTGGGATCATGGCCCGAGCCGAAGGCAGATGCTAACCCAAGTGAGCCACCCAGGCGTCCCAAGAAGACCTTTTAGAAATTAATATATAGTTGACCGTTGAACAACCTAGGGGTTAGGAGTGCTGACCCCCTGCACAGTTGAAAATACGGAAATAACTGACTCCTCCAAAACTTAACTACTAATAGCTTACTGTTGACCAAAAGCTTCATAATTAATTAACAAATATTTTGCATGTTATATGTATTATGTACTATAATCTTAGAATAAATTAGGGTAGAGAAAAGAAAGTGTAAAGAAAATCATAAGGAAGAAAAAATACGTTTACAGTGTATTTATTGAGAAAAATCCACATGTGAGTGGATTCAAACCTTTACTGTTCAAATGTCAACTATATATAATGCAGAAATAGAAATTACAGGATTGCAAGATTATGTCGGAGATAATAAAATTAGAGGATGAGTCTAGGATATTCAACATCATTCATGAATAGTTCTAGCAAGAACTAGAAATAGAGGTTAGGAAATTACCAAAGAAAGAATAAAAGGATTTTGCTAGAATTGAGAGGTAAAGTATTCAAATTCAAAGGGCCTACCAAACGCCCAACCCAGAGAATGGGAAAACAGTGACCCCAAGGCACATTCTGGTGAACTTTTGGGATGGCAAGAGAATATCTCAGAAGCCCCCAGAAGGTAAAAATAGGGAATCAAGGATCAGGAATCAAGAATGCCATCTTTTGTCTCAACAGCCAACTATGGAGCCAGACCCTTAAAATTCTGATGGAAAACTATTTCCTGTCTAGAAATCAACTCTTAACTCATCTTAACACTCAACTGTGAGGGTTGAAATAAAGGCATCGCCAGTGTTTCAAACAATTCACTTCAGTGTGTTCTTTCGCAGAAGCTACTAGATGATTTGTTCCACCAGATGAGAGGAAACCAAGAAAGAAGTCGTGAGATGTAGGACATAGGGGACTCCATTCAGGGGCCAAAGACATTCCCAAGAGGAAGGTGAGGGAAGATGATTCAGGACAGTGATGTAAAGCTGGCCTGGAGGATGGGTGTCCACATAGGACGAAGTATGCCTGCAGAGACATGGCTGAGGCACATCTAACTGACACCGAGAGGCCACTTGTGCTATGAGATTCTGGGGGGGCAATAGTGATCGGTTCTTGAAAACCAAGCAGAATGAAATGCATAGTTCTTTAACTTCAGAAAAGAAAAGAAGTTGTACAAGTAAGGAAATAGATTTGTAGCATTTTACAAAGTCAGAATACAAACTCTGAAAGTTGACTGAATGATGATTTTCTGAATTGGGAGGCTGGGGGAGGAGAGGGCACTGTGGGTGCTGTGGGGTGCGATACAGTAACTAAATGCTCAGCTCCGAAGGTGAAAGGTTCACAAGTAACGTGTAATATAACTGAAGTCCAGGCATAATGGAAGAAGTGTGTTATTCAGAAATATGGCTGTAGATAGAAGACACAGTTGGGAATTGAAAGTTGTTGCATCAGAGGAGCAAGAATCAGCAATGGGGAGAGGTAGGAAAGGGAGATGCTGGTTTTTTTATTTACCTCCTGTAGAACTATTTATATTTTTTAAACTATTGATACATGATTCCTTAGATAAAAAAGAAAAAGAAAAATCATGAGTTGAGAGGGTTTATGAGAAAGGTGGGAAGGTTCCAGTTTGGTGTGGGCCTTGAATACTAATCTGAGGTTTCAACTCAAGGGCGGTGGGGAGTTGTTGATGGTTTTGAGCAGGAGCATCACACACAAGCGGGTGGGGGGGGGTGCAGTCTGGTATGATTATCCCGGTGGCAGTTTATAGGCTGGCTCAGAGTGGGGAGTTTTGCTCAGGGATAGTTGGACATAGAAATGGAAAGTCAGGGGCAGGTGACAACAACGGAAGAAGCCCTCGGGCTGAATGGAAGGGAAGAGTCAGGAATGATGGGATAGCTTCACCCCTGGGAGGAGGACTAGCAGGAGGTTTGGGGAGAGAGCTGTGGCATTTGTTGAGTCCAAAGTGACTGTGGGTCATAAAGGCAAAGCAGTCTAGCATGCAGAATCCAGATGCAGTGTAGGGACGGCCATCGGGACTGGAAACTCCTTGAAGAGAAGCCATTTTTAGAGAGGCCTTGAGTTAAAAGAATCATTGAAGAGGCGGCCAAAAAAAGTCAGTTAGGAAGCTAACCCTGAAAATTGAGGAAGGTACCAGACCAAAGCATGATAGTTATGTGAGTAAGTTAAGGATTCAGAGAAGATGAAATGAGAAGATAGTGAACAAAGACTTTCCAGCACATATAGTGTAATCCATATTGGTTCTCTTTGTGTTGGGTTAGGGCTGTTTTCTTCAGTGGTATCTCTTTCTTATCTTTTTAAAGCTTCTTTTGTCCCTCTCCCCCTTTCAAATTTATAATGCAAACATCAGGCATACACCAAATTCGAGAGAGTAGTACAATGAATCCCTTGTAACCACCACCACCTGGTTCTGACAATTAATAACATTTTGTTTCATCTGACCACCTACTTTTCAGGAGAGGGGACTGATGAGTTTTAAAGCAAATCCCAGATGTCATATCCTTTGAACCATAAATACATACATCTCTAACAGATAAGGGTTTAAAAAACAAAACAAAGCTAGGGGCGCCTCTCTGGCTCAGTTGGTAGAGCATGCAACTCTTAGTCTCGGGGTTGTTTGAGCCCCACGTTGGGCATAGAGATTATTTTAAAAAAAAGAAAAACTAAACTAAAATACCATCATCCCACCCAACAAAATTAACAATATTTCCTTCCTTCATGCATGTCATACCCAATCTGTGTTCCATTTTCCCCAATTGTATTAAAAATGTTTTTACAGTTGATTTGAGTCAGATTCAGACTGAAGACCATCACATTGCTTTTGGCTGGCATGTCTCAAAAGTCTCTCTTAATCTGTAAGTTCCCCACCCTTTCTTATTTTTTTCTGACCATTTATTTCTTGAAGATCATTGGCATTTGTTCTGTAGAATTTCTCATATTCCGGATGTGACTGATATGACCTTGAGGTGTTGGGTAACATGTTCCTCTATCCCTTGTCTTCCCTGTAAACTGGTAGCTAGATATGGAGGCTTGATTAGATTTGAGTTCACTTTTTAATATTGAAGTATGACTTACATACAATAAGATATACAGATTTCAATACATAGTTTGCTGAGTTTTGACAAATGCATACATTCCTGTAACCTACACACCATCAAAATGTTAAAGCATTTTCATCATTCCACAAAGTTCCCTCTCTTACTTTCTTTTGATCGCTTCCTCCCTCATTGTGTGCAAATCAAGTTATACCAGCCAGGCACAGATGAAGATTTTTACCATCTGTTCTAGTCTTGCCTTGCCCATGGGTATTTTAGGTATTTTAGTACTTTGGAAAGGTTGCTTTGTCACTAAAATTACTGTAGAGAATCCTACTGTTCATACCATCTCTTCTTCTCATGACCATGCAACATGTTTTCACTGGCACTTTATATCAGGATGATTTCTGTTGCAAGTAACAAAAATTGGAATCTAAATTGGCTTAAATAATGAAAAGAATTCACTGGCTAATGTAACTGAAAATTCTAGATGTAGATCCTGGGTTCAAGTGAAGCCTGATCTAGTGACTCAACAATATCACCAAGGGGCTGGCTTTTTTTTGTTTTGGTTTTCTACTCTGCCATCTATTGGGTCAACTTCATATTGTATTTGGGTCCATGATGACAGCCAGTGGCTCCTAGGACTGCATGCTTTCTCAGTCATATCTGGCAAGGAAGAGAGACTATTTTTCCTAGCATTCCTAGCAAAAATCATGAGATTTGCCTTCATTAAGCTCAACATAGGTCCCATGCCTACTCCTGATCCAGTCAGCTGCTCACCTCTGAACTTGGGAGGAGAGTCAGCTCCCCCAGAACAACATGGATCTCCCAAATGGAAATCAGGAGCTAATGGTGAGGAGGGATTGGTGGCTGCAGAAGCAGCCACAAATGACTGCTTTCCCAGAAGCCTCCGTGACTGGGTCTTGCCTGGCCAGGCTCCCATGCCAGACACCACGCTTAACGCTCCCTCAGTCCCTCCTTGCCAGCCGTCCTGAGATTCCTCTGGAATTTGAGGGTAGGGGTGGATGGTTACTCTATTCATTCTGAGCTTTATGTTTCCAGCTGGGAAAAGCGCACAGACCCCCGAGGCAGGTTTTACTATGTGGATCACAACACTCGGACCACCACCTGGCAGCGGCCCACAGCTGAGTACGTGCGGAACTACGAACAGTGGCAGTCCCAGCGCAATCAGCTCCAGGGCGCCATGCAGCACTTCAGCCAAAGATTCCTCTACCAGGTGAGAGGGCAGGGGCTCGCCATGAGGGTGTGGAGCCTCCCGGCGCTGGAGAATGTGCCACCTCACACAGTATCTGTTGACCTCTTTGGTGAGAGGGGAAAACCACGTCTTGAAACACCAGTGCTCTGGAGATTTTACGCATCACCGTGAAATGCCTCAAGTTCCATTATATCTAATTTAGTAACTCAATATCTGTCTCTGTGTTTAGGATTCAAGATATCTGAAACCGAATTTACCGTCTGTCTTCCAAGACTGGATTTCTTTTCTGGCCCCTCCTTCCAAGCCCATTTTTCTAATTTGAAACCTGAAGATCAGCTGTGACCTCTCCCATACCTCAACTTTACAGAGCAATAGCCACCCAAATCCTTTTCATTTCTGCTCCTGTTTTTCTTTAGATCTTTCTTATTTGGCAGATTCACAAAGATGGAACTGTAAAATTGATCTGAATCAGGGCTTGGCAAACTATGGTCCATGGGCCAAACTGGCCCACACTTTGTTTTCTAAATAAAGTTTTATTGGCACAGAAGCACTCCCGATAGTTTAGGTATTGACTCTGGCTGCTTTTACTGTAACAACAGAGTTGAGTAGTTACAACAGAGACCATATAGCCTATAAAGCCTAAAATATTTACTGTCTGACCCGTAAAAGAAAAAGTTTATTGACTCTTGGTCTAGTTCAGCTTCCTTCTACCTGATTCCTGATTTTCCTCTGTCCCTCCCAACTGAATGGTTGGGGCAGTCTCTGAATTGTTCTGTTTGTTGGCATTGCTCTCTTCTCCGATCTGTACTGCCTGTTCCCAGCAGAGTGGTCTTCATATGTCATTGTCAATTGATCACTTGTCACTGTGAAGGGTTTAAGGAAGAGGGGCTTTGCTCTGCAGTCATCACTGCCATTTTAATCACGGACTCGAAGCTTTCTGTGCTCATTATCTACAGAACCGCATTTGAATTTTCTATTCCAGAATTCAGAGTGCTAGGGTCCCAAGTTAACTGTCTCATGGCCTCCTGTACTGTGTCCCTTCAGGAACCCTTTAGCCTCACCGTCCATCCCATTAGAGCCTCTACCAGTGACCTGGTGGCTGGGGGGAACCCAGCCACACAGCCTCTTTGGTAGGGACGGGGATTCTGAAACTGGAACTCTGCATATTCTTGGGGCACCTTGAACATGAAGCTTGGGATGTGCACTAGAATCCCTATAGAAGGTGGTGGATTAGAGGCGGGAAACTTTTTGACCTGGTCCACAACACTGAATCACCGTGTTTAGTCAACACTGTTTCTATTTGAAATAAACTAAGCCCACAATCCATTTCTTTTTTTTTTTTTTTAAGATTTTATTTATTTTATTTGACAGAGAGAGACAGCCAGCGAGAGAGGGAACACAGGCAGGGGGAGTGGGAGAGGGAGAAACAGGCTCATAGCGGAGGAGCCTGATGTGGGGCTCGATCCCACAACGCCGGGATCACGCCCTGAGCCAAAGGCAGATGCTTAACGACTGCGCCACCCAGGCGCCTCACCACAACCCATTTCTAAATTAGATACTTTCCTAGTTAGATGCTCAGAAAATCTTTAATTCCATTGAACCACGTAACGTTCATTATCAGCTTTGTCTTTGTTTGCAGCTGTTTCTCTGCTAACCCAGAGCAGGAGCTACACCATTAAGCATAAGGGATGGTGCCATCCCGCTGGACTGGCCTGTCTCACCTTCTGTCTGTGGGGCTGATGCTCATCGTATGGCGAGTACACTGATGAGGAACCTCAGTTTTCTCAGTATGGATGAGCAGAAAGCACGGTGTTTGTCCCATTACGTTGCGTCTAGGTCAGCTGTAACGTCTGGCTCTAATCCGTGCCCGGGGGGTTCTTAGGCCTGGCCTTGCACTCCGCAGCCCCTTTCACACTTGCCTGACATCCACTTCTGGCATGTGTCAAAACTGGATGGGATCTGGTCATTCTCTGCGGGTCAGAAATTGTTCCTCCAGAGCAGCCCCCGAAGACTTCACCTGCTCTTTTCTTGGGGGTCGTGGCTGCAAAACTAAGAAGATCCAGACATCTCTATCCTTTGACTTAGAGACAAGGACACGTTTTAGGAGCCTCCCAATGATTTTGTCTCCCTGCCTACTCAGCTTCTTTAAAAAAAAAAAAATGGTGTGTGAGAGGGCAGGTTCTAGAGGTCACATTCACTTGGTCTTTTGGACCATCCATTTCTCTTTCCCGCCTCTCTTGCTCTCGCAGTGTCATCGTAGGCACACAGAGGTAGAACTTCACCTTGGAGGGTCCCCTTGAAGGAAACTTTTTTTTTTTTTTTGAGTACTCTAAACTGGTTTTCTCAGCTTGGCTGAGGATTCAGGAGGGTTCTGGATGGAGGTGATTGTTCCCTTTTCTCTGTGAAACAAGATTCATATTGAAAAACATGTGGAATCTTTCTTGGGTCAGCTTTCAATGTCTCTCTGTTGATTTCCTTCTCCCCTGGATTTGCTTTGCCCCTCGTTTGCTACGGTGCCATGTCCTGGTCACCAGTAAGAAGAGTCGCTTTCATACAGTTATTTTGGGGTTTGGCCTTGGCCCAGGGTTTGACTCGGAAGACTTAAGAGCTGATACTGTACCAGCGGCTTCCCCTCCTCCTCCTCCTGCTCGCTGAAACCAAGACCGCGTTCTTCCTCACTTGCTCCACAGAGAACACAACGTGCAGTTCAAGATGGAAGCCAGGGGAACCCCACATCGCAGTCTCCCATAGCTCCTTCCTGCCCTCTGCCTCATCACACACGTTTTTCGGTTACTCTTAGTGTTCCCTTATTTCTGATATGCCTCCATTCCTGATGCCCCAGCGTGCCTTTGTTTCTTGTGACCACACTAGTGTTTTGCACTCACAGTTTCGCTGTGCCCGCTCTTTTGTGACACTGCTGCGGTCCCACGGCAATGCCCGCCCATTTGCGTGTATTGTGCCTACTGCTGTTTCTGCAGCACTCCCATAACCCCTGATGTGGTCCTCCCTGAAGAGCTAAAGGAGGTAGCCAGTGTCTGCAGGACTGAAAAAGACCATCCTGCGGCTCCTCTTGTGTCGGTGCCAAATTGCATTATCCAGAAACAGACAACTCTCGTTTCTTACTCTGCAGAGAGCCCCTTGGATTGAACTCTCAAACACCTGGGTTTTGTTCTGCACCCATGGGGTGGATCCTTAAAAAAGGAACCTGCCTTCTATGCAGTAACCTTTATGCCCTTCTCAGAGCCTTTCTTGCCCTCGGCTGTATTTGCTAGACATTCTTTATTTCTGAGTTTGTATCTTAAAATATTACTGGAACTTAGTGCTTAGTCCTGAGGGAATTGAACTCAACGTGAGCTGTCTGGCTCACGGCCTGCACCTCAGATATCCCAACCGTGGGACAGTTACCAGGAAAGTGATTCAATAGTGTTGCTTTCTGTTCCTACTAGTAAAGGAAACTGTCTTGTCGCTTAGAGTCACCTGCACATCCCAGGATCTTTCTTCTGACTGTAATCCCTTCACACCCATTTCTCTATGCTTTTCTGGCTGTGCTCCAAGCAATACTTAGGATTTCTCATTTTAGGGGAAATGTGGGAGAAGAAAAGGGGCAGTTGGTTGACTTACTGGAGATGTGGGGTTTTGGTTTTCAGGCCATGATGTGTAGCTCTCATTTTTTTTGTTTCTCTTTGGCTTCTTTCCGTCCACTTCCTTTTCTTATTTTTCAAGTTGTACTATGTACATTAGGGAAGAAATGTCCAAAATAGTTAAGTGCTTTGCTTTAACTGCAAGCGGTAAAATTGTTGTGTCAGCTTTCACTGACTCCTTCTCATGTGTTGTTCATGCTTATCAATTTCTGGTCACTTTCCCTTCCATCTTGTTTCCTCTTCTGTTCTCCTTTTCACAGGTTTTTGGGGGATATGGATCAGATAGGATAAGAATAGGATAATGCCAAAGAAATTTATTTAAAAAACAACAGTACAGTGAAAGAGAGCCAGCATTGTATGAAGTTTAAAGAAAGGCAAGGGTCATGAAAAAGGTTGGGGTGCCTGGGTGGCTTAATCACTTAAGCGTTGGACTCTGTCTCAGTTCAGGTCTTGATCTCAGGGTTGGGAGTTCAAGCCCCTTGTTGGGCTCCATGCTGGGTGTGGAGTCTATTTAAAAAAAAAAGAAAAGAAAAGAAAAAGGAAGGGAGGGAGGGAGAGGGGAAGGGAGGAAGGGAAGGAGGGAGGGAGGGAGGGAGGAAGGAAGGAAGGAAGGAAGGAAGGAAGGAAGGAAGGAAGGAAGGAAAAAAAGGGAAAGACAAGGGTTGATATTTTTTTTATTCTCCTCCCTGTGCTTTGTATACAAGTCACAGTTGATTTTCATGAATAATAGAAATCCACTTGGTTAAACTTAAGCAATAAAGGAATTTACCAAATGGGAATGGGGTAGTTCATAGAATGAACAGAGCAATGACGAACCAAGCTCTGGCAGAAACCAGGGTAGGCTAGGCAAAGGAACAGTTTGTGCAGGATGTTGCCGGGCTGTGCTGCCATTAAATGCTGGTTGCTCCCTCCGACTATGGACGCAACTGTAGCAGTGAGTCATTCCAGAAGACCTCGTGCTTACCTGCCGTTCCCCGGAAGTTCTGAGTGGGAGCATCTGACTGGCTGTTCTTTAAGTCATGTGCCTACATTGTAGGTGCCATGGTGTTGGAAAAGGAATATTTGACAACTGATAAATATTTTTGGTTTCTAGTTCAGTGCGGTCACGGAGGCCGTCAGTAAAGATTGTTTGGTTTGTTGATCTGTTGAGTTATGCAGAAGATGACTGTCAGTCTACTGAAGCCCAGTTGGTACCAGTTGGGAGCTAATTTCCCATTGGAGCTCATGACTGTTTTGTGGATTACCCACTCATTACAAAAAACAAAACCATAAAACAAAACACTTGAAGCAGCAGATAGTTTTGCTCTGAATGCTTCTTTTACTTTTTTAAAATGACCTTTTCTGTATTTCTTCCCTTTTGCTACAGCTCATTACCCACTGAGTTCTATTTGGCTTCATGATCTGAAATGCACACGTATTTCACAAGTTAGTTCCTTTCCTTCCGTTACCAAATGCTTTTATAGCTACTGCTCTTCTGTGTTAACAAGGTTGGAGGAACTTGGGTTTTATGAGATTCTGCACCCCACCCCCAGCCCCTCACTCTCAGCAGAATGACCTGGGAGATGTCACATTTGGGAGCTCTCTTTCAGTAGCCATCAGACAAATCTGAATTGGGGTGGAAGTTTGAGCATGTCCTCCAGGATGATGGTAACAGGGGCCCTAAATTGAGCACAGCCCAGCTTCCTTCACGCAGTTTCATTCTGCTGG
The DNA here is from genome assembly GCF_002007445.2 of Ailuropoda melanoleuca. Classification (NCBI taxonomy): domain Eukaryota; kingdom Metazoa; phylum Chordata; class Mammalia; order Carnivora; family Ursidae; genus Ailuropoda; species Ailuropoda melanoleuca. The sequence goes on from NC_048229.1 coordinate 65,423,824, forward strand.
GCAGGAGGCCTTTTGCTGAAAGGGGGCTCTGTCCCATCAAGGAACCTATGGTTTCAAGACTTAAACATCTTTGTTGGAACTTGCTTTGGAAGAGTTGCCTGTGCTGCCACCTTGGAAAGAAAGTTTTTCTGTCCTTTGAGCTGGGGGCAGAGGGCTGGCTATGTAGGGGTGGGGGGGGGGTATGCGTTGGCAGTTGAGTTCCACCAATGTTTTCTCAAGCCAAGACTGAGCCCCATTCATCCTCCTGCCCGTGTGTGGCTCTGTCACCCCCAGACAGAGCCAGCTGGGCAGCCCGAAGTCTGCATTGAGAACTTGATCCCTGCATGCGATGATCAAGTTTTAGTATGTGAAATAAAAATGCTTCAGCAAAAAAGAAAAGAAAAGAAAAAAAGCAAGCAAGCCAGTGTGGAACAACGGACAATACTTGTTTTATTTAACTATGAAGAATTTTTGACAGCAGCCCCTTCCCCGCAGGATATGAGAACTCTTGGTCCACTGCAGCCCTGCCCCAGGGATCCCACAGCAGAATTAGGCTGGGGGTGGGGGGTTTGAATGTAAACAGTGACCCTGAAGGCCTGGAGTCTGCTCCCCCTTCTTTCTCCTGTCTCTCCTGCTCGCTCACCACCTCGCCCCCAGCCCCACCTCCCCAGACAGGCACACACAGAACACTGAGCAACTTCAGGTTCAGGCCGGAGGAGAATAAAGGTGCTTTGTGAGGGGAAGCAAAACATTCCTGGGGGAGGTGAGGGGCCTGGGGCATGAATGTGCCCTCAGTCTGGGCTGGTTCTGCACACCACGGCTGCTCCCTCTCCCAGCGCACCCAGGAGGGAGGTGGAAGGAGGAGGGCCCAGCCCCCAGCCAGGAAGCTCTGGGCGTGGGCAGGGCTTGTGGGAATGATTTCATTGGAAAGGCCTGCGATATTTTTTCCCCTCCCGTGTGTGGTTCTTGGAGAAAGTTGGAGGTGGTGGTGATTTCAGTCGCCCTGGCCGCCGGGAGCAGGAGCCGAGAGCAGAGGCACTGGCCGAGCTCGTGGGGCTGTCCGCTCCGGCTCTCTGCCTCCACAGCCCTGGCCCACCTTCTTCTGCATGCATCTTCATCTTCCTCCCCCTCGCTCCACCCTCTCCAAAACCTGTCAGGGCCCTCCAAGTGGGGGGTTCTTTTTCGGTTTTTCTTTTTTGAGAAAAACTGAGAGCAGCAGATGTCACCTCAGGCCCCACTGTAGCCTGTACAAAGTGCTCAAATGTGGGAATGAATCCTTGGGATTTTTATTTTTATCGATTGATTTATTTTTAAACTGGCAGGTTTTTTTTAACCTCTGTGTTCTGCTGTGTTTCTTGGGTTTAGTCTTCAAGTACTTCGACTGACCATGACCCACTGGGCCCCCTCCCTCCTGGCTGGGGTAAGTACCAAGTTCTTCTGTGTACTCAGCCATCTGTCAGCTGGTGCTCCGCTGTGCTCTCTCGTCTTTCCCTGAGAGTCTTCCTAACTCCCAGCCCTCGATTTCCCATTTCGCTTCTTGCCAGTGTGCTCTCTGGGGATTCCCAGACTGAGCGGCACAGGTGTTGGAGCTGGAAGGTTGGGAAAGCAACTGAGTTCCCCTGCACCCCTGGAGCCATCACCCGCCATGGCTGAGGGAGTGTGACCCTGCGGACCAAGTCCCTGGGCAGCCATGGGACTGTTGGGTTTGGGTCCTGACTTTGAACTGTCTACCCAACCATCCAACCTGTCATTGACTAAGACGTTTTAGTGCTGGCTTACTCCCTGGTGCATTGGTTTCAGGTCTGTGGCTGTGTGATTGGAAGGAGCCACCTTACCAAACCTTTCTTTGCAGCTGAGATGTTGGAGGACTTCAGCCTAATTTTGACTAAAGAAAGCCACCTTTTTCTTTGTGACACATTTGTGAAACAGGCCAGAGGGAAGCAGATGAGAGAGCTGAGCGCTGGTCGCATCGTTGCTGGTTAATGGTACCATGCTGGATTCTCCTTGTCACTGGAGAATTTTAAGTCCGGGGTGTGATTTGCCAACAACGAGTTAGAAGGATGGCCATCCATGACTTGGGAGAGATTATGGGCTTTGTGGCTATTCTGGGAAGGAGTGGTCATGCAGAAAAGGGTCGTGAGAGATGGTGAGAGCCAGTGCACTCTGACCTCTGAGCTGGTACAGTGAGAGTCCCTGGGGGTGGAAGAGGGCAGTTTTTGCAGGGATCAGCAGGTGTTGGATTTAATGTATTGGTTGGGCCAGTGGAGGACAGTAAATGCTGGTTTGGTGGTGTGCACATGTGGTATTAGATCAGGCAGGGGCATGCTCCCCAATAAAGATGGAGAAGCAGACAATGACAGGATGAACATGAACTAGAAAAGTGTGGCTTTTGAGCTGGAACCCCCTGGTGTAGACACACTACTCCCTGTTAGTAATTTACCAGGTTGCATCACCCCGCCTTGGGCCCACAGGGAGTCACTTAGTGAATTATCACTGCATTCCAGAGCCCTGGAAGGAAAGGACCTTGTAGGGAGACGTATTGGTTAGTGGAGCCTCCAGACAGTTCTTGACCTTCAGCTAGGGAATCTCTTAGGCACACAGATCATCCACCTGGCTCTTTGAACTGATGGAAGGTCCCAGGTATCTCAGAGATCAGCAGCCAGTCAAGTATGAAGAATCGAACACAGGATCCCTGGCTAGGCGGGGGAGAATGCATCAGATTAAACCAGAATCCGTGATGTTGTTGGCGGCCAGTAGACACTGTGACCGGGAGCCAGGGACCCAGAGTTGTTCCTGGATCTGTAGAGTCAAGTGATTGATTTCTGTACCCGTTCTGCTCCATGGTGGTCACCAAGTAAGAGCAGCTCTAGCGCCTCGAAAAGAGCTCCCAGAGGCCAAGTGTGAAATGTCTGAGATGGGAAGACAAGCCATGGTTGGAGTCAGTGGTGTTTATATATGATCAGGAAAACACACACGATTATATTAGTATGAAACAGAAAAAAGAACATCCGGCCGAGGGCCAGGGAACCTTCCTAATCAGATCCTTTGGGCTTTGTGTTGGCCTTTTCAGGTCTGGGACAGGGCCACCTTCCCAAGGGAGGTTCAGAAAGAGCAGCAGAACCAAGCGAGAATTGCATTTAGCGGGAGCCTGCGATCAAATCTACTGGGCTCTCCTGCTTTCTGTCCTCGGTCCCTTTCTGCTCCTCCAGGAGAGACCCCATGGTTCTCCCTACACCCAGGGGTCAGCACACCTTGGGTTTAGAGCCACATCTCTTCAGCTGCCCTGACCCTGGACATGTGACTAAATGCTTCCAAGTCTGTTTCTTCCTAAAGGAGGCAAGCTCACTTCAGGACTTTCCCAGCCCCCAGACTAGGAAATTGTATGTAGTGAGGCAGTTCCAGTGGCAGCGCCCCCCGCCACCCTGCCTCCGCAGCAGCGAGTGCATAGGCCCCGGTCCGGCTGGACAGATCCCCCAGCCTGATGATTAGCACTGGCTTTGGCCCTTGGCAGAGCAGACACAGAGGACCTAGTTCAAAGCAGAAGCTTCTGGGATGGGAGCCGCTTCTCCTTTTCCGCAGAACCTTCTTGGGAAGCCTGCCTTCTGTGGGACAGTCCCATAAACTGTGCTGAGGTGATGGTAGCTCTGTAATAATCTTGGGCATCTTCTTTTCTTTCTTTCCTTTTGTCTGTGTTTTAAAAATTTCTGACAAGTAATGGATACTACCTAAGGCAGAGAGACCAAGACCCTGGGTTGATCCTGGGAACATTGCAGCCTGATGCTTGAGGGGAGAGGGGTGGGCTCCTCGGTTCTGTGCCTTTTTTAGCTTTTGGTTTCCCCCTCACTTCTGGAATAATTATTTTTGTTTCTTTAATTTTGCCCTGTCATTACAAAAGAGGGAGGGCCATTCGCATCATTTGTTTGGGGGACTGAAACAGATTTGAAGGCACAGGAGCTTCCTGGGAAAGGTGACCTCTCTCGCGTTCGCAGCCTTGCCTCTAGTCTTGCCTGTCACCTGATGGGGCACCCCTCTCAACGCTTCTCAAAGCCTGGAATCACCATCTAGAGTTGGGTCTGCCCATACTCCCACTCCGTGAGCACCCAAGCCCCAGGAGAGGGAGAGAGTAAGGATTGTCTACGGGACAGAGCACCCCTAAACACTGCCCGGGCTTGAAGCACACACTTAGGTGTAAGAACAAGGTGGGCACTGTAAGTGCCCGCAGCCCCAGGCTTTCACCGCACACATGCACTGTAGCGGTTTTGCTGGGATGTGAGAGTTTCAGAACAAAGCTTTGCCTTTATGCAGGGCGAAAGAGCTAAGATGGACGGCACGTAGGCCCTGTGGTACAGAGCGCTGATCGAAAAGATATGAAGGAAAATGCAGCCACCCCACAATGACCCTGTTTGGATGGAGCAGTTGCAGGACCAGAGACCAGCCCATGAGGGCCTGGGGTGGGGACCAGGGTTGAGGGGAGGCTGGCCGTGCTTCCCCTTTGCACACAGCTGGATGCAATTATGCCTCTGGTTTCAGCTGGGCTGCTCCCCCTCCCTGTCACCACACCGCCCCCTTCCCTCCAACAAATCAACCAGCCGAAGGCAGTGCTGGATCTTGAGTTGGAAGTGTGTTTATCCTTCCCCTGCACCCCAGCAGGGAAAGACTCTTTTTGTCCTTTTTAGCAGTGACAGATGTGAGTGAGCCAGGCTTTCAGCAGTTAAACTTCTCTAACAGGTCCAGACCTGGCGCTCAGGAGGTGGGAGCCAGAGGGGAGTGGACTTGGGCTCAAGATGTTTCAAGCTGATTGTCCTCTCTTCTTTCTTCTCCCATGGCAGAGAAGAGACAGGACAATGGACGGGTGTATTACGTGAACCATAACACACGCACTACCCAGTGGGAGGACCCTCGGACCCAGGGGTAAGAACTTGGGCCTGGTTGGCCCCGTGCGGGTCCCATGTAGCTCTGGTGGCAGCCAAGTGCCCTGGACTGCGTTGGTCCTCTCTCGTCAATATTCTGGGATCTTTAGCCACACACAAGTGCCCCAAGACCCTTTCCATATAGTGAGTGTCTGCCTAGTGAGACTTGAACGTGGCTTTTTTTTTTTTTTAAGATTTTATTTATTTATTCGACAGAGACAGAGGACAGCCAGCGAGAGAGGGAACACAAGCAAGGGGAGTGGGAGAGGAAGAAGCAGGCTCATAGCGGAGGAGCCTGATGTGGGGCTCGATCCCATAACGCCGGGATCACGCCCTGAGCCGAAGGCAGACGCCCAACCGCTGTGCCACCCAGGCGCCCCTTGAACGTGGCTTTTTAACTTGACCTTCCTGATGGATAGAGAGTGGCCTGACTGGAGGGTGTTGCTGGTTTCTGTGCCACTTGTCCAGGCTGCTCATAGTGTGATTTCAAAAGGTTTGAGGGAACCCCTCCACACCCACCCTTCAGAAGCTAGTTTAGGATAGGGGCATGTGGTGTCTCAGGATTGCTGGTGGCCACTCAGGCCATGGCCATCCACCCAGAGCTGGTAAATGACCTCTCTCTGCTCCAGAACTGTCCTCATGACTTGGGTGGTACCAGGTGCCCTTCCTCAAGGCCCACGCTCAAGGGCTATGTGGGGCCTGGGGGAAAGCAGGGAGAAAGCAGCACTTCAGGAACCCCAGCCTCCTAAGCATTAAGGCCCAGGAGAGCTCGGCTCTTAACTCCTCTCTTCCCGTGCTTCCAGAATGATCCAGGAACCAGCTTTGCCCCCGGGGTGGGAGATGAAGTACACCAGTGAAGGGGTACGCTATTTTGTGGACCACAATACACGCACCACCACGTTTAAGGATCCTCGCCCGGGGTTTGAGTCTGGGTAAGGACTTCCCATGGGCTGCGTTAGTATCTGTTCGCACAGTCCGGGTTTATCCTTGTCTTGTTCCTCTTACTGCCCTCTGGTGGCTAATTTGGGTGTCACATTAGAGGGGATGGAGGGAGGAACGGGAGAAGTTGTGGGGGGTTGCTATCCTGTTTATTCAGAATAACACCAGTGGTCTTTCCCTAAAAGCAAGAGGTCTGGCTTTATTTCTGGTTTTTCTTTTTACTCCTCAAATCTGTCTACAGAAATGGCAGTCATTTCCTTTCTTTTATGCCTGCCTTTCTGGTCTTTAACATAGCATCAGCTTTCCTCAGGGCTAACTTTTGCTAATTTTTGAGAAATCACATGGATTCTAGAACATCTTTGCTCTTTCCAGGACGAAGCAAGGTTCCCCTGGTGCCTATGACCGAAGTTTTCGGTGGAAGTATCACCAATTCCGTTTCCTCTGCCACGTGAGTTCTGGGACTGGACCTCCCCGAGACATTGGGGTTAATTAAGTTATGTTAGCGTGATTTCCCAACCTCACAGAAATGTTGGGATGCCTGCGTCTGAGGTAGGGGCTGGTTACTTGTCCTGCCCCGAGCATTGTCTGACATTGTCTCCAGGAAACCAGCTCCCATTTCTGGGGTACCAGGCTCTCTGCCACTGGCCCAGGGAGACAGGGAAGCCTGTTTGTACAGACAGGAGACCTGACCGAATAGTGACCACTGAGGTCCTGATGTAGGGTTGGTTTTCTTTTTCTCTTTCTTTTTCAGTCAAATGCCCTCCCCAGCCACGTGAAGATCAGTGTTTCCAGGCAGACGCTTTTCGAGGATTCTTTCCAACAGGTTAGAGAATAATCATGGTGTCTGAGACCTGATAAGCAGATGGCCCCCTCACCACACCCCATCTTCTAGCACGTGGCCAGTTAAACCCACATGATAAGAGTTTCCAGGGAGTGGGCCTTGGTGACACATCTCTGTGGAGGAGCAGGACTTAGAATTCCCTGCCCCCGTCCCCAGCCTGCCATGGAAGCGGGAGTGGCAGGCCGGCCACGATGCTCTGTCTCCCCAGATCATGAACATGAAGCCCTACGACCTGCGCCGCCGGCTCTACGTCATCATGCGTGGCGAGGAGGGCCTGGACTACGGAGGCATCGCCAGGTGAGCTCAGCGCCCCTGGAAGGCTGCGCCTCACCCCGTCTCGCCAGACTGTAGAGCTCAGGGCCAGAAAGCTGCCTCCCCCTTGCTCATCTCGGTTCCCAAAACTCTCATGCACCCTCAGGAGTGGGCATGGGTAGGGCCAGTCCACCTGGGCACAGGAGCAGGGTCCTGGGGTCCCCCTGTGGGCTAGGCATTAACCCTTTAGTTATTGGTCTGTAGAGAGGCTGGGAGCTTCAGAGGGAAGGGCTTAGGACAGTGGTGCATGGATTTCTGTACTTGAACCAATCTGGCCGCACCGGTGGGCAGTGGTTAAATATTGGTGTCATGTGGTTTCCGTTCAAAATCGACCCTGGGCTTCTCTCCTTAAGGCAGCCAGGGCAGGTTGAATCTGGTGTGGCAGTGTGTGCCTGACACATATAAGTTGTGTCACCCTCCAGGGGGCCTTGATCAGTGCTCAGCTGCACCTCACGTGCATAGGGTCTATAGAGTTAAAATGGGTGATGTACCCATGAAAAGAGCCTAAAGCATTGTCTTGCCCTCACCCCGTCTTCCTACAAAAGTTAACAGACTCTCTGACAAAACGTTGCCTTGGATCTTGGGGCTGAAGTCCCTGGCAGAGAGAAGGAGCATCTTGGCCTGTGGTGACTGCTCAGCTCACTGACCTCTCATGGTGTGGGGACATCTTCTCTCTCGGTGTTGGGTTCACTTATTTCTGGTCCTCTGTTTGCTGGTGGCGCTGCCCTCTGTGTTGGCCCCTGTGGATCAATTGCTCTTTTTCTGTGGTGACCATGGTGACCTTCTCTCCAGGCTCTGCTTGGTGGTGTGGCTCCCACCCCGTGTGTGTCTGTCTCTCTGTGTCCTGCCAGTGGTTTTACCCTATGGTAGGTTACGTCATGCTGTTCTACCACAGGGTAGAACCACGGACAGGATACCGAGGCACCCTCTGCATCGAAGGACTCCTCGTCTGCCTGGCCACAAGCAACCAGGGACTGGTCCCCTTGGGATGTCCCCCCTAAACCCTGCCGGTTTAGCTCAAGCCTGAAAGGACCCTGAATTCTGGCTTGGCCACAAAGAGATGCCAAGGCATGGGTGTTGGTTCAGAGAAATGCATGGAAGTGTGGGAAAGGGTATTATGGGTGATGGGGTCTGGGGTGAGGGGAGGGCTAAGAGCAAGGGAAATGAGATACCTTTTATATAGCTAATGGGAGTGAGGTTTATAATCTAGAGGCAGCATGGATTACAGAGTTTTCATGCATCAGGACCTAGGAACATGTTACTGTGTATTCATTTCATGCTGCCTACTCACGGTGGAAACAGGGTGGCTGTTTCCTATGGCACCTTTGCAAGATTTAGAAAAAGATGCCCTTTCTCAAGATGCTTCCATGTCATGATATTTTGGTTTTATGGGAAGAAAAACCAGGTTGACTGCTATATGCAGGAAAATTGTCATAATAAATGTGCAAATCTAGGATATTGTAACATAGTACTCTTGTACAGTGCACAGCCTACACAACTGTGCATGGTGGCCTTGGGATACAAAAAGCTCTTTGCCATCAGCCACACTGGATATCAGATGTAAAGTCCTGGAATTCATCACCTGGGAGACCAGAGACACGCACGCAAGCTTTACTGAGCACTGTTCACAAGTGCAGTTGTTGTCCTGGTTCACACTCGCTCACTGACCAGCTGTTAATGCAGATTATACCAGGTGTTCACCCAGTGGGGCTCGATTCCCACGGACGTGTGTCTCCAAACTAGCCAAAACAGGACAGCGGGGGAGAGTCACATCTCCAGTGCACGTATGCAGGAAGGGATCCATTACCCTTGTTTTTCTCTGTCTTCTCTCATAGGGAGTGGTTTTTCCTCCTGTCCCATGAAGTGCTCAACCCCATGTATTGTTTATTTGAATATGCCGGGAAGAACAATTACTGCCTGCAGATCAACCCTGCCTCCTCCATCAACCCCGACCACCTCACCTACTTCCGCTTTATTGGCAGATTCATCGCTATGGTAAGACGCACTGCTGTGAGATCTCTAGAGAGGGCGGCAGCCGAGGAGGCCAGACGTACCAACAGCAACCTGCAGTGGGTGCCCCATCGCTGAGCCCCATGCTCCTCACATAATGCCTAACAAGAAATGCAGAAAGCTGGAGAGAGTTCTGAAGATAGTTCAAAGCTCTCTCAGTGGCACCCCCAGGGGCTTTGAGAGGGTTTTCTTGTGTTGATTTGTGTAGGACTTGTTGAGCAATAGCCCAGCGTTCCTGGACCATGGACATCACTTAACTTTCAGCATGCGCCCTGTCAAGGGTGTTGACATGACAAACGCTGCCCACTTGCTGTCTTTCTTGCAGTGGGGAGGGGAGATGCAGGGCGGGGTTTGTCACAGCCCTCGGGTGAGAGCGTTAGGAAATGTCTGACTGAGACATTCAGTTCTTCTGGAAGGGGATTTGGAATCAACACTAACTTAGAGCCCTGGTAGACCAGCTGGTCAGGACGTAGGAGGCATCATCAGGGAGTGGGTGAAGAGTAGGGAGAGGGGAGTCATGGTACCCGTATTTATCTAGAAATAGGAACACAGTATGAATAGAGGAGGGGTCATGTCACGTGCATCCTGTCGAGTGTCTCGTGAGGGTAGAGAACCAGCATTGAGAAGGGGCAACCCATGGGAGCCACAGTCCCTCTGCCATGTTTGGTAGTTTGAGATGTTTCATTGCTAATTTTCCTTTGCTTCTTCCTGACTTCCTGAATGCTCTGCCTGTGAGTACCCAAGAGCCATGACTAAATATGTCCCTTCCCCTTGTCTGGAAGTTCTTGGCCAAGGTGCTGGGCTCAGGAAGTGGGCACATTCTTCCCAGGTCTAGAGACCCGCCTGGCCCAGCAGCCGACAGGGCAGACCAGTAAAACCCTAGACTATTACTCACCACTGGCCCGCCAGCTTTTGCCGTTGACAGCGTCTGCATTATTTTTGGCTGCCTCTGCCGCCCAGCTCTGAGCGTCAGTGAGTCAGGGCTGCCACCTGGGGTTGTGCTGTCTGTGAGTGTGGGGCAGATCTCTGCTAGTACAGGGAGCTGGCGGGCAAGTGTGCTGGGCAGGCAGTGGGTTCCTAAGTAGGCCGGCTCTGCTTGCCCTTGTGGTCTGCGGCTGTGATGAGAGTCTCTCCCAAGGTCACAGTTGCTCTTGGGGAGAAAGGGTAGGTAGTAGTAGTTGGGCTTTGGTGCGGAGCATCCAAGAGCCTGCCTGGGGCAGTGTCCTAAGAAGACCAAAGCCCTTTGCCATGTCTCTTCTTCCTCAGGCTCTGTACCATGGAAAGTTCATTGACACAGGCTTCACCCTCCCTTTCTATAAGCGGATGCTCAACAAGAGACCAACCCTGAAGGACCTGGAATCTATCGACCCTGAGTTCTACAACTCCATTGTCTGGATCAAGTGAGTCCTCTCCCTTGTGCCATGCTGGGAGGAGAGGGGTCTCTGGTTGGGGAGTAGGCATTGCTGACCTCTATTTTCTCTGCCAGAGTGGCTCTGAGCTCAAATGGGCTCAGAGTATAAGTGCTTGTGGAGATGCACAGCTCCTATGTTTCCCAGTAGGGCAGCTCCAGAATTCTCTCCATGCCTCAGGGAGAGGTCCCATGCGGCTGTTCTGGATTTAGGCTGTGAGTCCTAGCATCCAATGAGCACTAAAGTGAGTAACAGAGCAGGTATGGGGAGACCCTTCTAAGGTAGACCTCTTCCCTCTTGGTCTCCCGTGCCCCCAGAGAGAACAACCTGGAAGAGTGTGGGCTAGAGCTGTACTTCATCCAGGACATGGAGATCCTGGGCAAGGTGACCACCCACGAGCTCAAGGAAGGTGGTGAGAGCATCCGAGTGACAGAGGAGAACAAGGACGAGTACATCATGTAAGTCTTAAGTGCTGGGGAGCCGGGGGGCAGGGAGGGGGACAGAGCCACCCTCGTCTCTGGGGCACCCTCCAGCCAGGCCCCCCATGCATTTCACCAGGGATCACAGCCTCCCATTTGGCGTTGACCTGTGATGGCTACTCATGGCCGGGCACACGCTGGCCAGAGCTGGGGAACCCAGAGCCCGAGGTCATCGATTAGAGCTCCCATGTGCTCTCTTTTCCCCATGTGGTAGGCTTCAAGACTGCAGGACTTTGAAGAGGCATGAAACTTAGGCATCTCCCTCTTCTGTCTCCTAACTGAAAGGATTTCCGTGTCCTGTGTGCCCAAGTCCATTCTCACGTGTGTGCGTGCGAATTCACCCCTGTGCATTCTTCACATGTGAAGTTCAGTCAGCAAGGCTGGGAGGCGGAGGAGGTGGGTGGCAAAGGCTCAAGTGTCTCCCGTTGTCTTGGCTTCTTGGAAGGCTGTGCCCTGGGGCCGGCAGCAGACTGGCTCTGGGTGCACTTAAGTCACCTCTCAGCAGAGTCCTTGCGCCGTGCGACGACAGCCTCCTGGCAGGCCCCGAGCGGCAGCTGAGCAGTGCGTCTCAGCTCCACTGATGGCTGGTGTTGGGTTGTAGGTTGCTGACCGACTGGCGTTTCACCCGGGGCGTGGAAGAGCAGACCAAAGCCTTCCTGGATGGCTTCAACGAGGTGGCCCCCCTGGAGTGGTTGCGCTACTTTGATGAGAAAGAGCTGGAGGTGAGAGCTGAGGTCGCTGGCACCTTGAGCCTCTGCTTCCGGGGCGGTGCCCTTTGTAGGCAAAGTGTGTCTCGAGAAAGTCGCCAGTAAAAGCACACACTTCCTCGGACCGAGGCAGCAGGGTAGATAGCTGTGATTGGGTTTCTCACACTTGTCCTGAGGGGTCCACATTCAGGACTCGTATCACCCGTGTTACTACCACTGCCAGCAGAAATCACGCAGGTGTTTGTGGTGCTTCCATCTGCTAGTGAGTGAGGGAGGCGCTGTACACTGGGGAGGGGGCTGGCCCCGGGCCGCTGATGCCTGTCCCCCCCTGCAGCTGATGCTGTGCGGCATGCAAGAGATAGACATGAGCGACTGGCAGAAGAACACGATTTACCGACACTACACCAAGAACAGCAAGCAGATCCAGTGGTTCTGGCAGGTAGGCCCTGGGCCTGTCCCAGCAGAGTTGGGGTGAGGGTCGGGCCATAGGAAAGAGACCTGATTCGACCTCAAGCTCAAGGAAATGTGTTGTGTGGTCACCTCTCTCATCTCTGACGCTCTCCTCACTTTGGGAAGGAGAGGAGAAACCCAGCCTGGGGACGAACAGAGCTGCTGAAGTTGGCTTGTGGCCAGGGCTCCTGACAGGATGTGTTGGTGGTCAGCCTTGTGGGCAGGAGGGTGAGCCTGCAGGCAGGAAGGAAAGCTCCCATGGGTCGTGCGGTTTCCTTCCAGCCAGGGGGCACGGGATGGCACGCGCTTGTCTCCAGAGGAACTGAATGAGCTCAGAGTCCTGGATATAATGAATTGATACTTTTGTATGTGTAGTCTTGTCATTGTCATTATAAACTACAGCCTACTTGAAGTAGGTATATAAAAATTTCTTTGTGAAGGCAAAATTCCCATCCCATAAAATTCACCATGTTAAGCATTTTAAGGTATTAGAGTTCATTGGCCTTTCACTGTGTGATGCAGTCATGATCACCATCTAGTTCCAGAACATTTCATCTCCCCTCAAAAAGAAACCCCATACCGATTAAGCAATCACTCCCATCCTTAGTATATTTTTAAAAGCAGAACTTGGATGGGAAAAGAGTACCTGGCTCGAGGTGCCCCTGAGACCAGAGATGTCCCGTGGACTGGTGGGAATGGCCTACACACTCAGCCTCTCAGAGGGAGCGGCGTTGGGGTTTCCAGGGTTGGTAGCTGTAACCCCCCACCCAACCTGGGGTTTGTGTTCTCAGCCCCAAAAACGGGCGCTGGCTGATTGGAGTCCCAGGTGAGAGTGAGGTTCTGGGTCAAGTGGGTCACCCGGCTCTGCTCTGACTGGCGGAGTTTGTTCTAGGTGGTGAAGGAGATGGACAATGAGAAGAGGATCCGACTGCTGCAGTTCGTCACTGGGACTTGCCGCCTGCCTGTTGGCGGATTTGCCGAGCTCATCGGTGGGTCTTCCCTTGCCCTGCTGGCGCCCTAGGGGTGGGCCTGAGGGCACCTCCGCTGGTACGAGTCAGTGCATGGGGCCTGAGCCGTCTATGGGTGGAGCCGGGGTCCTGCCTAAGGAAGGGGTGGTCCTGTTGTATATTATGTGTTTCTCTTTGGGTAACAGGTAGCAATGGACCACAGAAGTTCTGCATTGACAAGGTTGGCAAGGAAACCTGGCTTCCCAGAAGCCACACGTGGTGAGCCTGCTGGTTTTAGTGGGAGGTGACCAGAACCTCACAGAGCGGATGAGCTCCTGAGGGCAGCCCAGGGGGTGGGGCAGCTTCAGGGACTTCGGGGACTTTTGTGTGGCTGAGGGGTTGGAGAGGAGGAGCCTCTGACCTCTTGGGAGTTGTGGCAGCAGTTCTGTATCCTTGTGGCCTTACCAGCTATTAAATATTCAAACACTTGTGTGCCAGTAGACAAAGAGCTGCTTCCCTGTGTGCCCTCTCCCCAGGCCCCCATTTCTCCAGCTGCCTTGCCTTGTCCGCTGACCCTTCCAAGGTCCAGGGACGGGAAGCATTAAGGCCTCACACAGCAGGGCCCTCAAGGACTCTGTTCTGGCATCTGGCCACTTGGTGTTGTGGTTGAGTCGCGGTCACATGACTAATTTTGACCACACTGTGGCCAGGCTAGGGCAGGACCATGGAGCCCTGGCCTCCCTATGCTGACTGTTCTGCTTTCCTCTCTCAACAGTTTCAACCGTCTGGATCTCCCACCATACAAGAGCTATGAACAGCTGAAAGAGAAGCTGCTGTACGCCATTGAGGAGACCGAGGGCTTTGGACAGGAGTAACTGAGGCTGTCCCCTCCCACGCCCCCCAGCGCACATGTAGTCATGAGTTCTTCCTGCCCGAGAGGCCGCTGGCCACAGAGCTCCCGGGAGGTTCTCCCCACCCCCCAGGTGGTGGCCGTGCATGGGACCACACTGTCATCAGGCTGGTGGTAGCAGAGCCTGACCTCAAGAGGCCCTGCCTGTCCCCTCCTTTCTCCTACCCACTGGTGGCAGTCTGGAATAAAGCCCCCATGTCACCTTTGGCCCCATCACCCATTGCAAAGTCTGGAGGCCCGACTCTCTCTGTAAGCTCTTCCTTCTTTTCCCCTGAGACTGATGCTAGGTATGCATGAGTGTGCAGGGAAGGGTGCCCTGTGCTGGAGAGCTGCAGCCGAAGCCCTGGTTCTCACGGGCTAGTTAGGCAAGAAGGACACTGGCCGCTCACTCGGGGTAGCTCTTCTGGGCTGAAAAGGCCCAGGGTCTTTGCCAGTAAAAGAGGTTCTGTTTTAAATAGAACTTTTCCAGTGATCTGTATAAAATGGAGGTCTGAGGGAGAGGAACTCTTCCAGCACCAGGAGAGAGCTCTGGGTCGAGGCCTGCCACTGCTTTCCTAGCAGGACCCAGCCACTGAGGCTGAGCAGTGAGGCCCATCTCTGCACTCGGTGTGGACAGTTTGTTTTTTCCTGCAAATAAAGATTGTACCAGCTGCTTGGGTATCGGTGGGTTGGAAACAACAAGCTCCCTCAGACTTTCTTTTCCCTTTTATATCAACTTGAAGCATTTTGTGTGTAGGGTTACTTTGTGTTTTGATGTCGCTATGCTGCTGTCACTTTCTGTCAAGGAGCTGGTACACTGGCAGTCGCTGGGACCTGGAGGGACCTGGCACCATTGGTCCAAGAATTTCCCAAACAGCCGCTCCTCTTAGGAACCCACTTAGCAGTTCTGTGAGCTCAGGCAGGCCTAACTCGGCGGCCCAGCTTCACAGCGGCCTATTCCCCAAGCCTTGACAGAGAGGGGAGGGGGTGGTGTCCCAAGTGTCACCCAACATTGCCACCTTTGATAGAGAACTCCCTTTGCTAGATGTAGTTGTCTAGGCAGCCCCAAGTGATGGAGCAGGTGGGGGTGGGTGACTTTGTCATTCCCCACCAGCCCCTGAGGCTACAGGCAGGTGCATTAGTCTCCCGTTGAGAGTGCTGTGTGTCCCAGCCACCCTGGAGCGTGTTCATCCTGCCTGGAAGTGAGGCTTTACCTGCACACAGAAAACGATGCTCTCGGAAACCAGTGGAAGGGCCTCGAGTGGCCGCACATGGTCTGACTCAGTTTCCAGAGCTCCCGCCAGCCTCTGACACGGGCATTCCGCCCCGTGTAGACATGTGCGGGGCAAGCATGCTCCTCTGGCATGCTGGAGGGGTGGTCGTCGGGAGCTCCCTGGTCTAGGCCCCGGGCCTCACACTGAGCGCCGGCTGCAGACTAGCTTCAGCTTCCCAGGGCCCCAGGCAGGCCTGCTGACCAGTCACGGGGCCCTCTTAGGACCATCTCACATCCCCGGATCCTTGTCCCCCCAAGGGACAGCCCTTGTCTCTTACGTTGCGTGTGCTGATTTGAGTGGCTCAGCTTGCTGGACCTCAACCTTTTTTTCTTTCTTTGAGTCATTTGCTGTGCTTCTCTGCAGTGTCCCACTCTCCTGGGTGGATGGGGTGCCAGCTGCTGTGTGGGGTTTGGAAGCCTGAGACTCCTAGGTATTCAGAGTGTGTTCGTGTGTGTGCGTGTGTGTACATACATGTATATGACTGAGGTGTTGTGTAGAATGTCCTTTGGTAACTCTGGGTTGGTCAACAGATGGTTTTGTAATGCCTACCCCCTTGCCTTGGTATTGCCAGTTTCTCGTGCAATAAACAATCAGCAGCTGTGGGTGGTGTTGGTGTGGATGTCTACAAAATCGCTGTCCTCCGGACGAGAGGCCTCGGCCCCACAGACCCTCCTGGCCCATATAGCCGTGGAAGTTCTGTAACCTTGCTGGTTTTAGGAATGTGTGTGTTACGAACCAAGACAGTCACACTTATGGGCGGCTGAGTCCTTGTGCGGGGATCATGGGGGCAGCCCTTGGTCAGGGTTGGACGTCCTCAACGTCCCCCTGCCAGCCTGCCAGGCCAGGGTTTCTGTGAACAGTTGTTGCGGGGCCGGAACACGAACTGCTGTGGCTGCAGGGCAGGTGGGTTTTGGAAACCAGCTCCTGGAGACAGTGTCTGGGTGATCGTTCATTCAAGAGACCTTTACTGAGTCCCATGATGATAGAAGGATGCCATGATCTTGAGCTAATGGTCATACGAGGTCTTGACGCCCTCACTTTTTTGAACACTTAAGGATTCAGATGGGACAGATCACCGTGCTGTTGTGTCTTAAGGCATTTTCCAGCCTTGCCCTGATCGTGCCTCTTCTCAAGGGAGGCAGAGATGTTCAGAGTGGTTCCTCCTTGGAGTTTATTCAGTGAATTCACTGCACCCCTCCAAAGCCTTTTTCCACTTGACAGAGCAATGCTGTATTGAGAAAATTATTGAAAAAAGTCTACACATTATGCAGACATCCCATAACAAACTCAAATAAGACATGCTCAGATGGAAACTTCTCCCAGTCTTACCTCGGAAATAACTGCTGTTAAGTTTGCTGCGGCCCCTCTGTCCTACTTAGTGTGCGTATGCAGGTCATATATACACATCATTTTTAAATACACCAAAAATGGGATCTTATCTATATTAACTCACTTGTCTCATTCAACAAGGTCTTAGGGAAACCTTTCCATCTTCCTCAACATAGGTCTAAATGATTCTTTAACTACCGCGTGCTATTCCCTAGTAATGGTTCCTATAATACGCGCATTTCCATCCTATGGGGCATTACGGTGTGTCCAACAGTTTGCCCTTGGCTGCGAAGCTTCAGCGAATGCCGTTAGACTGTCTTGTGTGCTGGTGCTGTTCTTCCAGGAGGGGGCAGTCCTGGAAGTTGGATGGCTGATATTTACCTTTCCTTTTACTTAAAAATTTTAAAAAGTTGTAAAATTCAAAGATACAAAGAGTCTACAGTGAAAGGCTCCCCCCCCCCCCAGTTTTTGTTTCTCGGCCACTCTGGTCACCAGCCGAAGGCTATGATTGCTAGTTTCTTTTGTATCCTTCCAAATAGAACTTTAAACTCCCAGCAGAGTCTACCCCACGGCCCTCAGAATGGTTCCTGTTTTCCTAGCCTTAGCAGTGGACACGGTCTCTTGCCACCCCACTTTGAGCACTACCTCTGAGCTCCTTGGGTGCCCTTCCAGCCCTCCATCTGCATTCCCTTCCCTGACTTAGGGCAGCTGTCCTTTTACGTTTACACAATCAAATTCTTTTTTTTTTTTCTTTTAACATTGTATCGTGTAATCACAATGAAATCATCTGTACTTTTTCTGAAGGTTTATTCAAAAAGCTGAAAAGCAACAAAAAACATCTATGTTACTATGATTATATAAATATTGTTCGCTCCAGAATAGTTTAATATAATACAACTGTTTCTTCCTCATCCAGTCTTTTACCCTGGGGGGTTCTAAGTACCTCTCTTTGCTTTTTTTATATCCTCATTCCCCCCCCCCCATTCTGAAGTGTTTCAAGCAGAATTAGGCAGGCAGAGAGGCCCCCCTCCCCTACATGCTATAATAAGTTCCTGATAGATTTAGCCAAAGCTATAAGATTGTTTTGGAAGGAAAGGGTTGATAGGACTTCATTTGTCGCCCAAGATCTCCAGTGGATCTCCCGGATGTCAGTGAGACTTTATATAAGGTGGGACCTCCCTGGATCTGGAGTCTCAGTTCTTGCTACCCCACTGGCATTCTATACTGGGTCTCACATCACCCTTCTAGAAAAACCCTGAAGGTCTCTGTGTCTCTATTCAGAGGTATGCTTACAAAGAGCAAGCTCTCCTGGTTTTTCAGCGGGACTTGGTATCAACAAGGCCCCAGCCCCATCTGAAGAAAATTGAGTTGGTGCCTAGAGTTCTTAGACCCACTCGTTTCCCTGTGATCTCCCCTGTGAATCTAAGTTTTTAATACCCTCTTACTTATCAGGTCCCTGTCATTCTGAGGTTGATTGAAGTGCCGCAGTCCAGCTCACTTTTCTGTAACCTGTGCTTTATGAGTCAAGCTTCAACAGACCCAGATGGGAGCATATGACTTCTTTGGCGCACTTTTATCCATACCATTTGGACATCATGGCTCAGGGTCTAACTCTGATTCAGTTGGCCCCAGTGACAGTAATCATTATTTTCTTATTGATGCTTGTCAATTTTGGCCCCTTCAACTTGCCTCTCTCGTCGTTCTTTTGGATGTCTTTGATGGTCACTATGATATTCTATTCCCAACTTTAGTTCTGTTGCCCCAAACACAGAACCAACTCTTCTCTGTTCTTTTTGGAGTAAAGTAGTGTTAGAAACCAAAACGTGTTCCGTCAAGATGGCACAGGGAATTCACGACTTGGACAACCTCTCCATTCCAAACACATAATAAAGACACATAAACTAGAGAAAGCCAAAAAGGCTTGTTCAAAAACAAGAGAAAGATTTCCAAGGGCCAGAAATAGAACAAAATGCAAAACACTGAACAAGATTGCAAGTGTGCTGCTGCACCCACAGCCTGCCAGTTGCTGGGGGGGGGGGGTCAAGGGGTCTAAATAAGCTGCAGTCTGGACAGAGCCTGGGCAGCAGCCCACCGCTCCCTTGCGTTTCATGAAAAGCGGGCCAACCAGCAAACTGCAGCAAAACCAAACTGCCTCTACTATACGCCTGGCTATGGCTTTGAAAAAGGTGGAGGCATAAACTCATCAAAAGAAACCATCCCTGGATCTGGCCTGGGTCTGTGATATTCTTAGGTCCCCCCCCCGCCCAGGCCAGGGCCCAAACTGCAACTCAAAAAATAAGGCTGTCAAATGGATGGCCAGCAGGTCAGGAGGAGACAGCTGCAACACCATTAGGAAAGAGCACACACAGAGGGAGAAGACAACTCCTTCGCTAACATTTGTGGCTCTCCGTATTTCAGAAGACACTCCTGGGTGGTCTCTTGCCTACTGGTCTTTGCTGTAAGAGGACTACATGGCAGGTGGACCTTTTCACTGGGGCCATAAATGTCACCTTTTCACTGGGGCCATAAATGTCACCACTCACGAGTCTTTTCTCTGGCTTGGTCAGTTTCTCTGGAGAGGAATGCTCTGTTCTCTGCCTGGGGGGAAGGGTATACATGAGCCAGGGTACACCTGCCTGTAGGGATCAGCAGAAGGAAGGAGCGTAGGTTCTCAGAGACCTGGCCCCTGACTTGACCTTTTCGCGCTCTCTTGCCCCTCCCCTCAGCCTGGTCTCCTGCAGCTGGCAGAGGGGAGATAGCCAGGCTCTGAGGATGGGGACCTAGGTGTCCCACCCTTCCATATAGAAATTACTTTTAACTGCCCTGGTTGTCTGCTCTCTTCCTGCCCTCCTGCTGCCCCAAGTACCGCGTCCCTCTGGGGACTTGCTCATTTCTCCTGTGCATCTCCCTCTGCAGGGTTTTAGGTTAAAACTTTTGCTTGGCAAGTTATGCTCCTCCACCTGCTTTCTACCTTTTAACACTTTGTTGAACATCCTTGTCCAGCACTGAATCCTCTTATGTTCTCTTTGCCCTTGTGGAGAAGGAGTCTTATAAAGCTGCTTCACTGTCATTTTAGCGAGGGAGAGGGCCAAGAGAAGGTTAATCTCCCCTCTCCATTAACTTCCTTTCCCTTGATAGAACTCCTGGGGCAGCGGGGGGGGGGGGNGGAGGGGGGGGGGGGGGGTGGCGGACAGAGGAGGGGGCAGCTTGCAGCTGGCAATCTGTGCATAGGGGTCTCGAAGGGGACCTGACTTTCACTGAATCTCCTCTATTCCCTGTTTATACTCCTGTGGCACTAATTCCAACCTCTCTTGGGTCCAAGTCTCTCCCGGCTCACCAGAACTCTCTTGGCGAACCTCCTTCCACACTCATCTTGGCTGGAGACCTGCTGCTGGCCACTTCTGCTTTCCTCCTAGAAGTTTGTTGCGTTCTCTTTTCTACCTCTCAGGTGCTCTCTCTCTCTCTCTCTCTCAAATTGGGCCAAGTGGCCAGGGAACAACGGGAAATCTTTTACATTCATTCACTATCATTTTAATGGAGGCTCAGCAGGGAGCAATGATAAATACATGTCAGAATTGAATTTTTGTGATTTGGTACGATTGAGGCCATTTGGCCTTACCTCTCTTAAGAGCACTGATTTGGTTCCTAATGCTTGGGGTTCGCTTTGCTTTGTTTTGTTTTGCTGTCTCCAAAGTCAATAGATAGTCCTGTTTATAAACAGGAGGAATGTTTTACTTCTGCATTTTCTCTTAACATTATCTTCATTCTAAGATATTAAGTGCTGAAATTAAAAAAGGGGAAACCCCATGTAGCCTATTGTGGATTACCCTCATGGATTCTGTTCCCATCAGTCGAAGGCAGACTTCTTCTTTTAAAAACAAAAAAAGATTTTATTTATTAGAGAGCATGAGCCAGGGGAAGGGCAGAGGGAGAAGCAGACTCCCCGCTGAGCAGGGAGCCCAATGTGCGACTGGATCCCAGGATCATGATCTGAGCTGAAGGCAGATGCTTAACCGAGGCAGCCACCCAAGCACCCCAGGAAGGCAGACTTCTTAGGTGGCCCCCTTATGACCTCCTCCTGGTATTCACACCCTAGTGGGCTAATCCCCTTCACTTGAGTGGTGCTGGGCTAGTGATTTGCTTCTTACCAATGGAACATGGCCAAGGTGACAGGTGTCACTTCCCTGATTGAGTTACAAAGGTTTTTGACCTCCTCCTTGCCAGCTGGCTCTCCATTGCCTTCTCAGCTTGTGCACTTTGACGAAGCAAACTTGTGTGTTGGAGAGACCATGTGTCAAGAGACTGAGGACAGCTTTGTGTAAACAGCCAGCGAGGGACTGAGGCCCTCAATCCAACAGCCCCCAAGGAATTGAATCCTGCCCATGAGCACATGTGTCAGAACCTTAAGATGCCTGCAGCCCAGCTGAGCCCTTGATTGCTGCCCGTGAGCATCCCGGGGTGGCGAACCCAGCCAGGCAGCGCCGGGGCTCCTGACCAGCGGAAACGCTGAGATCATTGTGTGTGTTGTTTTAGCGTCTGCGTTTTACAGCAGTTTGTTAACATAGTAATAGATAAATCATACACCGTCCTAAGTCAGATGAAATGTCCTTGGATTGGCATCTCTTCCACGTTCTGTGCCCTGAGTGTGGCCATGATTTTTAGTAAATGAAAGAGCCAGAGCATGGAGATTGTGTGTAGGTCAAAAAAATCACACTAACCAAGAACAAAGACAGAAAGGGGCCAGTATTGCTCTTCTTCCTTTTCTTGGGGAAAGCAAATCCTGGGAAGAGTCATTTCAGTCCCTGCCCCCAGTCTACAGCCTGACATCAATTGCCCAGCAGCACCTATGGTCTAAGGGGCCTTGGGTCTGGCTCAGCCTGTGACTGTGACACTCTGCTTTGGGATGTCATTAGTGCTTATCTGGGCTTCCAGCCAAACCCAGTTGGCAAGAGTCATTCCAATCTCTCAAGGACACTTTTGGGTCTGTTTCCTCTGTAATTACAGGGTGAACAGCAAGGTAGATGGTACCATTACAGCAGTAAGCCAGCCTGAAGGAGGGCTTCTGCAGCTCCCCGACTCCTGCTGAGGTTGGCTCAAGGGGCACATCTTCCTCCTTAGTAGTGGCCTCCTGCCTGAGCATCTGGGCCCTAGCAGGCTGGGGATGTGGAAGCATTGTTTCTTCTGTGAGGGAATTCATTTCACCCTTTAACTTTTGGTTTTTATAGTCATGATGGTTTGCTAACTCCTTGTAATTGTTTCACAGTGGCTAAAATATAGAGTATATGGGGTGGCAAGAAGCAGCTCTTGCATTGAACTTTGACTCTTACCCTGTCCCTGCTCTCCAACAGGGCACACACTCCTGGTGCATCAGCTGTCTGCCATGCGGTCTGGGGTGCCCCTGGATAGATATTTTTTTCCAGCTTTATTCAGATATAATTGACATAGAATATTGTGTAAGTTTAAGGTGTACAAGATGATGATTTGATACACATATATATTGCAAAACGTTTGCCACAATGAGGTTAGTTACCGCATCCATCACCTCACGTAATTACCATTTTGTTTTTATTGTTGAAGATATCTAAGGCTGTGTTATGGTAAGGACAGTTAAGATCCACTCTCTTAGCAACTTTCAAGTATTGTATACTCTCAAGTATACAACAAAATACTTGAAAGTAGTATTAGTAACTATAGTCACCATGCTGTACTCTGGATAAATAGGATAGAGAATAGCGTGGGCAAGTGGGATAGGGGAGAAAAGGGTCTACTTTAGATAGGACCTTAGGGAAAGCATCTCCACACAGGTGTTTCAGCCTGGAGACATGAAAGCTGGGAAGGAGCCAATCAAGCAAAGAGCTGCATTTGGGGTTGGGCCCATCAGGTACAGTGGCCCGATTGGGAGACTGGCATGTTCCAGAAGTGGGTAGAAGGCTGTTGTGGATGGCTGAGCACTGATAGAGGGTAAGCAGGAACAGTGTGAATGAGGCTGGTGGGTCAGGGTGGATCTCAACATGTTCCTCCTCTTTTGCCCAGGCAGGGAGAGGAAGAGACAAAAGGGGCTTTACACCGCGTGCACTGCTCCCATCTCTTCATTGTCTAGGCTAACCTGTGGCTGTCTCTGATAGCAAAGTGGATGGGAAGTATTGTTTGTGGTAGGTCAGGAACGAGGAATATGAAACGGGATTTGAGGATTGCATAGTATTGTCTTTGCTACACGTGATTAAAAGCTATGAAGTGAATGGGTGTATCCATAAAGCAATGAAGATAGGCCTTTACAATATTGTTTTGAATTTTATTTACTTATTTATTTTAGAGAGAGAGTGAGAGAGCACGTGTGGGCAGGGGGGAGGGGCAGAGGGCGAGGGAGAGGGAGAGAGAGAGGCTCCATGCCCAGTGTGGAGGCCGATGCTGGGCTGGATCTCACAACCCATGACTTGAGCTAAAATCAAGAGTCAGACACTTAACTGACTGAGCCATCCAGGCACCCCAATATTGTTTTGAATTTTAAAAGGGTAGGAAAGAATGAGATTGAAAGGGAAATATCATATATGTAATGTAAAATGCATGCATGTACAAAATTATACTGCATACTCTTCCACAATCCATCCATATCTAAGGACATTTACTGAACACATTTAAGCATCTATCACTTGTGTGTTTGTGTGTGTGAGGGGGGTTAGAACTATAGTGGAAGTCAGGATTAAGGTAAAAACAGTTTAAGTGAGACGGGCCTTAAAAGTGATGATGATAGGCATGAGTGAGGAGTAAGAGTCACGCAACCCTCTCCATCTGAGGCTCATCTTCCAGCCAAGCTGACTCTGGCATGAGGATAGAATATGGAAAAGGAAGGTGAGAGAGTATGCAGAAATTGCAGGTAGGCAACGTTAGCCACAGAAAGGGTAGATGAAGGTGTGAGCAGGGGCAGGGAAATGCAGAGGGCAGCCGTCAGACATGGTCCATGTGGTAGGACCAGCAGGTGGCTGAAAGCAGAGGCCGAAGGTGAGTGCGGTGACCAGTGTGACTCCTAAACTCTGGGCAAGTGGGTGACTAGCCAGGATATGGAATAAAGAGGAGGAACAAGTTTTGCAATTAGAAAGAAGCATCATATAGATTGAGATTTTTAAAAATATGTAAGTGATAGGTTAAGTAAGATGATGCTTCAGAGGAAACTGAGCAAAAGGGGCCCATGAGGGTCTAAGAGAAGCAGGACAACTGCCAGGAGAGAAGCCTTCAGACTGAAGGTCAGGTCAAGGGAGGTCAGGGCTGACAGAGGTCAACTGGATGGGCAAAGCGGAAGCCATCGGTGACTTTAGTGCAGGCTGTTAATGGCTTGGTGGGGACAAAAGCTGGACTGCGTAAGATTTAAAAAATGCTCAGAAGTTAAAGAAGGGAAGAAAGCAAACATAGATGGCTACTTGCTGAATGGAGTTAACTGGAACAGAGGCGTATGTGTGTGTATGTGGAGATGGGAGGGATTTGAGTGTTTATATGCTGAGGTGTAAGAGGTGGGGATAAAGCCAGGATTGAAAATAAGGAAAGAAGGGTTAATAGATGAAGTAAGGACTGTATTTGGTTATTGTGGTTAAAAGGGTAGCCAAGTTATGATATTATTGATCAGACTTTAGCTGTAGTATGTAGAAAGATGTTGATATGGGAACTGAGACACTTCGTGGAGTGTAATAGATGTGTGTTTGAGAAGAAGTCTTGAGCTGGGAAAGGACTTCTTTTTTTTTTTTTTTTTAAAGATTTTATTTATTTATTTGAGGTGGGGTGGGACAGAGGGAGAGAATCCTCAAGCAGACTCCCTGCTGAGTGCAAAGGTTGACTCGCGGCTCATCCCAGGACCCTGGGATCATGACCTGAGCCGAAGTCGGAGTCTTAACCGACTGAGCCACCCAGGTGCCCCAGAGCTGGGAAAGGACTTCTTAAATGTTGACCCACAGAGTGCTAACCGTAGGCAAAAAATGGATAGATTTGTCTATATCAAAATAAAGATTCTCTCACTTCCATGTGTATACAGGAGCCACAAGGAGAGCATCTTAAAAACACAGATTCCCAGAGAGTCTAATGAAGTAGGTAAGTTGTACAAATTTTTATTGAAATAAGTTATATCTAAAAAGGTCATACTCAAAACACATCATATCCGAATTACTACATTTTCCTAACATGTATGTTCTTGAGGTTGTCGTCTGTTCTATCAGTATTTAGGTAATACTCTGTAATACTGTGCTCTTGTGCTTCTCTTCCCAACTCATGCTGGAATCTTGCCATCAAGCCATGGCGGGAGTATTTACACCAGGGGAATTGGGCAAGGCTACAAATCAAAGCCCGCTGCCGCCTTTCTTTGGACAGCTAGTTGTTTCACATTTACCAGCACACCACTGAATATGGTTTTTAAAGAAACTGGGTGTGGTATCAGCAGTGAGGAAAATCAAACACAAGCTATCTGAAGGGCAGAGTGTCTTTTCATTGCCCAAGGAGTAGTGTAAGTGATGAACAGCGAGGGTGAAGTGGCAAACTGACCCAGTCTTTTTGCACCCATACACTCTCCAAATTCCTTCAAAATCTTGTCTGGATAGCTGCAGCCCAAAGCAGAAGTGACGGGAGGTAACTCTGGGGAAGTTTCCCAGTCCTGTGCTGAGCTGGCATCAAAGGCGGCTCTGACCAAGGACGAGACTAGTCGACAGCGCCCTCTAGTGTCAAAGAACAGATTGGCTCCAAAGAGGAACGCCAAGAAAAAGGTTTCTGCGGACTTAAGCCCTGGAAACATTAACTTCCCTGGTCTCCCCTTTCTTTCTTTTCCTCTATTTTCTTTCCCCACTTCCATTTCCCTGCTTTCTGAGTCACTTTCTACCTATTATTTTTTGAAAGATCTGAACTCTGTGTTGCTCCCAGGCAAACACTGATAATACTGAGTTGAATAGCATGAAGATACGCAAATCAGTACTTGCCTGTATTACATAGAATAATTTGGAATGAATTTGTTTAGGAAAGCTGTAAAAAATCTGCTCTTGTGGATCACATAAATCAAATGTTTCCTTGCTTTTGAAGCATGCCCCAGGTCCTCCCCATTTCTGGGAATAGGGGCAGTCGAAGTAGTTTTCTTAACGTGTTGTAGTTTAACGAACAACCCTGATGTCATTCTTTTGTGAGGGCCTATGTTCATTCTTTTGTTTGAAGTGAAAGTCATTGAATATGGCTGAGGTCTCGTAGCTGCAGAGTCCTCCAGAAATTGGATTGCCATTCTGAGGTTGCTGTTTCCTGCTGAAACGTTTACTCTGCATCTAGGATCTAGGAGAAGTAATAAGGTAGCTCCTTAATAGGATTACTTCTCTTTTGTCCCTTTAGTGGTTGGTGGACTGAGCATAATTACAGAACATTTAATTAGTTGGCCCAAAGTTGTTCTATTCTGATAGTTTTCATCTTTACACGAAGACTAACTAACTTCGAAGTTGAGGGATATTTCAGGTATTCGTTATCACACAAAACCAGTAAGGCACAGATAACCGTCCTCTGTAATGTGTGTAGCAGGAGCGGCCCGAACTCTGTCAACAAGTCAGCCTGAAGCATCGGAAGTGGAAGCGAGGGTAATGTTACAGCTACCGATACGGAATCCAGACTCTGGAGCAGATTTTTTCCAGGACATCATTTCTGGTATTTTCAAAAACGACAGACGTAGTTTAGAAATCTCATCTAGAGACTGCCAGGCTGTATAAACACAAGGCTTTATTTAAGGGGAGGGTCATGGGTTTTGCAGTGAATTCAGCTGCTATTTGTATAAGCAAGACTTCTTAATAACCTTATGAGGGTCACTCTCTTATAGAGGATGTCAATTTTGGCTTAGAAAATGAACCTAAGCTACAGGCTACAAACTGTATTTGTAAGAAATAGAGGATCCCGTTAGAAGGTGAATTCAATTTGGGGCATCTGGCTGGCTCAGTTGGTAGAGCATGTGACTCTTGATCTCAGGGTAGTGAGTTTGAGCCCCATGTTGGGTGAAGACATTAGTTAAACACACACACACACACACACACAAGGTAGAATTCAGTTCTGCCCATTTGTGGGCCAAATTGTTACATAGAACAAGGCCTGGGTATTCCCCTGGTCTTAGATGCTCCACAAACTTTCCAGTTTGTGAAATGGTGACAAACTTTAAAGCATGTGGCATTGTGTTGTCACAAGACCCTGGAAAGCTTTTTGAGTACTGATTATACTGAGTGGACCTGAATCCTATGTGGTCTCTAATTACCCCCTGACCTTTATATAAATGACCCACTCCATGGGATGACATTCTCCTCATTCCCCTGCTAGGCTCAGAAACATCCTGGCTCTTTCCTGCCCATTTGCTGGAGAAAGTTAATGTTCCAGGTTCCCTTTCTCATATCAGTATGTTTGAAACATGGTTACCAAATTTCAAAAGCTTCTTCAACACTCCTGTGGTTTTAAATAGATCTCAGGCCTTGACTGTTATTTCAGATTTTTTATTCAATTAGCTGCAGCAACCCTGACTTTGCTGAAATAGACAAGGAAAAGTTGGTTCTCCAGTTTTTCCTTGACCATCCCATTTTAGGTCAGAATCTACATGAACCCTGAGGTCAGCCCTTATGTTGGCATGCCTCTATTAACTAGAAGAAAAGCTTGTTTACACATACTGTCAACTCCCAATTTCCACTAATTAGCTCTTTGGAATAAAAATTGATGTTTCTGGTAAACATCGAGACATTAGAACACTGTAAAGTGGTTTCTGAGATTCAACTTAGTTTTAGTGCCATTTTATTACATTTTTCAATTTTTGAACATTGGTAATCCATATGGTGCATTAGAGAACTCTTAGGTTCTATCTGCTCAAGAGAGGGAATTACTATCTAAGGGACTCCTCTAGGTCAAATGAGTAAGTACTTATTTGTTCTGAGCCCTGAGCACTTACTGTGGGAAGACTTTGTTCCATCCTCCAAAACTTCCCCACTAACTTTGGGGTCTGATGTACCTAGACCAACTGCAGTAACTGTGTCTCTTATGAAAAACTGCTCTAGGGACTTCATAGATGACAAACCTGAAACACAAACTAGGACCCAGGTCTTCTGGGCTCAGTTGAGAGCTCTTCTCACCATCAAGTTGTTTTTAAAGGAATGAGACTCTCTTTCATGAAAGATTCCAAGTTTAAATTCTTTAAGACAGCTTCAATTAAAAATAAGTCTTGGCTGCTTCTGAAAACAAGTGTCACTTCCAGAATCAAATGACTAGAACACAGACTTACAAACCAAGTCATTTAATTGCGTCTTCGAAGGTAAACAATATATGGAGTTGGATCCCAAGACCTGAGCATGTCAGAGCTCCAGGTACAGAGTTCAGAGGGATCAGAACTCAGGGTGTTCTAAGGCTTACAGAATTCATGCATTCCATTTTGCAATTCTGCAAACTGCCAAAAACAAACCCCAACAGTCTTGTGAGATGGGGAAAATTCAACTTCCAGTTTTATAGGTAAGAGTGAAGAGTACCAATAACGTTCTGTTTACCTCTTCACTTCTCTCATGCGATCTGAAGCCTGAGCTATAGTATCCCCCACGCACCGCAGCCTAGGCTGCAGTTCCGCTGTGAGCTCAGTCCCTCTGTGCACTCGCTTCCCCGCCACAGCGGAGAGTGACCCGGGCCAGAGAGCTCTCAGCAGTACAGCTTTTTAACAAGCACTTAAAGTAAAAAGAACCCTCTAGTGGCACACTGAGTTAGTTTATAAGATTTTAATTTACAAATTAAAAAGCGACATGTTTTATTTTTTCTCCTTTTTCTCTTCTTTCTTTCCATCACTCTTTTCCTTCTCTTTCTCTTTGTCATCTTTTCTATCCTTTTTGCTCTCTTCTTTTTCTTGCCCTTCTTTCTTCTCTGCATCCCGGTTGGCAATCTTGTTGTTGATGAGGTTGTGCAGGGCGACCACGGAACGGATCAGCGAGGCCAAATACACTACTACCATCTGGTCGTTGGTCTTCAGGTAAAAGGCCTTGACAAACTCCTGGAGGCTGACATCCGGCAGCAGGTTGAAGACGTCCTGTAGCTGGTAGATGATCTGGTGGTTGATGGGCAGCTTGCCGGTGGCCACTTTCTCCAGGTAGCTCCTGATATCCAGAAGCTTGGAGTTCAGTCCCTTCAAGCCATGGACCTGGTTTGTGATCCGCTGGGAAAGAGTGCCCACTGTAGTGTCTTTGATGTCTCTGTAATAACCCACAAGAAGAAAGGGCAGGAAAAAGCCATCAGTATAGTATTATCACACAGGTTCTCACAATCTAGGTGAACACCCAGCTTTGTGGGGAAGGGCAAGTTTTCAAAAGAAGAATGTTACTTCATCACTTTGCAGACCACCTTAGTTTTGATTTGGAGCATATATTTTATCTTTCTTATCACAAGGCATTTTGAAACCATTTCACTTAAAAAAAAAAAAAAAGCTATTTCAACTTCCCTGTTCCTGAAAAGAGTGGCATTTTCTCTACCCACATCTGTGTGATGTTGCGAGAAGCTTCCATCAGACAGGACTTTTTGAATCGCAGGGAATCTTATTTGAGAAAAACTATGAACCTTTTGAATTAAGTCAGGATTATAATATTTTAAAATAACCCACCCTACCGTAGCTTCTCCGCAGACAACTGTCTACCTTCACTGAAAACAACGTACACAGGAAGAACGCACACCTGCTTTCCTTCCTGCACGTGTTCCTGTCACAGGGAACACACTGCCCTTTGCCGACAAGATGTATTATCCACAGTCATAAACTGTAACTCAGGACACGCCAGAAATGATCCAGGCCTGGAACCCAGATCTCCCCACTCCTAATAGAGCTTCTTGGGGTGCTTATGATTCGGATGCCGTCCTGAGGCTCACCGTAACAAGTGCTCGACTCCAACTTCCTCGGCTTCCTCGGCTCCAATTTCACTGGTCACATGCTCAAATGTTTTTGAGGTTGGAGTTCCATCCTAGGAGAGGAGGCTTAACTATAGTTATTTACTTACAAACACCCCAGCACATGTTCCTTTCACACCTTGATTCCTCTGCTTTCAGTCAGATGACCTCATGGGTACATTAGTAGGCTTCCCAAGTGCTAGCAGAAAGGGGTGAGGTTTGCTTTGAGAGTTCAGCCTTTTTTTTTTTTTATTATAATTTTTATTTTGTTATGTTAGTCACCATACAGTGTATCCTTAGTTTTTGATGTAATGTTCTATGATTCATTATTTGCGTATAACACCCAGTGCACCATGCAATATGTGCCCTCCTTAATACCCATCACAGCTTATCCCAGTCCCCCACCCACCTCCCCTCTGAAGCCCTCAGTTTGTTTTCCAGAGTCCACAGTCAGAGTTCAGCCTTCTGGAATGACACTGCCGTGGCCCTGCTCAGTGTTTCTGAGGAAAATCTTGATAATCCCTTAAGCCCACTGTGGGGATGGACAGTTAAGGAAGTCTCAATTAGGTTGACTTTTAAAGCATATAGTTCTTTCTAGAATAGGCAGTATACAGAATACGTGTACTGGAAGCAAGCTCACAGGCAAGCTCAGATAATCTAAGTGTCCTTCAGATCAATGATGCCGGAGCACCAGAACATCGCAGTGAGGATAACCGGCTTCCCGGTGGCCTGAATTAGTCAGAGGGTCTGTTCAGGAATATGGTTCACTGTATCACCTAGTGACTTCCTGATGGGATTCAGGAGCAACTTTCCTCAGCTCTCACGCCAGAAGAGGCTGTACATCTTCTGGAATGGATGTAAGATGTCTGGAAGGCAGGAGAGCATAGCAGTGAAGGCAGACTCTGGAGCCAGACTGCCTGGGTTCCAAGTCTGGCTCTGCCATGTCCAAAGGAGCTGTGGGACCTTGGGAAAGTCACTTAACTTACACTAAGTGATATAAATGTTAGCAGTAATTATTTTATCCAGGACAATGTGAATCCTGCAAATGCCATTTTCCTCTTCACTTTGCTAGAATGGTCAGGACTGCATGGAATGCCTTTTCAGGTGCTCATTTTGCCTTGGCTTCATTTAATATTGTGGCCTTTGTGTCCCTTCCATCCCCTATTTAAAAATCTTGCTCTGTGTGTATAAGAGCCTCTAATTCTCTTTTGAAAAAGGCAGAGTAAAATTAACTTAAAAAACTGTATCACATCAAGGATGAAAGCCTTACTGCAACAAGGAAATAAATTTTGATCTAAACTCCCTAGTGGCAAAGCAAAAAGAGAAACAGGAGGACAGAGTTCAGTGCAAGGAACATTTGCAGGGAGTTAACCTAAAATTTTTTTCCTGATTTAAAAACTGAATATAAAGATAAATTCTACGTATCTAAATCCAAAGGCAGACTTTTTCCTCAGACTTTTGACTCTGGAAATTCAAGATTGAGCTCAAGTGCAAAATTTTATGCTCCCAACACCACACACATATATTTTTACATCAAATGCTACCCTAGAATCTAAGTTGAGTTTTCCTGGAAATAGAGAAAAGCTATATTCTGGAACCTCTTTGTGTCGACACCCAAAGCACACAGCAGGCATTGGATGCTGGAGAGCTGAGTATTCAGGTGTCAAATCACACAGATGGGTCTTGCCATCTGGCTCCACGCAGCTCTGACCCACTCTATTTGAAAAACTGTATCTCGTCTATACAGAATGAAAATCTTCAAGGAGAAAGGAATGCTGGCAGAGAGGAGCTGGACAGTGGAAACTCTATTAGATTAAGACTAAGCTCACAGGCTCTGCATTTACTTTGCTGTGAACATCTCTGGGCAATCACATGATGACTCTGGGCCTCAATTTCATGTGTAAAAGGGGATTTTAGATTTCTATGGTCCTCTTGATTTCTAAAATTTGGTGATTCAAAAACTCAAGGGGGAAAGAAACATAGTACCAAACTGTTGACAGAAATCAACAACCTACTCTTTGTTGGAGATAAAAGAGTTGTTGACTTAAAAACAACACAACATCCAAATCGTCCAATAAGCAGCAAATCTAATCTCCTCGGCTCATAGCAAGAGAACTTACATCATGGACTTCTTCCACTGAAATATATGCTTCTGTGGGCAGTCCCAGGTCCTTTGGCTTCACGTCAATGATGACCAGTACCTGTCAGAAAAACATACTTTAGCAAACAACCTCACACCAAGCACGTAAGGAATAATCACAGCCATTCTTCTTATGATGATTACTGAAGCTATTTCATTCAACCAGACAAAAGCTGGAATTTTCAGCAGAAATGAGTCTACATTTCATGTGATCCCACCATCTGCTCTGCTCTTCACCACCATCTGAAAACAAGCTGAGAGGTAGTATGGTGTGGTTATCAAGCATGAGGAAGTCAGAATCAAGACAGCCAATGGTTTGATCCTGGCCCCCACATGTATAAGACCTTACTAACAACTCTGAGCCTCAGTTTTCTTGTTGTAAGGAGAACAACCCCATATGGCTATCGAGAGGATTAAGCACTTAGCACATATTTATTGTTACTTATTAAATATCCTGGGTTATTGTATACTATACAAACCACTACCAATTAACAAAAACAGTTTAGAGAAAAAGCAGTGAAATGATTTACTACCCGATCCTTCCTAGGATGCTTATGTAAGTTAGCTGCTAAGGAATATCATTCAAGAGTTTTAAAGATAGAGTGCACTTACTGAGTTAGGGCAGTATCTTTTCATGAGTTCGTTAATGGCGATGTCATTCTTGTGTAGTTTAGGGCCTGTGTGGTACCACCCAACTATTCTTTCTCTGGCTGGGAAGGAAAACATTAGTGGGTTTGAACTGTTTCATGAAGATCTATAGAATTCCCTCAAAAAGGGTGGTAAGAACTCTAGTCCTTACGTTCTCTACCCTTTTCAAAATTCCAGACATCTATTTTAAACCTTGACATACCTGTGAAATTTGAAACTGAAAAACAGAATTCTCAGAAAATAAGCAATGAGGGTAATCCAGAGATATCTGTATCTCAGACTAGTTGAGACCAGTCACATACGACACTAGGAAACAATTCCAAGGCAACATATAAACAAACCCAAGTCTATGTCACAGAGATTGGAACTGTGAACGCTGTGGGAATAAATATTTCCAAAGTGTATGTGGTTGCTATAATGAAATAAAATGAAAATAATTTATGTGACAGAGAGATATATTGACCCTGAAGGTATTTAAGGTCTAGGGGCAGGTGGATTTGGTTTCATAGTTCTTCACTTTTCTGTTAGGGAGGGCTGGCTAGCTCCAAAACCTAGGTGGGTCTAGCTGGCCTTAAATTGCTACTCTCGTTTCTCATTTATTCTCCCTCATTCCTCTACTACACTAGTCTTACAAGTATAGCTAAATGAAAGAGCCCTTGATATTAAACAAAGAAAAGGGAATACTAAAAAATGAAAAGACATCGGGGGCATGTACCTGGGCACATGCACACACAAATACACACACATATAAATCAATGCCACAATGCCTTCTTAAAAAAACAAAACAAAACATCAAGACATACCATTGACCTTCTTAAACATTCCATACATGTTTTCCAAATAGTCATGGTCTAAAAACCAGACAGAATCATCTTTGTCATCTTCATCAAAAGGGACTAAAGAAGAGAAAAAAAAGTAAGATTTAGTTTAGGGTGATGGATAGAACTAGCTTAGGAGACTCCTAGGCCACACAGGATCCACCTAAGTGTTTGGTTTGTCCAATATGGTATTAAAATTATTTTTGAGTTGCTCTCATTAATACTGGGAGATTTCATATAAAAATCCAGACTTCCGGTTTCACTTGAAATTGGAAGGCCTGGCAACAACTGGCTAGAGCCAGGCGGGTTTCCCCCTTTAAAATGGACACATGCTCGTTGGTTTGCTAAAAGCCCCATCACTTCCTAATATTTCCCTTTGCTGAATGACATTTCTGCTTGGTCCTTTCAGATACTGGAGTTCATGACCTCTAGTCTAGAGTTCACTCTAGAGCAATTATTTTGTTCTTTGTTGTTAACTTTAATCGTAAAATACACAGATACATTCTTGTAAAGGTTCACGACACTGAGTAAAAGGTAATGGTCTCCATCTCCGTCTGCCAACCCATAACCATGGTTAACAGTCTAGTGCAGGGACTTACAAATGACATCAGAGCTGCCTATTTTTATAAAGTTTTGCTAGCATACAGCAACCCCTTTGTCAACATACTGCCTGTAGCTGCTTTCCTGCTACAATACAGGGCTGAGCAGTTGTAATGGAGACCATATGGCCTGCAAATTTAGAATATTTACTATTCAGTTTAGTGAGTAACCTTTAGCCTTCCTCTCATACTTCAGCAATTCTGAAAGAGAACTTCTGGGTTGTAGTAAAAATGGAAACCATAAAAGTTTCTTTTTTTAAGTTTTTGAGATATTTGACATTTTAACCCAGGTGCAGAACAACGTAAGATTTGTCTTATACCTGCAAAACTGTTGGATACGTCGAGTACTTTCTTTTGCCATGACCCCAAAAGCACACCAACAACACGCTTCTGGTTTCCAACCTTGCCTATTCTGAAGGAGAAAGCAGAAGGTCAGTCTGACAAGCACACAGAAACGTGGACCCAACAATTAGATCCTCAAAAGGAAATATCAACAGTACAGATACAACTTAGCTTACCTGGGAACTAATCCCACTAAACAAATATAATAGTGTCAGGTTAGTCCTTAATATTAAATTTTAATAAATACAATGGGAAATTCATCAACTTTGTACATTGGCAGTCTTTACACTGTTGACTGCAAGAAATACATGCTCAGAAAAATGTCAAACTTTCTAGAACCTGAAAATGGAGAAAATGAAAACCCGCCAGGTCTGAAGAGTTTTAAAATGCTACTTGGTGTTTGAAAGTATATTTCATTTAAATTATGCTGCCACCTTTAACTTTTTCTTTTGCAGTTTTCTCCTTTAAACTTTCCCCATCTTTCCTATCCTTTTTCTTTTGTTTTAAGATTTTATTTATTTATTTGACAGAGATAGAGACAGCCAGCGAGAGAGGGAACACAAGCAGGGGGAGTGGGAGAGGAAGAAGCAGGCTCATAGTGGAGGAGCCTGATGTGGGGCTCGATCCCGTGACGCCGGGATCACGCCCTGAGCCGAAGGCAGACGCTTAACCGTTGTGCCACCCAGGCGCCCCCCTATCTTTCCTATCCTTAAATATTTTCTGAAAGAAACACTTTAAAGTAGAACCACTTTTACGGGCTGGCTTGCCAGCTGTTCTCTGGAATATCTATTCCATGTGGACAAGCCCCACTAGTAGTTCTAATTCTTTGTACCATTTAGGGGCTCAGAATATGGGTTCCGATGCTCAGGTATACGTGGGCCATCTGTGATCTCTGTGAATGGCTTAACTCAGGCAGAAGTCAGAAGTGAGCAGCTGGTGACTAATCACACTGACAGGATGGCTGAATGAGAAAGAGTTTACTTCAGAATTTGTATCTACTTGTCAAACCTCCTTAGTGACTTCTGTCTTCAAGAATTACAAGTGTTTCACTTATACAATCTCATTTCACTGACCTTCATGTAGAATTCTCCTTTGACCACTAGGTAATGTGAGACACAGACACAATACAACTCCACATTCAAAGGAAAGACAGAGGCCACTGTGAAACGAACTACAGTTCATTAACAGTCACTGGTTTCACTGTACTGCTTTTGTAAACATATTGTCTGGCAAATTTATAAATGCATACTAAGTTTGGGATTTGGGTCAAACAAAGTTAAGGATCCTGTATCCCTGGTGGTTCTGATTTTTGGGGAAACCTTAGGCCCTGAATCTCCACACTTCAAAGGAAAGTTCCACACTCATGTGCTTTTCTTTTGGTCCACAAAAATCCATTTGTGTTTTAAAACTCTACATCTCTTATGACACAGCAGCTAGCAGTGTCTGTGTACTATGTCCTCCGAATAGAACGGAAATGGTGTTTGTCCCCTTAGCACCTCTAACATCCTATGGGAGAAAGACAGTGACTACTGCGCAGTGGGAATGCATGCATATCCTGTTAGGCTGAAGGCTCTACAAAGCAGTGGAAGTGGGGACCCTAAACCTCATGGAGCCTTGACTGTTTTATTAGCTATGGTTGAATAAGTAGTTGTACGACGCAAGTTGTAGCAGGCACTTCGCAGCTGACTTTATAACAGATGCTCCCAAGTGAGTCTTTACACTTGCCAATTGAAGTAATTATCTTGTAAAAGTTACGAACACGTGTAACAGGTCCAGCGGGACCAACAGCTCCAAAAACAAGGGAGCTGTGGGATGTTTCATCTTATTCATTAATGCCCAAAGCTACTAACGCTCTCACTTTTGAAAGAAAAGCTTGACACCTAATCTGCATTTTAGGTTACCGTCAAAACAGATTCCTGCTCAGAAACCACAGCTCTTCAAAGGAGCCCTTCAAGGTCCTGAGACCAGAATACTGGTGACAGCTTTCAGAAGTACAGAAACGCTAATCTGCAGGACTTTCCCACGCACCGAGTCTTTTTGGTGAAAAGGGGCGGACGAGGTGACAGATGGGCACGAGGCCTGGGGGATCAGGGCCAAAGGAAGCTTGCCCCCCAAACTCTGGCAGCGTACGGACTTCGGTAAAAGAACGAGCAGTCCGGGCCGCGGAGTGCCGGCTCG
The DNA here is from genome assembly GCF_002007445.2 of Ailuropoda melanoleuca. Classification (NCBI taxonomy): domain Eukaryota; kingdom Metazoa; phylum Chordata; class Mammalia; order Carnivora; family Ursidae; genus Ailuropoda; species Ailuropoda melanoleuca. The sequence goes on from NC_048229.1 coordinate 65,459,912, forward strand.
GGACGGGGGATGAGGCTGGGTGATTTAGGCTTCGTGATCCGAGGGTGCTCCGGGCCTCTCGGCGAGTTAGTGCCACCCCCGGCCCTTCAGCGCTCCCGCGGCCGCCGCGCCCTCCCAGCGTGCCAGTGACTCAGCAGCGGCGATCCCGAAAGGTCGCCCCGCGCACCACTCACCGGTTGAAATGATCCACCACACTGAGCAGCACCAGGGGGTGAACTACCACCTTCTGCACCGCCAGCTCCGGCATCGCGACACACCCCACCCGCCAGGCCCCGCTCCTTGCGACCCGCAAACACCGGCGGCCGCAGCGACTCTCGCGAATACTCCAGGCCCGGCTCCTCCTCTTCCGGCTCCGCCGCCGCCACAGTCTCCTTTTTCCGCTCCCAGAGTGCCGCGCGCGCCGCCCCGGATTTTCGCGCCTGCTGCCATCTTGAGGAGGGGAAAGACCGCAGCAAGGTGGGGCCCGGCTTGGGTGACACGCTACGAGTTTCCCTGGTCTTCGAGGCTAAAGGGACAGTGGAGACTGATAAAGGTTGACCTCCTGATATTGGGCCTGCACCGTCACCTGCAGCGGCTTTTCGCTTTAGTTCCTTCCCAGTTCACACCCTCCCCCCACCCCGCCCCATTTGAAGACTAGAAAAAATATTGGAAAAAAGTAATAACTCATATCTCCACCACCCAGAAAATGTTCACCTTTGTTTCAAGCCAGACTCCTCCAGAGTTTCTTAACTTTAAATCTTTAGCATTAGGGCGTGTCGTTGAAGTAGAGTTGGTAATTTATCTCATCTTTCTTATTTCGGGGAATTAACCCCTAATATTTACTATGGACACTCGGCAGATAACCTGTCTTTATATTTTTCCACCTGTTTATATAACTTACCGTTTAACTAGGGCTGGAGGAATTCAGTTTGTGCCTGAGTCAGATATTTCAGGTTGATTTTCAAATGGAAGCTTAAGTAAGGACTGAAATAAGGGTGAAAACAATAGAAAATATGTTTTGGTATTTAGCTAAGAAAAGAGAAAATGGAAGACTAAAGGGGATAATGTGGGAGGTAAAAACTTAAGCATATTTGCAGAAGGAGGCAAATTATTTAATTCCATACAAGTTTTTATTTCTAATTTTAAGTTGCTGATTGTAAACAAAAACAATACTTAAGAAACTTAAATTATTTGCTTACTGTTTGCCCTGTCTTTTTTCTTTTTTTTTTTTTTTTAAGATTTTATTTATTTATTTGAGAGGGAGCATGAGCGCGGTTGGGGGGCAGTAGGGTGGAGGTGGGGGGTTGTGGCAGAGGCAGAGGGAGAAGCAGGCTCATCCCAGGATCCTGGAATCATGAGCTGAGCGGTAGGCAGGCGCTTAACTGGCAGCCACCCAAGCGCCCGTTTGCCCTGTCTGAACAATTTTTACCTTCCCCATAGCACTGGAGGTCACGTCTGACCTTTCTGAAGAATAACCGAGAGACTTTAGCTCTGAATTTTGGTCTCTTTCCAGTTAATCAGGGAGCTTTTGATAATTCTTTTCCATGTTCTATCCATCAGTTTTATTATATGTACTCTTCTACTTCTGGGAACATTGCTTTGGATTTTCCTCATTCATTTTAATATTTTTGATTTGGCTAATAATGATTGCTACTACTTAAGATAACAGAACTTTAGGATAAAGAAAATAGAAGTCAGTCTCCGTTGTGTGATGTGTTAAAGCATGCTTGCTGGTGTTTAGTACCTGATTCAAAGTAGATAGTCTTAAACTTTTTTTTTTAAAAGATTTTATTTATTTATTTTTGAGAGAGAGTGCACAAGCAGAGGGAGGGAAGGCAGAGGGAGAAGTAGGCTCCCACCAAGCAAGGATCCCTTAGTGGGACTCGATCCCAGGACCCCAGGATCACAACCTGAGCTGAAGGCAAGACCTTAACCAACTGAACCACCCAGGCGTCCCCAAAATAGACATTCTTGTTTCATTTCTTAAATGATGGTATTCAACACAGGATAGACATGTGTCTGTTAGGGAAAGAGCTTGGAAGGATTCCCGTCCCCCAATTTTGTTATTAAAAATTTAATAGATATCAGAAGATCAAAGATTGGTTTTAATTTTTCTCTTGTGTCAAATAAGACTTAAGAATTGGAGTCTAGGGGCGCCTGGGTGGCGCAGTCGTTAAGCGTCTGCCTTTGGCTCAGGGCGTGATCCCAGCGTTCTGGGATCGAGTCCCACATCAGGCTCCTACATTAGGAGCCTGCTTCTTCCTCTCCCACTCACCCTGCTTGTGTTCCCTCTCTTTCTGGCTGTCTCTCTCTCTGTCAAATAAATAAATAAAATCTTAAAAAAAAAAAAAAGAATTGGAGTCTAAAGAAAGCTTTATTTTTTTACTAAAATATGTAAAGAGTTTAAAGAAGACGGCTTGAAATCATAAGGAAGGTATTTTCTGTTTTGCCCCCCCCCTTTTAAAATGGAACTGTCTTGAAATCATACTTAATAGTGTAGCCACTACTGGGGGCTGAATTCATTCAGAGGAATGCAGAAGGAAGCATAAGAAATCCACTTTCTTTTGTTCATTGAATTCTGGACTTAACTTTAGTAGGACCTGATGAGACCTTAAGAATAATACATTTTCCTCTCCTTTGATCGTCTTTGTTTTTCTTTTTTTTAATGTTAAATTCTTTTTCCAGATTTATTGTGATGTAATTAACATATAACATTGTGTAAGTTTAATGTGTACAACATGATGATATGATACACATACATATTGCAAAATGATTACCACAATAAGGTTAGTTAACAGCAGCGTCACTTCACATAATTACCTTTTGTGTGTGTGTGTTGGGGGGGGGTTGAGAACATTTCAGATTTACTCTCTTAGCAACTTTCAAGTATATAAGCCAGTATTGTTAAGTTCAGTCAGCATTGTGTACATTATATCCCCATCTTACACTTCTTCACCAACATCTCCCCATTTCCCCCACCCTTTCAACCTCTGGCAACCATTATTCTACTCTTAAGTTCAACTTTTTAAGATTCCACATATAAGTGAGATCATACAGTATTTGTGATGTATTTCACTTAGCATAATGCCCTTATGGTCCATCCATGTTGCAAACGGCAGGATTTCCTTCTTTCTGATGGCTGAATAATATTTCTTTCTTTTTTTTTTTTTAAGACTTTATTTATTTATTTGACAGAGGTAGAGACAGCCAGTGAGAGAGGGAACACAGCAGAGGAGTGGGAGAGGAAGAAGCAGGCTCATAGCGGAGGAGCCTGATGTGGGGCTCGATCCCATAACGCCGGGATCATGCCCTGAGCCGAAGGCAGATGCTTAACTGCTGTGCCACCCAGGTGCCCCGGCTGAATAATATTTCATTATATATGTATAACTTTTTCCATTCCATCCCCCTCATTCATCCATTTCCTTTATCAATTCATCCATTTATGGGCACTGATGTTCTTTCTACGTCTTGCAATTGTGAATAATGTCACAACACAGAGGAGTATAGACATTTCAGATAGTGATTTCACTTCCTCTATATATCTATACCCAGAAGTGGGCTGCTGAATCATATGGTAGTTCTGGTAGTTTTTTGAGGCATCTTCGTACTTTTTTTCATAGTCGCTGTACCAATTTGCATTCCCATCAATAGTGCACCGTGGTTCCCTTTTCTCCTTGTCCTTGCCAGCGTTGTTATCTCTTTTCTTTTTGATAATAGCCATGTTATTATGGTGTGAGATGATACTTCACTGTGGTTTTGATTTGCATTTCCTTGGTGACTAATGTTGAGCATCTTTTCATGTACCTGTTGGCCATTTGTATGTTTGGAAAAATATCTATCCAGATCCTCTGCCCATTTTTAAAATTATTATTATTATTATTATTTGCTATTGAGTTATAAGAGTTCTTCATATATTTTGGATATTAACTTCTTATTAATACATGGTTTGCAAATTTTTTTTCCAATTCCATAGGTTGCTTATTTTGCTGTACAGAGGTTTTTAGTTTGATGTAGTCACACTCATTTATTTTTGCTTTTGCTGCTTAATGCTTTTCGTGTCATGTCCAGAATATTGTCAAGATCAACGTCAAGGATCTGTTTCCCCTTTGTTTTCTTCTAGGAGTTTCACATTTTCAGGTCTTAAATGAAAGTCTTGTATCCCAAGTTAATTTTTGTGAGTAGTGTAAGATAGGGGTCCAATTTCATTCTTCTGCATGTGACTCTCTGGTTTTCTCAGCACTATTTAATGAAGGGACTGTCCTTTCCCCTTTGAGTATTCTTAGCTCCCTTGTCAAATATTGACCACTGAGCTCTCATTCTGTTCTGTTGGTCTATGTGTCTGTTTCTGTGCCTACCATACTGTTTTGATTGCTATAGCTTTGTAATAAAGTTTGAAATCAGGAGGTGGGATACCTCCAGCTTTATTTGTTTGTTTTTGCTGAAGATTGCTTTGGCTATTTGAGGGTATTTGTGGTTCCATAAAAATTCTCAGATTGTTTTTTCTATTTCTGTGAGAAATGTCATTGGAATTTTGGTAGGGATTGCCTTGAATCTATAGATAGCTCGAGCAGTGTGGACATTTTAATAGTATTAATTCTTCTGATCCATGAGCATGGGATATCTTTCCATTTATTTGTGTCATTTTAAAAAAAAGATTTTATTTATTTACTTGAGAGAGAGCATGTGAGAGAGAGAGAGAGAGAGAGGGAGAGATGATGAGTGGGGGGAGGGGCAGAGGGAGAAGCAGACTCCCTGCTCAGGGAGTCCAATGGGGGTACTCGATCCCAGGGATTCCAGGACCCTGGGATAATGACTTGAGCTGAAGGTAAATGCTCAACTGACTGAGCCACCCAGGCGCCCCTACCTGTGTCATTTTTAATCTTTTCATCAGTGTCATAATTTTCAGTGTACAGATCTTTTGCCCTAAACTTATTCCTAAGTATATTATAGTTTTTGATGCTATTGTAAATGGGATTGTTTTATTTCTTTTCCAGATGTTTTGTTTTTAGTATATAGAATCCCAACTGATTTTTTTTTTTAATAGGCTTGTTTTTTAAATGTATTTTTTAAAGTCGGCTCTACACCCAACATGGGCTTGAACAACCTGAGATCGAGAGTCACATGCTCTACTAACTGAGCCAGACAGGGGCCCCAGGATTCTAACTGATTTCATATGTTGATTTTGTGTCTTGCATCTTTACTGAATTTGTTTATTCTAACAATTTTTTGATGGTCTTTAGGATTTTCCATGTATAAGATCATCTGCAAACAGAAATAATTTTATTTCTTCCTTTCTGATTTGGATGGAATTTCTTTGTTTTTCTTGCCCAATTACTCTGGCCAGGACTTCCAGTATTATGTTGAATAGTAGTGGTGAGAGTGGCCCCTTTTGTCTGTTTCTGATCTTAGAGGAAAAGCTTTCAAACTTTTTTTTTTAAAGATTTTATTTATTTATTTTTTTTGACAGAGATAGAGACAGCCAGCGAAGAGAGGGAACACAAGCAGGGGGAGTGGGAGAGGAAGAAGCAGGCTCACAGCAGAGGAGCCTGATGTGGGGCTCGATCCCAGAACGCCGGGATCACGCCCTGAGCCGAAGGCAGACGCTTAACCGCTGTGCCACCCAGGCGCCCCAAAGCTTTCAAACTTTTACCATTGGGTATGATGTTAGCTATGGGCTTGTCATGTGTGGCATTTATTATGTTGATGTATGTTCTTTTATACTCAGTTTGTTGGGAGTTTTAATCATGAAAAGTGTTGAATCTTGTCAAATACTTTTTCTGCATTTATTGAGATGATCATATGGTTTTAACATATTAAGGCAGTGTATCTTATTTATTGCTCTGTGTGTGTTGAACCATTCTTGCATCTCCTGTATGAATCTCATTTGATGTGGTATATGTTACTTTTAATGTGCTATTGATTTTGGTTTGCTAGCATTTTTGTTGAGAATTTTTGCATCTATATTTGTTAGGGATATTGGCCTGTAATTTTCTTTTCTTCTGTTATTCTTATCTGGCTTTGGTATTAGGGTAATGCTGGCGTCATAAAATGAGTTACAGGTGTTCCCTCTTCAACTTTTGGATGAATGTGAGAAAGATTGGCATTAATTCTTCCTTTAAATGTTTAGTAAATTCTGTGATGGTTTCCGTGAAACCATCTGGTCGTAAAATTTTCTTTGTTGGGAAGTTTTTGATTACTGCTTCAGTCTTCTTGTTATTAGTCTGTTCAGATTTTCTATTTCTCCATGATTCAGCCTTTTCTTATTTTTATAATTTTTTTTTAAAAGTAAGCTTTACACCCAACATGGGGCCAGAACTCACAACCCCAAGACCAAGAGTTTCATGTTCTACTGACTGCGCCAGCCAAACATGATTCTGGGAATTTATCCATTTCTTCTAGATTATCCAGTTTGTTAGTATGTAATTGTTCATAGTAGCCTCTTATGATGCTTTATATTTTTGTGATGTTGATCGTAATTTCTTCTCTTTCAATTCTGATTTTATTTGGTTTATTTCTCTGTTTTTTTTTCCTAGTACAGCTAATGGGTTATCATTGTAGTTTGTCATTTAAAAAATAGCTCTTATTTTCATTGATCTTTTCTATTGTTTTGCTGGTCTCTATTTCTGCTCTGGTCTTTTTTATTTCTTCCACTAATTTTGGTCTTGTTTTTTTTCTTTTTCTAATTCCTTGCAGGTTAAAGTTAGGTTGTTTATTGGATTGATTTCTTTCTTCTTCTTTCTTTCTTTCTTTCTTTCTGGCCAGAGGGAGGGCAGTGGAAGAAAGAGAGTGAGAATCTTAGGCTCCCTGCCCACCAGGGAGCCCAACGTGGGGCTCAGTTTCACAACCCTGAGATCATGACCAGAGCTGAAATCAAGAGTTGGACACTTAACCAACTGAGCCACCCAGGTGCCCCTGAGAACTTTTTTTTTCTTAACGTAGGTATTTATGAGTATAAATTCCCCTCTTAGAACTGCTTTTGCTACATCCCATAAATTTTGGTATGTTGTGTTTCAACTTTCATTTGTTTTAAGATATTTTTTGATTTCTTTTTCGATGTTTTTCCTTCAAACCATTGGTTGTTCAGGAGGATGTTGTTTAATTTCAAATATTTGTGAATTTTCCAGTTTTCCTCCTTTTATTGACTTCTAGTGTTATACTGTTGTGTTTGGAAGAGAATGCTTGGTATGCTTTCAGTGTTGTTACATTTGCTAAGGCTTGTTTTGTGACCTAATGTCTGATCCGTGTTCCATGTGCCCTTCAGAAGAATGTGTGTTCTGCTGCTGTTGGGTGGAATGTTCTTTATGTGTCTGTAAGGTTCATTTAATCTAGATTGTAGCTTAAATTTAGTAGGGGACTTGTGCTGGAATGGGCTGGGGGCCTAAGGCCACAGGAGTTGGTCTGGTGCTGGTGCTGGCCAGGAGCCTGAGTTTGTGGGAGTCCACTTGGAGCCTCTGTTCGTGGGGGCTTGCTGGAAGCCTAGGGTCATAGAAGTTACTTGGGGCCATGGGAGCCAGCTGAAGGTAGGGTGGGTTGGGAGCCTGGGTTTGTGGGATTTGGCCTGTTGGTGAAGGCCTGGTGCTGGGGTTCATGGTGAAGTTGGGTGCTCACTCTTCTCTCCTTCCCCCACAAGATGTCTCTTTTCCTTTAAGCTGCCCAGGCTTAGGGGAAAGGGGACAGGAGTAATGTGAAACTGTCTTTCCCATTCTCTTCATCTTTTCTTATTTCTGTGCTCTACCCAGGTGCTGTAACTCTTTATTCGAATTTTTACCTCTTGTGAAGGTTTTTTACATGTGGATAGTTGTTCAAATTGATGCTTCTGGGAGGTAATGAGTGCTAGAAATTTCTGTACTGCCATCTTGTTCACATCTTGTCTTTCAGTTTTGGGAGATAGTGCCTACAGACCCTAGTATTTTGAAAGAGTTTTATTTTTGTTAATTCCAGAACATGGAACACTAGTCCTATAAGCACGGCAGCAATACTTTGAATTTTACAGTCTCTATTTATCATCTTATTAGGTTTGGAAGGAAAAAAGTATACACAGCAGACTCACCACCTTCAGCCTAAGCTTTATTCATTGCTGGTTTTCGGACATCTTTGGAAATGTCTGGCAAACCTGGGTAGGCCCACTAGAATTCTACTTGCATATATCACTGAGAAACCTGCAGTGGGACTGTTCTTAAGGGAAGAGTCAGATCCATTTGATCCAAATGCTAAGCCTTAGTCTTTGGAGGAAGAACAGTGATTCTTGCGAATGTATGTATCTGCCACTTAGATTTGACTAATAGTTCAGCCTATCTTGGACTTATAGCTGAGGCCAGAAAGCCACATAGGGTAAGTTTTACGGGAAAATTGGAAGAGTTGTTTCATAAAAGCTCTGTGAGATATTTGTGCACAAGTAGTAGCACTGCTTATAGTATTTCTCCAACAGTGTAACCCTAAAACATGAAGAGAACCCTTCTTACCCACTTTGCAGTTGTGGCTGCTTGAGGCACTGGTATTTGAGCAATGGTGTCAGCAGGAGACTGGAGTCTGTAGAAGATAGTGGTATCTAGCAGTGTCAGCAGGCCTGGAGGCCATGGAGATATATAGCAGATGGGTCAGTGCAGGAAGAAATACAACCAAGGATACTACAGGCTCACTGTGTGCATACATAACATCCTTGGGACCTCAAGAAATACTTGGGGTGGGAGAAACATAGTAAAGTCCTAGGTTCCTGCAATAAGTAGAATGCAGTGGCCAATTAACAGTGATTATATGTGTATATAAGATAGTATTACATATTGAACAAATGCTGCCTAAAAAATAGGTCTCTGCTTATTAGAAATTAGATACATATCTCAAGGCCTCTGTTGATTATTTGAAAAAAAAAATTGCAGTATTTTCCTAAGAGGAGTCCTTTACATTTTTCTGTCATCTCATAATAAAAGTAAGAAAATAATTTAAAAATTCTAGTACTTTATTAATCAAAGTCGATGACATACAAGAAAACAGGAAATGAAAAAGTAAGACTTTTAGAAATAATATATACAAAGGCAGAAAGCATTGTAGGGGTATGTATGTGTGTCTATGTGCATTGGACTGTGATTATGTTATAATGAACTTGTCTGTCTGTTCTAATGGAGGCTATTGTGTATGTGCAATGGAGGTAGTCTTTGGAAAATTATTAATGTCCTTTCTGTCTTTTGCCTTCTCCATACAAAACATTTGCTCTAGGTTTTAGGAGTCTTCCATCTGTGGGGAGGGTGTGGGTCAAGGAGAAGTAAGTCAGAGAGAAAGACATAATATTTGGCTTCTGACACGCACAATTGGGTTATTCAATAAGTTAATAGCTCTGCAAGCCAGAGCATTGTCTTGAGAGAAAATTTTCTAAATCTCTTTACTCTTTTTGTTTGCAGCCTAGGTTGGAGATCTCAGTTCACTGACCTATAGGGTCCTCCGGTAGTTTAAAGAAACGCCCTGCTTACCATTAAGGCATAGCGAGAGTCAGGAAGAATGAAGATCCAATATAAAGAAGGTAAAAGAAACCCCACTCCCTTTCCTGCCAAGGGAAGTGGTCAGATGTGTCTCAGTTTTCCCTTCTTTGGGCTTTGTCTCATTGTTTTCGAGAGTGGGAGGTACGTTGGTTGAGTGAGAGTATGAGAGGGCAAGGAAGATTTCCTATCTTGTGCCTTTTTGGGACTCGGGGAGATCTTAGATTACCCTGCATCTATCTGGGTGCAACCACATTGATTTGATAGTACAGTGAGGGCGGTGGAATGAGGGTTTTCAGGTTTGGCTGCCTGTGCCACTATTGGTTCTGGTGTGGCATGGACATAGGATTCTCTGTGCCTGGGGTGTCTTTCCCTCTGTTATCTGCTTAGAGAACCCCTGCATCATCCTTTGGGTCTCAGTGCAGGAACCTTTGCGAGGACATTGGCCCTCAGAACCGTTAGATTTATGTATTTGACATGTGGTCTGTTCTTGGACGCACTGTATCATTTAGTCTGTTTATTTCAGGCTCCGACAGTAGAATGAGGATTCCTAGAGGACAGAGATTTTGTACTGTTCCTCTTTGGATCCCAAGGCAAGCAAGTGCCAGAGTAGCACTTGATAATGAACATTTCTTTTCTTTTTTTTTTTTTTAAGATTTTATTTATTTGACAGAGAGAGACAGTCAGCGAGAGAGGGAACACAAGCAGGGGGAGTGGGAGAGGAAGAAGCAGGCTCCTAGTGGAGGAGCCTGATGTGGGGCTCGATCCCCAGAGCACCGGGATCACGCCCTGAGCTGAAGGCAGACCTTTAACGACTGCGCCACCCAGGTGCCCCAGTAATGAACATTTCTTAAGTAAAATTCTCAAAGCCAGGCTTTTAGAAACTTCTTATAATTTTGTGTTCTACTTTTGATTCTTTCCAGGAATGCAGGTAACGTAACATTTGAATTGCTGAGAGGTCTGTCACTGTGCTGACCTTTCAGTTGATTCTGAATGTTTTTAAAGGTTCCTTATTTTTGAGTAAGCCTATATGTGTAAATATAGGTTGGTTTGCAAATGAGGCCCTCAATTTGTGTCTTGCTTTTTGCTTACAATTTAACCTTTTCAGGGGTGGGTTTTGTTTTCCCACATATTCAACAGTGATGTGAGGTTTTTAATAAGTAAAAGAAATACCAAATACTAGTTTAAGTAATCACTGAATATTTAAGAATTAATATGAAATATTACTAGATATTGCTTCAGAAAAAATGCCTGGAAAGAAATACACCAAATTGTTAACAGTGGTTGTCCACAGGGAGTAATGACAATTAGTAGTATACTGAATTTCCTTTTTTTTTTTTTTAAGATTTTATTAATTTATTTGTCGGAGAGAGAGAGCGCACACAAGCAGAGGGAGTGGCTAGGCAGAGGGAGAAGCAGGCTCCACGCTGAGCAAGGAGCCCAGTGTGGGACTCAATCCCAGGACTCCGAGATCATGACCTGATCCAAAGGCAGCTGCTTAACCACTGAGCCACCTAGGCATCCCTGCATTTTCTAATTGTTCTGTTTTTCAGTTTTTCCATAGTCATATATTATTATTATTGTTATTTTTGTGGAAATATGTTGACTTATTAGCAGGGCAGAAGAGCGGTTTAATAGCACAGCCTCTACAGTCAGACAGTCCTGTCCACTTTAACATTCTCTGTTGCCTCATCTGTAAAAGTGGATGATAATATACCTATGGATGTACTCATATTAGCCAGACAATTCTTTGGGTCCCTTCTCTTTACTTTTTGTGTATCTTTGGAGATTTTTAGTTTGTGGTTACTATGAGGCTTATATAAAACATCTTATAGAGATAATAGTCTGCTTTAAGCTGATAACTACAACTTCATTTGCCTGAAGCTACCCTTTTACTCCCCCCCCCATTTTATGTTTTTGGTGTTACACTTTACATCTTTTTATATTGTGTATCCATTAACAAATTACTGTAGCTATAGTTATTTTTAATACTTCTGTCCTTTAATCTTTATAATGGAGTTAAATGATTAACACACCGTCACATTACAGTATTAGAGTATTCTGAATTTGACTATATACTCATCTTCACAGGTGTGCTTTCTTTTTTCTCATATTTTCATGTTACTAATTGGAGTCCTTTCGTTTCACCTTCTAGGACTCCTCTCAGCATTTCCTGTAAGGCAGGTCTACTGTTGTTACACTCCCTTAGCTTTTGTTTGGGAAAGTCTTTACCTGTCTTTCATTTCTGAAGGACATCTTTACTGGGTAAAGTATTCTTGGTCAGCAGCTTTTCTCTTTCAGAACTTTGAATGTATCATCCTGTTCTTTCCTGGCTTGTAAAGTTTCTGCTGAGAAATCCATTGATAGCCTTATGGGGCATTCTCTTATATGTGAAGAATTTTCTTGTTTTTTTTCTGCTTTACAATTCACTTTTTTTTTTAGACAGTTTATTATAATGCGTTTTGGAGAAGATCTCTTTAGGTTAAAGTAGTTTGGGGACCTACAGTCTTCAAGAACTCTCTCCCTAGATTTGTGAAGTTCTCAGCCATTATTTCTTTAAATAAATTTTTTGCTCCTTTCTTTCTTTTCCTTCTGGGACCCCCATAATGCATAGGTTGTTTCTTTTAATGGTATGTTGTAATTCCCTTAGGCTTTCTTCATTCCTCTTCATTCTTTTTTCTTTTTGCTCCTTTGACTGGATAATTATAAGTGATCTGTCTTTGAGTTCACTAATTCTTTCTTTCTTTCTTTTTTTTTTTATTCTAAGATTTTACTTATTTATTTGACAGAGACAACGAGAGAGGGAACACAAGCAAGGGGAGTGTGAGAGGGAGAAGCAGGTTTCCAGCCTGATGAGGGCCTTGATCCCAGGACTCTGGGATCATGACCTAAGCCGAAGGCAGACGCTTAACAACTGAGCCACCCAGGCGCCCCTCACTAATTCTTTCTTAGTTTGGTTGTGTCTGCTGTTGAAAGCTGTCTGTCAAATTCCTCAGTCACTGTATTCTTCAGCTCCAAAATTTTTTTTTTTTAATGTTTTCTATTTTTTAAAAGATTTTATTTATTTATTTGTCAGAGAGCGAGAGAGAGAGCACACAAGCACAGGGAGCAGCAGGCAGAAGGAGAAGCAGGCTACCCGCTGAGCAAGGAGCCTGAAGTGGAACTTGATCCTAGGACCCTGGGATCATGACCTGAGCCAAAGGCAGATGCTTAACCGACTAAGCCACCCAGGCATCCCAATCTTTTCTCTTTTTTTGTTGAACCTCTTATTTTGTTCTTATATTGTTTTCCTGATTTTTTTTTAAAGATTTTATTTATTTATTTGACAGAGAGAGAGAGAGACAGCCAGCGAGAGAGGGAATACAAGCAGGGGGAGTGGGAGAGGAAGAAGCAGGCTCCTAGCGGAGGAGCCTGATGTGGGGCTCGATCCCAGGACTCTGGGATCACACCCTGAGCTGAAGGCAGACGCTTAACAACTGAGCCACCCAGGCATCCCTGTTTTCCTGATTTTTAAAAATTATTTTTATGTATTCTCTTATAGCTCTCTGAGCATCTTTAGAACAATTATTTTGAATTTTTGTCAGACACTTCCATTTTGGGGTGGTCAGGTGCTAGAAATTTACTGTTTCATTTGGTGGTATCATGTTTCCCTGATTCTTTGTGATCCCTATAGCCTTACGTAGGTGTCTGCATACTTGAAGAAGCAGCTACCTCTTCTAGACTTTATGGACTGACTTTAGTAAGGAAAGACTGTCACTTATAGGTGGGGGCCCTGCATCTAGTGGTGTGGGGTACTCAGTTTGGGGGTGAGGGATGGTCCTGTGTCCAGGGGTATGTGGTATCTCATTGGCTTGAGCAGCTGTGGTGCTCCACATCAACTGTATGATCCTTGGTGATGAGAGCTGTGAGGGGTCAGCTGTGGTTGTAGGGTTGTTGAGGTCCTCATTGGTGCCTCTAGTTCCGGGAATAGGACCAGGGCAGCAGCAGTGGTGGCCAGAGTTGGTGGTATGCACACAGCTGTGGGGACCTGCTTCAGACACACATTCAGTAGTGAAGGCTGGGGCCAGCAGCAAGGGTTGGGGCCACACGCGCGTGAGCAGCTGTGGGGGCCCTGGCTGTTAGTGTGTATTTGTGTGACTGTGAGGGCTAGACATATGCATGTGCACTAACCAGACCATACTTACTTACTTTCTTTCTTCTTCTTCTTCTTCTTCTTTTTTTTTTTAAGTAAACTCTATGCCCTTCCTGAGGCTCAAGCTCACAACCCTGTGATCAAAGTTGTTTTTTTTTTTGTTTTTTTTTAAATTATCAGACCATTCTTGATTGCAAGTAGTAAAACCCTATTCTAACCAGCTGAGTCTCAAAGGGAAATTTATTATCACATGTCCCAGGCAAGTCCAGGGGCCCTCTTTTTTCCAGGCTCAAATGATATTTTTGTTTTTGTTTTTCTATCTTTTAGCATCTTTCAGTGTTTTGGCTCCATTTTCAAACTAATTTCCTACTAGTACAAGGAAACACGTTGATGGCTACAGATAGTCGCAGGTTTAAATCTTTAAAGGAAGGGAGGCCTTGAACTCCAAACCTTTATTTATGGAATTTGTTTAGCCTTTCCAGGACTAGGGGCTTTCCCTGAACTAACTAACCACTGTGCTCAGAGTAGTTATGTCCACTTTGGGATCTTTTTGGGCATGGAGCAACTGTGATGGATTAGCTCACCAGGACCACGTAGAACGGAGAAGGAAAAGGGAATGTTGTAATCAGAAGTGGGGAATGAATGCTGAGCATTTGAAAACAGCACGTCTGTCCTGTGACATAAATTGCTTAGCACAATTTGTAGAACATAAGAACTCAGAGATGTTAGACATCATTATCATTTGAGTGTAGAGTCATCATCATTGTTATATTTTACAGCAGATTATAAGAATTTTTTATTTTTATTACCTGATGTTTATGTTTTAAGTAATCCAGCAGAACAAGAACTAAAATTCATGTTTCATAGTTGCTGAATATTTCTTTATCCTTATCTTTTGCCTCAGGTACTTTTAGTTTATGAAAATACATTTTTTAAAATACCTGTTTCTAAATGTATTATTGATCATTTTGATTTTTCAGATGGCTAATTGTTGCATGATGACTTGATTAGTTTAAAGAGATTTTTCCCTTGTTTTATGTTTTACATAAGTGATGGCCCTGTGTGTTGTTCTGGACGGTTGTTATTCCTCTTGTTGTTGTAATATTTCATTTAACTGCAAATTAAAAAGAACTAAAAAAATTACAGCAATTTCTAGTTTATATCCAGGAAACAGAACTCTCCACAGGACCCCTTGCATGGTACAAATATGTTGGAAAACTATTTTCCATTGTGCTTTGAAAGCCTGTAGGCAGGCCACGATGGCGCACACTTTACCAATCTTGGATGAAGCCCAGAGAGACTGCACTGCATAGACTGCAGGGAATCTCCCATCTGAAGAGTTAATTTTCTTTCAGGATCAGTGTTAGGGGCTGCTGTGATTACAACAAGACACTTTAAGATTGGTACAGGAGCACTTACAACAGTTGACTATAAAAGAAAACCCAGGAGGCCTCATTCAGCCCTGGGAGCTCCTTTGGTTTGAGCCTCAAATACCTTTATTTTAAATTTACCTCTTTCTTGGATTACAGATGCTGTCAGCTTTAGTAAAAAGAATTCATTACATTAACATAAATAAGCAAACAACTAGTTTTGTTTCTTTAATGTTTTAAGATGTCAGGAAGGCCACTTTTGTCTTTTGTTACCATTCTGATTCTTTTCAGAGCACTCTTAATGGCTGTGTAAAATTAAATATTTCTTTTCTTCTTGGTTTTATCTAAATTTTAGATGCAGATTTATGAATTTAGTATCAAAACAATTACAAGGTTTGAAGACAGATGAAGCTTTTCACCTTTTTAAGGAGGGAGATATTTTTTCTTATTTTCTTCAGGGGAGTAAATCAAAGAAGCTTTTTTTTTTTAATTTGAAAAGCTGGGTCAACAATATTAAATAACTGCTATGGAAGAAAAAAAATCAACTGTAATCCTAATCTCAAATATAGCCTCTAGTTTTAGTTTTGTATGTACCTTTCAGTTTTGGATTCATGCATACATACCTTATTAAGTTGAAGTTAAGTTTTAATGCACCTGGAAAAACTACAGAGAGGGAATTTGAAGCACGTTTAATCAATATGAAGTTGGTATACTTCATATTTTAAAAATAGAGCAAGGCTTGTCAATAGTAAACTGTAATTTTTTGCTTTCTCTAAGAAAAGGAAAGGAAAGAAGTCTTTTATTATTTTTTTAAAGATTTTATTTTATTTATTTTAGGGATAGAGCACAAGTGAGGGGAGGGGCAGAGGGAGAGAGAGAATCTCAAGCAGACTCCACACTGAGTGCAGAGCCCCACATGGGGCTTCTTCTCATGACCCTGAGATCATGACTGGAGCTGAAATCAAGAGTTGGACGCTCAACTGACTGAGCCACCCATGTGCCCTGGAAAAAAGTTTAAAAAAAAAAATTCCCCCCAGTGATGTCATTTCCTTAAAATCCTTCTAAACTTTTCCAGTGCCTATGGGACAAAAATCTGAACTTTAGGAAGGTATCCAAGACTCTAGCCAACCTGGCCTCCACCAGCCCCTCAGACCTCTTGCCTTCTGCCAAACCAGCCTGAAACTCCAGCCATTTCAGCTCTTACCTGCCATGTGCTTTTCTCTGTGCTTATCCCACTTTTTGAATTGTCTTTGATGACCTTATATACCAGGAGAATTTCTAGGTCTTTCTCAAGGATCCCACTGGGAAGTTCATCTCTACTGTTGGAGTTTTCCTTGCGTCCCTAGGCAGTGTTAGTTCCTCTGTCTTCTGGGTCCCCACAGCACTTTGTGCGTCTTTCTTATATAGTGCTTATCATGCTGTACAGTAATGTTTCATTTGGCATGTGTCTCTTCTGCCCTAGGGTATGTGTAAAGGACAGCTTAGTCATCTTTTTAGCATCTGCCCCTAGCAAGAGTCAGACATTCATTACCCATACTGTGAAACTTGGTGGTATGTTAAACAGTGTATCTGTAATGTGTTGGTCAGTGATCTTTCAGCATGTGAAAACAATTTTTTTCTGTAGTTTCCTATTTAGTCTCCCTACACACAAAGCAACACAAAGCCAAACCACATGCGGAATGAGCACAACAAATTTCCTATCAATGCTTGTAATTTTATATATACCGTTGTTTCAAATATAAATGAAATGTGTTGAAATGTGAGTGAAAAATATATGGACTATTATTGAAGCAATTCCAAACCAAAATGTTATATTTTCTGGGTACCAGTAATTTTTGAAAGGTACTGTATACAATTTTAGGTTAGTGTCAGATAACCTCTTCACCTTCATTTCTCTCTTAACACCTTTTATCATAATTTCGGAAGCTCCCCTTTGTAGTTTGAGTTTAAAGTCCTGAGGCAAGCTCTTCAGAACTCTAACACCTGCTTAGGGCTGAACTGGCAGGGGGAGAAATTGAAAAGCAGTGAAGTCTTTTCAATAAAGTACTTAGCATTTTAAATAGTAGATGTTTTGGGAAAAAATAATGGTAATAGTAGTATTGGAAACTCTCCTACCACCCCATGCAGGGAGAGGAATGTGAAGCTGTTTAGTGGATTCATACTTTGAGTTCTCAAAAATCTTCATTTGCAAAGATAGTTCAGATTTGATTTTGATCAATTTAAACTACTGAGAATGTAGACTTTTCCTTGAGCACAGATTTATACTTTCTCTTTTAAAATTCAAACCCTTTCCTTCTGACATCAAAGAGAAAGGATTCAAGGCTTTTAGAATCTTACTCTCAGATACCAAAGAACCCTAGGATAATGGTTAGAAAATTAGAGAGTTTTGAAATAATTAAATTTTGGTTCTCATCTGCTATTGTATATTGACTATAAATTCCCATAGTCCAGGTTAATGACAAAGTTTTAAAAAGGTGTGTGTGTTTTTTAACCCTTAATGATTTTATATTATTTCCAAGAATTTCTGGAGCCTTTTAAGATTCAGAGGCCTGTGGTGAACTTTTTGAGGTTGTATCTTTTAATTTTTTTGATCTTTTGTTCTGTAGCTAAAGAAAATTGTTTAATTTGTTTTTCCAGCAGAGGGAGACATCTGACCATGAACGTGGTATTGCTACTTGCCAGGAGTATTCTGTAGCCCATTTTATCAATATACATAAAAAACTCAATGTTCAAATTAACTAGTTCAATAAGTAATTTAGCTCATTGATTTTTGGGCATATCCTAAGTGCCATTACAAGCTACGGATATTTTAAATGCCATTACCTTATAGAAGGAATGTTTTAAGCACCTTTTATTGATTTTATTACTGCTTTATTTTGCTGTCTTGGTTTAAAATCATTTTAACCACTCCGTAATCAAGAAGAAATATATCGTTGGTGAAATACAGTCAATTTCCTAAAAACCTTTGACATCGTTAAATAAGGAATTACAGTTGTTAAATCATGTCAGGCAATAACTGAGGGACAGAAGAGATATAAAATTTGGAGCAGTGGGCCAGCATACCAGTAAGGCACGCTGACCTCTGACATTCACATTCTGCATGTGACAGTCACACTTCAGGTTTGCTTATGGTTTTTGTATCAGCAAGAAGGATTTGAAATCTCAGGTAGGAAGGAGGGTGGAAGAGTGATAGCAAGGTGTGATCCAGGGACAATTACAGTGACTTTTAATCACTTTGTGTGATTTTTGGTTAAAATGATTTTCTAAGAAATTTCAAATTTCATTTGCTTTTCTTGCTACATTATAGTATATTGATATTCCGCATATGAGGGAACCAGAGCACTCACAGGGGTCTTTGTCACTTCTTTCTTTTGCTCATTTGATTTTACATTAGCAGTGTTGCTGAGCTGATCAGCTAGTAGACAGACAAGGAATGTGGTCCATACACTGCTTCATCGAAGAGGCGCAGAAGTGGGTAGTGAGCACCGAAGCTCAACAGAAGCCTGCTAATGAGTTGATTGCATTGACATGTGATGTAATTTAACTGTAGAGTGGCAGATATCAATACCTGTATATGATTTGGCAGATGGTTGTTGAACTGTGATTAGAAGTTTAGAATGATTCCCGGTAAAAGACCACCTGGCAGTAACCCAAGAACAGAGAACTGAGTTTTCCCCATTAAATGGAATAGGTCCAAAAAGTCAAGTGTTTTGATCATTAATAGAATCTTTCCTTTTCTTTTAACAAATGTTAGCTTCGAGAGGAAATTGATAATTATGCATAGGTCTATTAAATGATCTTTGGGATAGCTCTTTTCATTCCTTCAAATGAGCTCATATCTACAGCAGTGGCAGTTACTCACTGGCAAGGAAAGAAAACTAGTTAAAATGCTGATAGATGTCATTTCAGTATATTGGGGATGTTGGAAGCATCTTTGTAGATTTAATCTATTTGAGGCTGAAAACCAGATTTTTTTCTAACAATATAATATAAATATATAAATAATATAAATATGTCTAATAATATTACTTTATAAATTATATAAATATAAGAAATAAGCTATACTGAGTATCTCTTATATGCAAGACATTCTTATAGGTGTTTGAAATATAAACACCAAGATGATGCCTTTCTTTCCCTCAGCGGACATGCAGTACAATCCCATGGAAGAGTTGGAGTAAAGGGCAGAAACTATGGCAGCATAGGGAAGAGTAATGGGTTTCCTCTGTGGAAAGAGGAAGTGTCTGGGAAGGCCTATGGAAGTGTCACTTAAAATAGCTTTAGAACAGTTGGAGATGAGCATTCAGAAGTAGAGAGACCAGCAATACAAATGCTTTTTTTTTTTTTTTAATCGGGTTTATTTTTTAGAGCAGTTTTCGGTTCACAGCAGAATTGAGCAGGAGGTAAAAAGAGTTCCCATATGCCCTCTGACCCCACACGTGCACAGCTTCCCCCACTATCAACATCCTGCATCAAAGTGGTACATTTGTTACAACTGATGAACGTACATTGACACATGTTGTTATCACCCAAAGTCCATAGTTTACATTAGTGTTCACTCTTGGTGTTGTACGTTCTGTGGGTTTGACATATGTATACGGACATGTATCCACCATTACAGTATGATACAGAATAGTTTTACTGCCCTAAAGATCCTCTCTGTTCCACCTATTTATCCATCCGTCCCTCTTTCCCAACCCCTGTGAACCACTGATTTTTTTTTTTTTACTGTTTCCATAAATATAAAAGGTTTTGAAAATTTTGAAACGTTTACTATATACCATTATATACATGTGTGTGTGCTGTATGAAGAACAATGAAATAAATAAAATGTGTTCACCTTCCAGTTGAGATATTAAAATATTACCAATATTTTTAAAGCTCTGACGTGTTCTTCCCCAGCTGCTCCCTTCTACCCTGCCAATACTTCTTCTTCTTCTTCTTCTTCTTCTTCTTTTTTAATATTCTTAAACCTAGTTGCAAAGCTCACAAAAACCTGGGTCTTTTAAGTCCCGCCACCCCCTAATTCTTTGGTTAGATCCATGTAAGATGAAGTGAAGGAATAGGTTGATGTTTGTCTAGTGAATTCAGATGGTATGGAAAGCTTTTTTTTTTTTTTTTTGGTAGTTAGGAAGTGGGAGTTCTAGATAACCTAAATGACTATCAAAATCACTTGAAATAGGAAATAGTCTGACTGATTCAAATTATAGCTCTGCTTTGAGCTTTATAGACTTTTCTTCTCTTGCTCAGTACATTTAGATGGAATGACTAGACTAATCTCAGTGCAATGTGATAGAGACACGTGTTTGATTATGGAGACTCATTCAGAATTTCATGCATTTAGACTTCCATGTTAGCATGGAATGTTCATCTTTAAATCTAGCAACAAGTGTTTCAGAATTAATTTTTAATTTGGCTGATGGCCATGCTCTTCTATTTTCATTTTGTAGTTTCATAGGACTTATAGGTGAACATATTTTATATTAATAGCAATGGTATGTTGGAAAGAACTCTAGGATACAAACGATGTTCTTTCCCCCACCTCTCAAACCCACTCTGTGCCAGTTCTTCGCCTGCATCTGTATGAGATCTTGGACACACATTTTAGCTTTTCCAGCTACTCTTAGATTTAAGAAAATATACTGTGGTTACTTCTGGTCATAAGAACAGTCTAATTTCAGTAATAAAAATGACCAGTTCAATGTAGCATTCTGACCTTTATTAAAGTTCAAGCCACTCTTCTTGCCCATCATGGTGTTACTTTAGGTTGAGAAGCCCACGGTAGGAGGTAGGGATGGGTTGACTTCTCTTTTTCTTTCCTAGAGGAGCTTCTCTTCTGAATCCATTCCTCCCCCAGGGTGGGAGCTGGCAGGGGTGAGGAGGAGGCACGGGGACAGGGAAAGTCTTAGCAGTCCTACATTGATCTGCTGGTGGTGTTCTCTGGGCTTTGCAGATGCTCAGCGCTGACTTTCAAGATGTACTCTCTGGTGAGGTCCTCCTCTGGGAATGGCAGATTGCAAATGACGTGCCTCTCCTCTGGCTGCATTCCAGGGTCTATCTCTAGTCTCTTGCTCCTGAGGGCCACTGACACTTTTGGAAATGGATCTATTTTAAAGTGATATGATGGCCTCTCTTTTCCAGAAGGGCCACTCATACACTTGTGTGGGGATTAAATGAAATGACGTATGTAAAGCTCTCTTCCTGGCACACAGGTATTGAACAAACTAATGAGTTATTCACTGGGTGCCTTCTCTATGGAGCACCTTACAAGTGTAAACTTTTCGTATCTACCAATCCTGTGAAATGTATTTAAAGGAACTCTCAGATATATTAGTTTATTTGCAAGGTCACACAACTGGAAAAGTGGCTGAGCTTAGATTTGCACCTAGCTCTGTCCAATGTTGGAGTCTCTGTTCCTTTGGACTATGGTCCACTGCCTTCTGAAACAGCCCGGCATGGGTCTTAATGTTCTAAACCATGGGAAATCTGGTTAATACCATGGATGTTCGGCCCATTCTATTTTTTATCAGTTTCTTAAATGTCAAGTGTGCTATAAATCTATATGGATGCTCTCTTGGATACTTTCACTTGACCACATTTGTATGACATTTGTACAATCTGACTTCCTTGACACAAATCCTTTATATCCAGGTGCTTTGAACAGATTTCTACTGGTGAACCCAAGCAGAGATTCAAGGAAATTCGTTATAATAATCCAGACAGAACCTGGATTCCAGACAAACACCTCAGTATGTCATAGAGGTTTGTAGCACACGTGTTCTGGGCCTCCTGGAATAATCTCTGGCAGTAGAGAGAGAGGACAGTGTAGTAGGTATACGGTGGATTGGTAATGACATGTCTTTTTTTTCTGCCTCCCGTGGTTCAAGGACTGATGACCAAGTCTGAGCTATTAAAGGTCTGTGCCAACTGCCCCAGATGACTCCTAGGGTGACCTGTGCACATTGCAAATCTCAACAGAGAGACCTGGAAGAACATGGATTCTTGTTTATTCCCATTCACTTAGGATGATGGGTTAAGAAAATTTACTTTGTAAAAAATTGGCCAGAGAGAGACTAGGATAAAACAAACCATAGAAAGGAAACAAAACCTCTGGAACATTCATTTTGTTTCAGCAAAATGTTACTAGTCAAATCCTAATGATAAATCTGGGTCCTGGATCTGCACTGCTATGAAATGTGTACTTAATCAGAATGCTCTAAAAAAGCTACATTAAATTAGCTAGTCCCCGTTAACTTTATGCCTGCGAAGCTGCAAAGTGCCTCAACCAGATAATTTGAAAGTCCCATTTTTATTTGCCCTTGTTGCTTGGGTCAAAGTGAAGTTGAACTCCAGATTGTAAACTGGCCAGTTTCTGGTTTACAGATAGTCAGCCAATTTCTATGGATTACTAACCCTTTTTTTCTGTGCTGTGGAGATATTATCAGAGGAAAATACTTAACAAAGTTCTTATTTTGTGCACTGTAAGGTAAGTGAGGTTTTATGAGAAGAACACCATCTCTAGCTAGTCGTGTTTTAACTCTATGGAGAACTTAGCAATAATCAGGAAAAGGCATTTCTTGCTTTTTGTGCCTCACATTCCTTTGCAAGAAAGTACAACTAATGAAACCTGCCCTTTAGGACTTTGTAAGGCTGTTGTGGCAAAGTATTTTGAGCTCCTTGGAGAAAAAGGCTACTCAGTGAGGTAGCTTTGTTATTCCTTTTAGCGTCAATTATATTCTGAAATATGATTTCAGAATTTCAGGATCCCAGGACCTATGATTGAACTGGCAGCTGATCGATTCAGTGGAATTTAAAGTTTGCTTTCTTGACACTGAACTGAAATTTGCTTTGGCTAAAAGAGGTAAAGTATACATTATGGTCAGAAACGTAATAATAAATCTACTGTAACAACCTTCTTTCCACCACATACCTTTACTGGTATTTATCTGAATATCCAGCTTCTAAAAACTAGAAGAGATTGTAATTTCAGGGGCAACTCACCAGCAAATCTGTGAGTATACGAAGCCATTTCAACTGTGATCCTTTGTTTTTCCAATGTGCGTGTCTGAAAGGTTTTCTTTCCTTTGGTTTTGAAAATTAAAAAAAGGAGACAAACAGTTAAGAGTACAGAAGTTCTACCCATGCTTCTTTTTCTACACCTTCAGGACTAGCAAAATCTTTAATAAGAGACTTTATTTGTACAAAGCAAAACTTCAAAACCACTCAAAAGCTTTTCTTATTAACTGCTGTCAGTCCTGTGATTTACAGAGGCAATAAAGAACTAGAGGGGGCACATTTATCATGGAGTTCAGCACACCAGGAGCCATTTTCTGTGGCGGTAAAGGCAAGTGATAAAACGAATTCTTTTGTTCTATAACCAAGACACATTCTCTGTTCCCTGTTCTCTAAACTTGGGCATGCCAGGCTTCTCTGGTGGCAACTTGGCACCACCTCATCTACACTCAATGATAAATTGTTAACATGAAAACACTGATGATACACCTGGAACACCTGGCTGTGAACGGTGCTACATATTTATTTAAACAAACAGCAGTTCGCTGCCAACATATTTGTAGTATTAATTCTCAGTTTACTTTGAACAATACTTTGTGTGTGTCTGCTTTTTTTCCTTTCAGAAAGGAGTAGGTGGGAATGTTAATAGTGTGGGGTTTGTTTGTTTAGTAAAGAGCCTAGAAATTTGGATTTTGAATCTCAGTTATCTTGTTGTATCAAAGAATGCTTCATCTGAATTTTGATGCTGAAAAGCAGGACAGTTCCAGTACACATATTTTCAATTTACTTTGTGTTTGATTTTGCTCTTTCTGTTTTGTGTTCTAGGCAAGCAGGTGTGATACAGACACTTTTAAGCTGGCTCTTAGCGTTGAGTACACATTTTTGAGTTTTTGAAATGAATTCATCAGAGTTTGAGCTAAGCTGAACATAAAGGCTACAACAGTTTTGTTTTTTGGGAGACTTACAAAAAGGAGCATTTTTGAATATTTTATAATTGAGTACATCCATCATCCAATAGTATTTATTAAGCACTTACCTATGCATGACAATGTGTTGGGCACAAAGATTACCGGCGAAAAGGTCAATGATTTGGAACCAGAGACAGTGGTAATATTTATACTTAGGGGAAAATGAACACAAATGTTAAATCATGAATGTTATTTCTAACGGAGCAAGTTATGTAGTTAATTTAGTCTCTGGAAAAGACAAGGACACTCAAGTAAAATCTCCTGGAATTTTCCAGTTATGCAATCACTAACTATGTTTCTTATTCATGTATTAGTGAAAAATAATATTTTCAAAAGACAGTAGTAAAGCAGAGGACATGAAAAATCCAGGAAAAAAAATTCTGGTCAAGTGCTTTTGTGACTTGTTGGTCATTCTTACAAACCTTTAGCTGTTGAGAAATTTAGAATGGAATTATGTGGGATTTCTATTTATCTGTACGTTCTTTGCAACTTGTAATATAGTTAAAGTTATTCTCTTGCTTCTGTCACTATCAGTTTCTTTTCATAGGTAGGGGAAATAAGTCCTTCTGTCAGTAATTTGGCAAAAGTGCTGAAAAGCCCATTATCCCTGTTGGAAAGAAAGCAAACCACCTCTGGTATGTGAGGACCTGGCTGGCGTCATAGAGAGAGATGAGCCCAACGAGAAGCTTCCATTGAAAGATGGTGTTTTATTTTCTGAGAGATGCTGACCATTAGTTATTCTTCTTGAATCCACCTAACGTTTTCTCAGAGTAAAGATAGGTACCCCCACCCCCAAAACAAATTTATCAGTTTAGATGATATGAGATAGACCAGGAGAAAAAAAGCAGTCATTTGAATAAAGAAGTCACATCCTTTATGTATTTTATGTTGTATTCTGTACACTTGGGAAGGGACCACATCTGTCTGGAGGATGGGGAGAAGTCAAACAGTACAATTCACGGCGTTTTTCTTGTATAGTATTTCCTTAACCAAAAGGGAGCAGCTGTTGGGTAGCAGAGAAAGCATTGTTACCAACCTGAGCATATGGAAGCCTGAAGCTTTGGCTAATTTGGATGTCTGGGCACCATTGCAGAAAGACCGTCATAATTATTTGCTATGATTTTAGGTCCACACTTCACTGTTGGAAGGAAAAACTTTTTACAGAGGCTTACTCTTTTATATGGCTTTGAAGGGAATTGCGTTTTATTTCTGACACTTATTGTATTGTAAAATCTCTAGTCTCTGATATTTAAAGGTGGAAACTTTTAACTTTCTTTCTTAAAAAAAAAAACAACTCTAGGGACTTTTTAGTACTATAGCCTCTCAAATAATCCTCAAGCTTTGAAAAATGAAATACTTTATTTTATGAAGCAGTTTTGGGGTCAATTTTTTTTCCTAAAATGTATGCTTTTATGTTGGATAGTTTAAAGACCAGCTGTTAACTGAAACCAACCGTCAACGAAGTTGCATAAAGTTGTGTTTCCTATTAGTCTTGTATCTTTCCTATTAGTCATTTATGAAAGGATACAGGAACATCTAAGAGAACTCCAAACAAAATTGGAAAAACAGATGTCGAAAGCATATTGGCTTGATGGTTTGCTATTTTTTTTAAATAAAAAAGGAGCTTAGTAATTATTAATGGATTATGAAATAAGGCTTCTGTTGCTAATATACCACAAAATTATTTGTAGTTGCTTGCAGTTGAAAATTGGTGTTTTAGTAGAATTTCAGAGAATCAGAAAAATGAGTTAAAGTTTATGCCTGGGAGCACCATGAAGGAGGAACTATGACATTTTCAAGAGTTGGGCATGTATGAGCCTCCAAAGGTGTGTTTATTATGTTGTCATGGTGAGCAGTGAATTAAAAAAATAACAAGACTGCTCCTTGGGTAGTTGTGACTTATTGGTAGTTATCTTTACAAGAGTTCCATGCTGACTTAAGTAAAGATCTTCAGGGAAAAAAAAAACAAACTTTATTTTTCAAATAAATTCAGTTAAGAGCCTACAGGCTTCCATGACACTGCACTGAATTATTATTAATGTGCACTGCTGTGAGAATAATGCTTGCTGCTGCTTAACAATAACCCCGTCCTCTGGAATTTCAGGAAAGTGGTAGGAAAATGAGAGGCAGAGTTAAGTGCTGCTGCTGAATTAAACGTGCTAGTTGATGGGCACAACATTTTTATCGTTACTTGTACAAGAGAGTGTCGAAAGAGACCGTTATTCAGGGTCAGGTCACATGTGGGACTGGTGAAGTTATTTGAGCGGCATTTTTGGCAGGCAAGGGCATTGCTTCTGACCAAGCAAAGTTCGTTCAACCTGTTGCCTTTACCTGGATAACTCATTTTCATTCTCCTGGGAGTTATGTGTGGTATTTCTTGAAGGCAGGGATATGATCTTTTAAGGGTCTTCCTTGTTGACTTTAAGGGTCTGTTACTAAAATCAAATATTGGGCACATCATTGCTCATTAGCACTTTTTAACTTGGATGGTTAGTACAGTTGCTTTGAAGTTCCTCGTTATCACGACAAATACCTTTTTCACTTAGAATTATCTTTAAGCCAAGTTCTCCCAGCTGGCATTTTCAAAAGTATATTCTGCTATTCCCAGCAGTCTTTCCTCTCTCTCCCTCTCTCTCTCTCTCTCTCTCTCTCTCTCTCTCTCTCTCCTCTCTATCCCCCCCCCCCAATCCCATCCTTTACCCAAGCCGGACTGTTTGCTATTCTCCACCTATGCCACCTAATGTCTTGCCTCTTGAGTGTCTAATGTCCTATGTGCCTTTGCTCATGCTGTCCATGTGGAATGCTCTTACACCAACTCCTGTGCATTCCATAAGGTTTAGATCACCTTCAGAGAATGTTTCCCAAATTCTTGCATATACTTCTGTGGAATCAACTTTCCCCCTTCCTCCTGTCCTACTGCCACCGTGTATTCTTTATTAAGTTATTTGTGAATGTGTTTCCCTCCTTCCATGGATGGTGGACCCTGGAAGTTGGGGCAGTGTGATTCTTATCTTTCTGTTGTGCATATGGTCAGGTTTAGCACCTCACGCTATTATGCAGGGCAGGTAATAGATAAATCTTCAGTGTTTGGAATTCAATCAAAGGCGATTGCAAAGTCCACATAACAGGAGACATTCACGGAGTCCAGAAACTATTAACTAGTCATTTAATTGTAATTCTAGTGGGTGGAGTTTAATTTTATTTATTTTATTAGGGGAGGACTCATGGCCATTAGGGTGACAGTTGCTGCTGAAGGGGTGGAGTTGGTGAAGTTCCTTCTGCTGTGCAGTGTTTCCCTCTGCCTCTTGTGCCTTTGCACAAACTATTTAAGTACAGCTTCCTGATGGGGTGGAGAAAATTCAACAGGCAATCTGAAAGCTGATATTTTGGAGTACTTTTAAAATGCTTATTTAAGGTGCATTTGGTACCTTTTTCAACTAATCCTGAATTTTCCACAAATTCATAGGGATATAAGAGATCATCTAAAGCCAGTACCTTCCCTAGGCAGAAATCTCTTCCTAGCCTTCCTCATTGTGTCTGCTTCAACACATCAGTGATACGGAGATTGCCTCTCTGACCATTAGAGGAAAGCTGGTGAGGAGGTAAAAAGTCTGTTCCTGTGATAGCTTGTCCATAGTTTAAGACCATTTTTCTCTTAAGTTTTCTTTTTTCTAAGCTGAGTATTTCTGATTTCCTCCACTCTGTGAATCTAGCTTCCCATCCAGTGTAGCTAATTGAGATGGACACCTCATCACAGTCAACTGTTCCACTGGCTGGCCAGTGACCAATCCAATTTTCTGTCTTTGGATTCTGACCAGAGACAGAAACTGTAGCCAGTTAGCTGTAGGGCATTGAGCTAAATAAAGGGTCATGTGGGGTAGAGGCCTGAGTTAGCACCAGGGCAAGCCAAAGTCAGATGAAAGCTAAAGTTATGTTGGAACTGAAACCACAAGTAAGAGGAAGCTGCGTGTAGAGGGGATGGAGAGAATCAGTGAGAGGACTCATCCAGTCTCAAAGAGAGATGAAGAGAGAGGCTGTGTCAGTCCCCAAAGGTAGGGCCTTATGGGAACTGAAACTGGGAAGTCTAACATGGCATCAGCAATACTGGTGTGTGGCACAGGAGAGGGAATGCCAGCAGTTACTCAAGAGGCAGTTTAGTGCTCATCTCTTGAGGCAAGAGTCATTAAGATCATGGATGCTGGTATGAGACAACCAGGGTTGAGTCCTATCTCTGCGACTTACTACTATGTAACTCTGGGTTAATTACTTACTCTTTCTCTGCGTGTTGGCTTCCTCACATGTAGAATGTGTTCAATACCAAGACCTGCATTACAGGATTATTGAGGGATCAAACAAATTAATGTGTGAAAAGCATTTCACTCGAAAGAATATCTGGCCCCCAAAACGTTAGCTATTACTATCACATATAATAACAGTTATGCTTGTTTTTAGGCCCTATTTCTGAAAGTGAAATATAGTGGTTAAGATGGTAGACTCTAGAGTCTGACTGCCTGCCTGGTTTCAGATTATACCATTTCCACCGTATGACACAAGTTATATAAGCTTATTGTACCTTGATTTCCTCATTTATCCAAAAGGGGTAATAGTGGTACCTACCATGCAGCAATTCTATGCAGATAAAATGAATTAGTATGTGTAAAATGTTTAGAAAAGAACTTGGATAGAAAGGATCTCAATAGATAATTTACAATGTATTAATATACCATTATAATATATTATTAATTAATAATTATATTAATAATATAATAGTAGTTATTATTACTTCTTATGACTGTAGCATGCCTTTAGGTTCTCATTAAGACACATTATGTTTATAGAGCTATAGGAGACCTAAATATATTTACTTGGATGCAATTCTATCTCGTTTTTCTTTAGAGGGATCGTAGTCTCTCTGATGGTCATCTCCAGCCAGTGTAGGGCTTCTCCAGGAGTCTTGAAGGTAAAGTCTGGAGATGTCTTGTAGGCAGTAGGAAATGTGGTTTTGGAGTTCAAAAAGAGTTCTAAAATAAAGATAGAGATTTGAGTAGGTATAGTGGAAATCATGGGAATGGACAAGGTCACTTTGGGAGAATGTCCAGAATGAAAAAAAGGAAAGTTTTGGGACAGATAGATCCCTGGAAGGGGGCTTTGGGCATAGCAGAGATTTTTGAAGTTGGTTAGAGGGTGACAGAGGAACATGAGCCAGCAGGTAAACCTCATTGTAGCCAGACAAGTGATACTTACAGTGAATATGATTGTAAATGTACTAAGCGTAAGGCATTGCTTCAAGCTCTTTCATTCGTGCATTTAATCTTCTCAACAACTCTTACGTAGTTAGTATTATATTTTCACTTCATAGGTAGGAAATGAGATGCAGAGAAATTCAGTAATTTGACTAAGACTGCAAAGCTAGCAGCTGATAAAGCCAGAAGAGTTGGAACCTAGATAATCTGATTCTAGATCTTATAATCTTAATGATTCTATGAAATGGTCTTCAAGAGCAAGTAGAAGGAAAATCAGACTAAATAAAGACAAAGGAATTATCTCTGTAAGATTTAGTATTTATCTCTGTTAGTATTCAGTATTTAGATTATAAAGTACATTTAGATGGTTGATGTTTTTATTTTGGTTTATCTTTCATTAACTGTTTTAAACCAACAGCACATGATGTTATTTGGCAGTAGCACTTCACAGCATATTCAGAAGCTAAATGACTGTCAATTAGGAATTGAAAGTGTATTGGTCAGTTTTTGCTGCAATAATAATGCATAACAAGCAAGCCTAAGACATCAGTGGTTTACAGCCATAAACATTATTTTTTGCTCATGGATCTGTGGTTTGGCTCTGGTTCAGTCTGCAAGATGAGTTAGGTCTGTTCCACATCTGTATTAATTTGCTATGGCTACCTTAACAAAATGCTGTAGACTGTGTGGCCCAAACAACAGAAATTAATTTTCTCACAGTTCTGGAAGCTAGAAGTCCAAGATCAAGGTACCAGCAAGTTTGGTTTCTTCTGAGGCTTCTCTCCTTGTCCTGCAGATGGCCGTGTCTCACTGTGTTCTTACCTGTGTACGCGAATAGTCCTCGTATCTATTTGTGTATCCAGATTTCCTTTTCTTATGGGACACCAGTCGTATTGGATCAGGTTCCACTTTAGCAGCCTCATTTTAACTTAATCACCTCTTTAAAAACCTCATACCCAAATACAGTCACATTCTGAGACTCTGGGGGTTAGGTTCTGGAGATTCATATTTTGGAAGATTTTTTGGAGGACACAGTTCAGCCTGTATCAATGTGTTTCCTCATCCTACATGACTCAGTTCAAAAGTCACTTTCTCCATGATGTTTCTGTTTCCCTGAGGCAAAGCAGGTGCTTCCTTCTCTGTTCTCTCACTGCACCTCTGTTTTAACTTTTATTACTTTTTAAATTATAACTTTGTGTAACTCAGATATCAACTCTTTTCCTGTCCTTTGTGTCCAGCATCATCATGATCAGTATATGCGCTGGGCCCATGAGGATGAAAGGTCAAGCACTGTGTTGGGCACACACTAAAGGCCATCCCCACGACAAAACCCCAAATGATAACTGCCACCATCACCTACTATATGGAAACAAAAACCAATAGTAAAAATTCAAGTTCACTCTGTAGAAGTCTTAAGAGAAAAGTTGATTTTGGAGGGGAGGTTGAAAAACGGTTTATGTCCTACTCCAAGGCAGAAAACTTCCAAAATCCCTTCTAGACTTTTCTGCTCTTGGATAAAATTTCTTCTTGGCCCTTGGGGATTCTTTTACTGCCCAGCACAGCCCAGTCCCTCTGCCAGATTGTTGGCTTGTACAATGCCATTCACATAGAATATTATATGCGTGGTTCTCCCTGGGTTTGTGCATCATGGCCCTGGGCCAGTTCTGTCCTCTTCTTCGTACATCTGTCTGCACCCTTTTGACCCTCAGTTGCTGTTTTCTGTATGCAGAACAATTCAGCTTACTGTGTATTATACAGCTTGCTATTTAGCCCCTCAACTATATATTGGGGCTCAACCCAGAAGAGGGAAAACAGGACCCGCTGACTTTAGAAGGAGGTTTAGTGACCATTTGTGGTTATTTTAGGTTGCCCTTTGGTAGATCCATACTCTTATGGGCTCATCAGGACATTTTCCAAACCAAAGTGAGGTACCCTTTAAGAAATTCTTAGTATACCTCTTAGGATAACTGCATTTTCCTCCATGTCACTACACCTGTTCACTTGACTGTTTCCTAGCCAGACTATGGTTATTCTTTAAGGCAGGAATTTTGCTGTATTCATTTTTGTATTCCAACATCCACAACAATCCCTGAAACATAGTAAGGACTTAAAAAATGTTGCCTGAATACCTAAATGAGTACAATCCAATGTTCTTTATTTTAAATTATAATCAGGAAGCTGATGGAATGTGAATCAGAAACTAGTAAATATGTTTCCACATTCCCAGACCTGCACCAGAACTGTTATTTTATTGAACCTGGACCTGAACTAAATTGAAACAAAGCTTCTTGATATTTTCATTGTAAATCAGTTAGAATTGCTTACTGGCTTGAACCAGAGTAAAACTGCTTCATTGCTGAACTCAAAGTGGAACTAATCTGAAAAACGTACTGGTTTATTCTTGGTTACTTAGTAAGGTACTTGGCCATTCTATGAATATGAAATTGCCATTTCATTGACAGTGGATCTAAATGTACTAACTCATAGGTGAGTTTTTTTCCTCTTTCTTCTAGTGAGATCACAGGATTGCTTATTAGTTCCTTTGACCTAAGAGAGGTTATTCTGGGGCTTGCCAAAATATTGTGGGTAGTCTTACCTCTCTCTCCTGTTCCTCCCTCCCTCCTTTCCTCCCTCCCTCCCTCCCTCCCTTCTTTCCTTCCATGATTCCTTGCCTTATTGCCAAAAGCCCATTCTAGAATAAGATGAAAGTTAATTAGGAAATCAGGAGATGAGAGTAAGGCATTTTTTTGGGGCAAGGGTAGGAAAACAAGTAAAAATAGGAAAAATAAAATGAAGTTAGAAAAAGCTTTGTCTCTAAGTACATGCCTAAAGGTCTTACTCATCTTGCTAAAAATATAATAAACTTCAGTAGAATTAGAGTATTTGGATGCACTGACAATAATATACAGTTAAATTGGATCTAATAGAAGAAAGTTGGATGAATTATGAGGGGAAAATCTTTGCATTTATATTTTACCAATTTTCTTTTTCCTTCCTGATTTGTGTAGAAGTTACATTGGTTTACCATTCAAAAACACCATTCCCTGCACCCCTCCCCTTTTGGTTATTTGAATCTGCTTGCAAGGCAAACCAAAATTCAGTGAATAATTTCAGAGTTTTGTGCTTTAATTTGGCTACATGGGTCAGTCCATAGAAAATATTTCTTAAAAGTGTTTTCCTTTTACTAAAAATAATATGTATAGTTCCAGATATTCTTACTTTATGATGTAATGCCATACCGTCTTACCTGTTCTCACAATCTGGTGATGGCCCCTTTAATTTTTCCATGATTTTATTAGAATTTAGAAAAGGTTAATTGGTTATCCACTGATCTTAGTGGAAGAAGATTTTAAAAAATATAATATTACAAAACGTCCTAGTAGGGTATGAAGGTAACACCACAAGGGGGTACTATAATTTTATCAAATTTGTCCTGGTAACTTGGCTCAGAAGGTGAAATGATTAGAGCCTGCAGAGTTAATTTTAATATGCTAATACATCACAGCAAGTTGGGAACTTAAATAAAATTACACAATTAATATACTTTTATGGGATGTAGAAAGACTTAGTAAGGTCATTTGTAGATTATATTAGAGCTACATTTAGACTTACTGGGTGTAAAATTCAGCATTCTTAAAGCAGCAGATGTCTGACGTATGCATTTTAGTGACCTTTGAATGAAGAAGTGAATGTCGAATTGTGTGGCTCTAGATCTGGGTTCTTTTTTTTTTTTTTTTTAAGATTTTATTTATTTATTCGACAGAGAAAGAGACAGCCAGCGAGAGAGGGAACACAAGCAGGGGGAGTGGGAGAGGAAGAAGCAGGCTCATAGCGGAGGAGCCTGATGTGGGGCTAGATCCCATAACGCTGGGATCACGCCCTGAGCCGAAGGCAGACGCTTAACCGTTGTGCCACCCAGGCGCCCCTAGATCTGGGTTCTTAAAATAAATTAACTCCCTGGTCTCCCCTCTAAATACGGCTAGGATCAAGCGTTTAGATATTAATTTCCTTAGTGTTGCAACACAGAAAATGTTGCAGTATGTTAATCCTGGGAGGGATTTTTTTGAAAGAATATTTAATCATAGAAGACTTTAGTTTCTTAATGCGCCTCTGAAAGTGATTCTGCAGTTTTGCTTGGTAATAAATTTGAGTGGCTTGTAGTCCATCTTGGTTGGATAATTATTCTCTCTTAAACTGAAAACGTTGAAGGTGGTTATGTGGCCAGAGGAATTTTTTTTTAATGTCACATCCTGGTAGTCTGTGTGTTTATACACTAATTTTAGCAGGTGTTGCTCATTTGCTGAGCGAGGTGGATTGGGTTATTTGAAATAAGCTAGTGATTAATCTTCGTGGAAGAATAATTACGTGTTTATAGACTACGAATAGAACTGCTAGGCAGTCTATCTTTTGTCACATACTTACCCAGTGGCTCGTTGGACCAATATTTAGTATCATGCTAAGATTAAATGAGATAACATGCATAAATTGGCTATCATAGTAGCTGGGGGAGTGATGAGGCAACCCACAGCCTTAGGGCAGCTGGAGGCCTCGGTTTTGCCATGCAGCTCACAATCCCACTGCAAAATGCAAGATTAGGAAACTACCTCTGTGTCTCCACTTCTCTAATACACACAGATGCTGGAGTTTGGTGGCTAAAAAACACAGTCATTTTTTCTTGACATCATTCTTCTCCTCAATAATGTAAGCAATTTAAATTTTAAGGATTTGTGCTATATTCCCCCACAGGACTAAATGCAGCTATTTTTGTTTTGTACTTTTTTTTTTTTTTAAAGCAGCCCATAAACCTTTTGAGGTTCTTTAAATGATCCTATCCTATAAAAGGTTTCTCGTGACTGTCTAAGGACATAATTTGGTGAAGGATGTTTTTCTTTCTTTTTCTTTTTAAAGATTTATTTATTTCAGGGAGAGAGAGTGCACGAATTGGGGAGGGCAGGGGTAGGGGGGACTGGACAGGGGGCCCTGACGTGGGGCTGATCCCACAAACCTGAGATCTTGATCTGAGCCGAAGTCAGACGTTTGACTGAGCCACCCAGGCGCACCTCCTTTTTCCTTCTTATTGCCAACAAGGGGCCACTATTTACCTGAAGCCCCTGACTTGCCTCCACTCTTAGAATGTTTTTATTGGTATTAGGTTCTCTTCTTGGCTGTTCAGTCCTCATGCTTGTTTCTCAAATCCTTTGTGTAAATTTGGCGTCTTGTAGTTCATATTGTCTCAATCATTTCTCTCTGTTCTCTGCTTTCTGTGCTGGATGTCCTAATGGCAATTTGTGGCATTTCAAAGTTTGAACTAGATCTACTTGTCTGCTTGGTGCTGGGTATAGTTGACTTGACTGGAAGAGTTCCTAAATTTTGGGCCTCTGAGAATCAATCACTCTCTCTCTCTTTTTTCCTGAACTTTGTTGTCTTAGGCTTACTATAAATATATCTTTATGGCTAATTAGAAATAGATGACAAAACAGCATGTACAAGATCAACCCATTTCTACAAAAATAATAATGCCTGTTACTGTCATCAGTAGTGATAGTAATGAGTGACTCTGTGGAGGAAATGAGCTATTGAGAAATAAATTCCTGTCTCTAATGGAAGAAGGAATGGAAGAGGCCCCTTTGGGGAGCAGCCTTTTGCTTATAACAGCAGAATTATAAGTATTGATGTCAAACTAAACTGTAAGTACCATCGTGGCAGGAATTGGATGTCTTTTTCTCACTGTAGTTTCCTCAGAGACTAGCCCAACACCTGCCATATGATAGCCTATAAGAAATACTTGCTGACTGAATGAAATGAGGAAATGAGCCCTAAGCACACAGTGGGACTATTGCATGATACATCCAGCCTGCTCAGATGACTCAGTCCCTTGGCTTTCCTGGAATAGGCATCTTTGACATTGACCTTCATCAACATCATCTAGTGACCCCAGAAGATCACTAACATGTCATCTGCTCTAAGCCATATCTTTTGCCAGGTGTCTGGCATTGCTATTTATAAACAAAAAGGCTTCTTTTTCTGGAAAGGCCTAATGGTATTTGATCAGTCCTGAAGATGGATTGGGGGTATGGGGATAAATGATTTCACTTTGCCCTTACCCCTCCAGCTAACTTGGGGACTTACTGTCCAAAACATCTTTGCTTCCTGGGATGAGAGAGGCTTGAATATCTTATAGACTGTAGTGAAACATAGGAGTGAAAAGACATATTGATGGGCAAGGCTCTGGGCAGGCAGTTGCTGATGGGGTCAGCAGCACAAAGTGAGAGGAGGGACACTTTTTCTGGAAAATTCTAAGTCAGAAAATAGACTCTTCCCTACCATCATCTGCCACATTCAGTTGGACATCATGAAGGAAGTATTGACTTCCTAAATATCTTGAGGTCTAGTCCCTTCTGTTTTTCAACTGCTGCTGTCTTGGTTTAGGCTTTCACTCTTTGCAGCCTGGACTCCTGTAACATGGTAAAGTGCTGTACTACTGAACTGTTGTAATACAGCAAAATGCTGTTCTGTACTACTGTAATATGGTAAAGTGATGATCTGGACTATAGTAAATGTCCTTTTCCTCCATCGAGTGTTACCCTGCTGACAGAATGATCTTCCCTGTGTATTCTCTGTATAACTCCCCCCATCCCCAATATTGACTCCCCATTGCCATCATGATAAAATCCCCAAATCCCATTGACTTAGTCTGGAATCTAGGTTTTTTGTGACCTGGACTATACCTACTTTTTTCTTTTTTAAATTATAGAATTTTTAATAATTGACAGTGTAATACTTTTTTAAAAAATTGTAATTGAGGGGTGCCTGGGTGGGTCAGTCGGTTAAGCGTCTGCCTTCAGCAAAGGGCATGATCCCAGGGTCCTGGGATCGAGCCCACATCGGGCTCCTTGCTCAGCGGGAAGCCTGCTTCTCCCTCTCCCTCTGCCTGCCATTCCCCCTACTTGTGCTCTCTCTATCGAGTGCTATCTCTGTCTGTCAAATAAATAAAATCTTTAAAAAAAATAAATTGTAGTTGACACACAGTGTTACATTTGATTCAGGTATGCAACACATCAATTTGACATGGACTACACCTACTTGTTTATCTTCACTTATTATAGCTCCTCCTGTTGTACCATAGACCCCAGCCATATACCCTAGAGCTTATCAGCTCCTTTATCCCTGTACCTTTACCTGTGCTTTTCCTTGAACTTGAAATATTTTTTGCCCTAGTTCTGTGCCTCTGTACTTGGTTGTGGTAATGAGGTCTTGATGGTGGAGCCATCTTTCCTGGTGCCTGCATTACATTTATTGGTTAGAGGAAATCTGCCTGGTTCTTAAGCTGTTTCAAAGCCAGTGCCTTGTTAAGGGATATTAATAATGTTTCTTGTTTTCTGTTCTTCTATTTTAAAACATTTGATGATTTTTACAATTCACTTAAGAAGTAATATTCCCAAATAAACTGTAATTTCATATCAAAAGTCTTAACCATACAGTAAAAACCATAGAGATGATTTCTACTAAATTAGAGGCAGTTCTCTTATGTTCATTGTCAAAGGACACACTATTTTTTTCCCCTGAGAGACTGAGAGAGCAAAAAAGCTGGTGGGGGGAGGGGCAGAGGTACAGAGATTCTTAAGCAGTCTCCACACTCAGTGCAATGCCTGACATGGGGCTTGATCTCAGGACCCTGAGATCATGACCTGAGCTGAAATCAAGAGCTAGATGCTTAACCACCTGAGCCACCTAGGTGCCCTAAGGAACAGCCTATTTTGTTTTAGAGTGTTCCTAAGGGTAAAGAGATGAGGCTAATGTGGGCTTTTATATTTGGTGGAGAAAATGTAAAGAAGGGGGGATAGCTGAAAGAGAGAGGTGATTATTTAAAAACACAAGGCAAATATACTCACTGGATAATTTTTTCTTGCATCTATTAACACTTTTTCTTTGTACCTCCTCCGGGAATAGGTATACAAATATCTGTTTTTGAATTTTTGTGGCATCTTGATAAACTATCAGGGGGTTATTCTTGATTATTTGTGTGAAGCTTTAACTAGAAGAGTATAGTAATGTATTTTTGAAGCAGAAGAGACATAGGAAGGGGCGCCTGGGTGTCTCAGTCAGTTAAGCGTCTGCCTTTGGCTAGGGTCGTGATTCCAGGGTCATGGGATCGAGCCCCACATAGGGCTCCCTGCTCAGTGGGGAGCCTCCTTCTCCCTCTGCTTGCTGCTCCCTCTGCTTGTGCTCACTCTCTTTCTCTGTCAAATAAATAAATAAAGTCTTTAAAAAAAAGAGAGGACTAAAAAAATACTTCAGATAATTCTCAATTTCTATTTAGTAAGATCTGATATGAGCAGGAATAATTAGAGTGATAAAGTCTAACTGGCACTAGTAAATTTGACTAAAAGCCAAGAGCAGCACAGCC
Organism: Ailuropoda melanoleuca; assembly: GCF_002007445.2. Lineage (NCBI taxonomy): Eukaryota > Metazoa > Chordata > Mammalia > Carnivora > Ursidae > Ailuropoda > Ailuropoda melanoleuca. Next base: position 65,497,494 of record NC_048229.1, read on the forward strand.
AGGATATTTATGTTCATGTTTAAATTACTCAAGTGCTTAATTGTTTAATTTCAGTTTCAATTACCAAATGCCCTTACTTTTAAAATTAGTCCTTTGAGTATTAGCTGCATGATGTTGTTATTAAAGTTGAAAATCTGCTATTATGGTTTTACAGGATTATTACAAAGTTGTTGGCATATGTCTTGTTTAATAAATAAGTTTAATTGTGCATGTAATCTGGTAATGTAATAATGATGAATTACATTTTACAGAAGTGTAGAATGACTATTTTTTTCTTAGGGTGAAACAAAATTACTTTTTAGGCTTTATTTTCCAGAGGAAATATTTTACTATAAAAATACCTAAGATACCTCTTGCATCATGTAATTTCCCATAAAGGGGGAGACTTAATGGAGATTTAACACTAACAATCTCCCCTCCCATGTAAAAGAGGTTAACAGTAGGGAAATGAAGTCCAACTAACAAGAAAGTGATGTTTATACCTTTAATGCTTTCTCTGTTTTAGCCCTAGAATTTTGAGAATTAGACAAAGTAGCCCATATAGATTAGTGTATTGTTATTCCAGGACGCACCTTCCCATTTAGATATGAACTTGCAGCTGGTGTTAATGTTAATGAGCTTCACTAGTCAAGAAAGTCCCTTGAGCTCATCCTGAATCACAGTACCTTGGGCAAAACCATCTGATTGGCATTATATTGTTCATGCTTCCATCAGTTCTAGTTGTCTCTGTTGATTTCTAGGGGAGAAAAACAAATTGTTTTAGACCTGTATCTCAGAATATGAAATTTTAGAATTTTAGAATTCAGGAATATATTTTTTACCAGTTGATTTTGGTGTCTCAATTGATTCTTAGATGCAGTCTTTGCATCGAGAAATGTTGCTTAATTCATGTTTGCCTTCATTTGATGGGTGAAAAAATGGAGGGACAATTTTTTTTTTCATCTTTTGTAAAAGACTGCCTAACTAATGATAGAGAAAGGACTAAAATCCAACTCCAATAATTAAATCAATTGATAGATTACTAATTTGTTTCTGCATATTGAGAGGAGATTGAATGTTTTCAGAAAACTCAGGTATAAGTTTATGATGGGTCCATAGAATATTGCACAACTAAAAAATAAGATTATTATTACCTCTAGGGCAAACAACAAGTTGTGCTAGAAATTACACCATGAGGCTCAGTTGTAAACTATATTTACATGATCATGTTACTTTAAACACTGACTATTGATTTAACAAAAAATGATACAACTGTGTTGGGAAGATGAGGTAAGAAGAGTTGTGTGTGTGTATATGGTGGGGGGTAGTGGTCTGTAGTCTGTTCTATCGTCAAGGAGTCTGATTTAGGTGGGCTAATGTTTGTAAACAGATCTGTGATGAACAGTGGAAAAACAGATTCCATACTTAATGTGGAACGTCAAGAAAAACTAATCATAACCAGCTGTGGCAGCACTGTTGCCACCCCCCACCCGCATTCTATCAGCCCACCTGCATTTGCTGCAGCTGTGGTCAGTCCCGGACATGTGGAGCCTCTCACGTTAACATCTGCCACTCAGGGGCTTGCTTTGGTTTTGCAGGAGTTGGGCTGGCACAGGTGCAGCCTCTAAGAGTGGAGTTGGTTCTGTGCTCAGTCCTCAGCCAATGAGGAATGAGTGTTGGTATATAAATGTCCCAGTGCCCTGTGCTTAGGTTTGTAGGTTCTGAGGTGTGTGCCGCAGAGCAGCTCACACCGTCCAGCAGGTCTATGCTCTGGGTGTCTGTCAGGTAACCTGCTTGTGGTTATGGCTTAAATATGGCTTGTTTCTTTTCCCCACTTCCTCACTGGTCCTTTCTGGGACCAGTTTTCAAATCACTATCTGCAGGGTTTTTTTTGTTTGTTTGTTTGTTTTTGTTTTTTTAGTATTTATTTGAGATGGTGAGAGAGAGAGCACAAGCAGGGAGGAGGGTGAGAGGGAGAGAGAGAAGCAGACTCCCCACTGAGCAGGGAGCCTGACATAGGGCTCCATCCCAGGACCCTGAGATTGTGACCTGAGCTGTAGGTGGACGCTTAACCAACTGAGCCACCCAGGTACCCACTACCTGCAGCTTTCTGTCAGGATCTGTTTTTGGGGGAACCCTAAGATAACATCACATAGATAAAAGTTTTTTATTGAATCCTCTGTGTGATGGAATCTGCCTCCATGGGTTTTTTTTTTTTTTTAAAGATTTTATTTATTCATTTGACAGAGAGACAGCCAGCAAGAGAGGGAACACAGCAGAGGGAATGGGAGAGGAAGAAGCAGGCTCCCAGCAGAAGAGCCCGACGTGGGGCTTGATCCCAGAACTCCAGGATCACGCCCTGAGCCAAAGGCAGACGCTTAACGACTGAGCCACCCAGGCACCCCATCCTCCATGGGTTTTTAAGCCTAATAAGCCTCCATATGGGTTTTCTTTGCTTAAACACAGAAACGACGTCTCTTTGAATTTAGCTTTAAGGAAAAAAAATTAACTTTTTGGTAATAATTTTGGATTGATTTATGAAGTGTGGTGTTTTTGTGGTCATTTCTCACTAAGAAATATACTTGGGGGGGCAGCATCCCTGGCTGGCTCAGTGGTAAGAACACGTGATGCTTGATCTCGGGGTCGTGAGTTCAAGCCCCATGTTGGGTGTAGAGATTACTTAAATAAATGAAACTTAAATGCTAGAGGAAAGGTGGTGGTAAATAGATCCTTTCCTATGTCAGTTTTCTTTGGTACTTTAATTCAATTTTTGTTTTTTTAAGAATGTTTTAGAATTATCTCAAACTGTTAATCGACCCAGAAAGAAAAGTGATAAATTTTAGTGGAAATTTGCAGAGATGGAGAAGTGGTAGCATGAGGTAATAATGCAGTGCTTATTGCCTAAAAAAGGTGAGAAAATGAGTAAGAAAGAGTCAATTCAAATCTCCGTGAAATAGGAAAGAGGCTACAATATTGGTAAGGATTCTACCAGCTCTGTTTTTCTTTTGTTTAATCTTTTTTACATATCTTGAAACACAGAACTCTTTCCATTTGCATGTTTTGTGGCCTTTGTATATGTATGTGTGCCCACCATTGCAAACCCAAAATTACTTTTTAAGTTTTCAGGTTTTGAGAGTTGAAAATAATTGAAACTGAATACATATGCAAGTAATTTAGATTTTGTAAGACCATCGGTGGTGATTTGAGATTTCTTTGGTGATGCTGTAAGTTTTGAGCAGAATGGAGGGACAGGATAGCCAAATGGAAGATCATGACATTTGAACTCCCCATCTTAGCCTTTTCCTAACTATGTACACCTGGGCAAATGTATTTTCTCATCTAGAAAACCTACTTTGTAAGGTAGTTATACAGATGAAATGAGATAATGCATATGAAGTATTAGAGTGGCCTATATCAGAGTTCTGTAAATGCTGACTTACTGTGAGGCAGAAATCTTGAAGTAATCTGAGCAGGATGGATAGCTTCCCCCCCTTCTTTTTTTAATGTATAAGCAACTCTTAATTTCTGAAGAAATGTGGTTTTGAGTTTATAACTTAGCATGGGAGCTTTTCATTTAGTGTACTAACTTGTTCATTAGTGAACTAACATATTAATACTGTTACATGGTTTAGGACTAGATGTTTCAAGAGGAGAAGTGAAGTATGGATTTTCCCCTCAAGTTGTAATTTCAACTCTGGCATCTTTGCCAAAAATACTTTGGCTGTGGAATTGGCATTCCAAGTAACAGCATATGTTTGATCTACCCCATTCCTTTTGAAAACTCACTTTTGGCCCAACTCCAGGATAAGTATTTTATTTCGGGGTTCTACTGGATATTGTATCTGAGTCCCCAGATTCTTTAAAGTGGCTCCCAAAAACCTAACTTAGGCCCCAGAATGTCATTTTAGGGTGCCACGTGGCTTACTTTTGTGGTAGTGTCTATTTGAGAAAACAGTTTAGTTACTAACAGTAGTTAAGGTATTAAAAGTTGATCCCAATGTAATTATTCCTTCCATAAAGCATGTTGAGTAATGCTTACCACCTGATGAGTGCTTAAACCTAGTAAGCTTCATTCTTAGGCACTTCTGCACTCATTATTTGAGTTATATACTTACCATAAGTCAAGTCTGTTCTTAAGTCTATTTATGGCAGTTATACTTGATGTTATAACTATGCAATGTAGTTAAATATTATGTAAATTTATGAACTATGAGTACATAAAAATTTTCTTTGAAATTATTCTAATACTTTTGGAAAACTCAAAGGCATCCTGCTAGAAAAAAAAAATCTGTCCAATTAGATGTTTAACATTAGAAAATAAAAAACTCTGAAAGTGCCCTGTTCTTAGATTCATGAGCAAGTGTCTTTGCCTTCTTGCTATACTTTGAGCAAACTGGAAATCATAGACAGTGTGTTTTAAGGGTAGCTAATGCAAGAAAAAAGTGTTCTACTTCCGTTGGTTGACTTACACTGAAAGTCTTGTTATTTTATTTTTTAAATTTAGTTTTTGTTTTAAGAGTCTTTGAGAGAGCGTGCGCCTGTGTGCAGGAGCATGAGCAGGAGGAGGGGCAGGGTGAGAGGGAAAGGGAGAAGCAGACTCCCTGCTGAGTCTAGAGCCAGCAGGGATCCCATGATCCCAGGATGCTGAGATCATGACCAGTCAGATACTTACCTTACTGAGGCACCTAGGTACCCCCTTGTTTGTATTTTATAGCAAATAATAGTTGGATGGTGGGAAAAAATCAGCATGTCCACATATTGGCCAAAGAAAATATATATATATTTTTTAAGATTTTATTTATTTATTCGACAGAGATAGAGACAGCCAGCGAGAGAGGGAACACAAGCAGGGGGAGTGGGAGAGGAAGAAGCAGGCTCATAGCAGAG